>NW_022147488.1:553780-1058751 GCF_002938485.1 Sitophilus oryzae
GGATAAACTGAATTGGCTTTGCATGATTTAAGAAACCAAATATCTGCTCCTAATAACCTAATCTTAGTACTAAACTTACGATAAAGATTCAGTTCCGTTGACCGTGAAGCCATCGAAGATTACAGTTGAGGGTTGGAACCTTTGGTGTTACACAGCAAAATAAAAAACACTAAATCACCACAATACACCAAAACACTTTTACTTTTACACTGAAACACTTTTTTTATTTTTTTATTTTACTTTATTTGTATCGTTTTCATTTATACCGTTTGTGTATTACATATACAGGGTGGTCCGAACTGTATTCCGGAAAAATTTTGGCAGCATATTCTGCAGAGAAAAATAAATAAAAAAGTTCGTATAAGTATGTCCTAAAATGCTTAGTTTCGGAGATACAGGGTGTAGAAGTTCCATTTTTATATCGATTTTTTTCAAATAATGCCCGAAGTAAAGTTAATATTTGGTTTATTGACATGATTTTTATTGACATGATGATTATATTTAGTTTTTTGACATGAGAAATTTGATTTTGAGGTCAATATGACTCCTACTTGTAGAGGGCGCCACCTACATATTTTATAACTTGTTTGAAGGATAATAACTTTTCGTCCGTACCTGTATAAAACAACTGAGTAAAAAAATACATATATATTTACGACGTTTTTTACGTAAAAAAGGTCTCTTGGTAAAAATCGCCAAGAGTAATGGTTCTCGAGATATTTGTAATCGAAATTATCAATACCTGTCGTCATTGACATATAAATTAAACATGGCTCTATATAATTATTAGATTGAAATCATAAATTTGAAATGTTTTTGTACCAAAAATTCAACAGAAACTGTTTTATCATCATTTTTTCGAAGAAAAATTTATCATTAATTTAAAAAAAATAAAAAATTTCCAAATTTATCATTTCAGTCAAATAACTATCTACTCAATATATGTTTATTTTTTGTTAGTAATGACATGTTGACTATTTCCATTCTAAATATCTTGAGAACTGTTGTTCGTAGCGATTTTTACCAAGAGACATCTTTTATGTAAAAAATGACGGAAATGTATATTTTTTTACCCAGTAGTTTTATACAGGTACGGACGAAAAGTTATTACTATTCAAAACAGTTTAAACGCATGTAGTTGGCGCCCCCTGCAAATAGGAGTCATATTAATATCGAAATCAAATTTCTCATGTCAAAATAATACCAGACGCTGATTTTCATGTAAATATAGACGTTACGAAATTATTTGTAAAAAATCGAAATAAAAATGAAACTTCTACACCCTGTATCTCCGAAACTAAGCATTTTAAGACATACATTTATCCGAACTTTTTTACTTAGTTTTATCTCCAGAATATGCTGCCGAAGATTCCGGAAAACAGTTCGGACCACCCTGTATATTATATAACACTTTTTATATAAACAAATCGGGTAATCGCTAATCACAAATCTCTCTTTGGGAACGATTGCAAAAATGGCGTCCGATTACCAATAGGTGATAGTCATCGGAAATTTTCAGGTGCGTTCAGCGCATGTACAGTAATCGATTACTAATCGATGATGTCTGCTGAATGCAGCCAAATATGTCTAAATAGCCTACTAATTTTTATTATTACATTTTATGCAGATTTAAAAGCGACAAAAAAGGAAAAAAGAGAGGATTTGACACCACCGGATTATTGTGATATATGCAAAGTTAAGTTCATATCGCCACAACATACTAAAACTCATTATAACTCCAAGAGGCATAAACATAATATTGAGCTTGAAAATAACCTAAATAGTTTACAACAGGAAGCAGTCGAAGATAAAAGGTCAGTACCTAGTTTACTGTATTATCTAATTTATATCACAAAACATCCCCCTTTAGATTTTTGAATTATATGTCATAAAATGAAAATAAAAGAACCGCCCCCTTGAGTTTGATAGCGCACTAAATTCATGAAATATCGATCCCTATATTTTTTTTTGAATATTAGATATTACAGAAACATTTTTTTAATTGTACCGAAATAGGTAGAATATTAGAATTACATTATATATTAAAAATTACAATAAAAAATTGTAATTTATATATAACATATAATTTAATTTTAATATACCTATTTTGTTACAATAAAAAAAGGTTTATATCAATACTCGATCGAACGTTTATAAAAATAAAACAATTATTGTTGTTATTTTAAATTATGTATTTTACATACCTATAAACTGAAAAAAAAACGTACAAAACAATTGGAATCTTTCCGGGCATTTGGAAAAAAAAACTGCCATTTTTGTTTTCGCAATTAGGAACGCTACACTTCTTCATCGCAGGTTTGCGTTCTCGGTCGGAAAAAGCCATTGTAATTAAATATGAATAATAATAAAAATAAAAAGTACTTGGTAAAATAAATATAAATACACCAGTAATTAATGAGAAAATTGCCAAAATCACACACCGAATGTTCACAAAATACAACGAAATAAAAATATTGACATGCTTAAAAAGAAATGAATATTTGTCAACTTTTTAATGACTAACAGCGCCTCAAGTGTTTGTTCGCACAATATAGCTTTTACTTTCAGTCATTTCCAGAAATTACAGAAAATGTTCTAAAGGGGGATGTTTTTTGTGATTTATATCAAAGTTTTAATTAGTAATTTTGTATAGAGGAAAATATCATTTATTAATAATAAAACTAAATTAATATTAAATTTTTAGTTATTGTTGCTTTGTATGCGGAATTGAATTGAATTCCAAACAGTTATATGATAATCACGTTCAAAACAGTGGTCACAAATCATATTCTTCTGTATTACAAAATAAAAATAGTCATGAAACTATAGTTAATGTCAATAGCAATGATTGTAATATAAGTACCAATAAAGCATCATCAGATTCAATTGCTATTGGACCTGTAGGTAATGTAGAAGTCAACGGAGCAGAATTAGCATTAAAACATCGTATAAATTCATCGAACAACATAGATAAATCTAAATATATTCAAGATAAACAAGAAAAAGTAATGTCAGAATCTGAGCAAGGTACAGTATAATATAACTAAATAGCTTACTAATTTTTATTGCTATTTTTTTATGTAGATCTAGAAGCAACCGTAAAGGAAATAATAGAGGATTTGACACCACCGTATTATTGTTATATATGCAAAGTTAATTTAATGTCGCCATTCGATGCTACATCTCATTATAACTCGAAAAAGCATAAACGTAAAATTGTGGTACACAGAGATGAGATTATAAATAACTTAAAAAGTGAAAAACAGAAAGCAGTGGACGTTAAAAGGTCAGTACATAATAATATGTCACAGTAATATCTAATTTATATCAGATTTTTAATTAGTATTTAAGTATAGGCTTGGTGCATTCTCCGCCGGTCCTGCCACCATCGGAGAATATCGTAAACAACTAGTATAGTCTATAAAATGAATAACTTTGAATTTTGACCGTTATTTTTTACCAACATGGCAAATATAAAATCTCTCTGTCCAAAAAGTTACTGATATTCTTTAAAATGAGTGCCTGAACGAATCAGATAGGTAACTCTTTTTACTTTCGTGAAATAGAAAAGGAAAATAATAAAACAAGTGACAGTTCTTCCTCTTCTTGCAAAAATCAACGCGAAATGTCATAACTGACAAAAGTAAAAATGTCATCAGCCTTTGACATTTCTAAATATCAGACCAACGCCGTCTCTAATAGAATAGCCTCGGGCGAGATTTATGACGTCACGCTAGTTAGATACCGCGGATTAATAAATATGTTGTAGAATACATGGAAAACATAATTATTCCTCGTATTTTTGGTTTGTATTTTAAGAATGATATAGTTTACATGAAATATACATAATATACAGTTAATAAATGTTTTACAATATACAAATAATGAATAGGTACATAAGATAATGGGTAAAATGTAAAATATATTTTTAAATTTTGGGGTTTGAAAATCGATCTAATTTAACAAAAACATTCAATATCTACTAATAGTGATATATTATTATTTCCATTCACAAAATTTATATGTATATTTTGCAAGCATCAATGTTCGAAAAATTATATTTGCAAATAATACAATATCATAGAAAAAGGCGTCAGCGATGTCTATGGAATAAAGATCGCTGTCATTTATTTGTAAAATTATTCTAAAATTTTTGATTTCCTTGGAATTTAGGTTCGGGAAAAACGCTGATTAAGTTTTTATTTGGTTTTCATTATTTTTGTTGGTTTAAAAAACGTTATAGTTAACGTTTATAGCCTTCATCAGTGTTGTGTCATATGAAAAAATATAGTGTCGAATATAATCCAAAAATTACATATACGAGGAACAATTATGTTTTCCATGTATTCTACAACATAATTAATCCGTAGTATCTAACTAGCGTGACGTAATAAATCTCGCTCGGAGGCTGTTCTATTAGAGACGGCATTGCATCAGCATGACCGCAAGTTGCTAACCTAATAAAATTTACACTAGAAAAGCCCGCGAGAACTGTCAAATTCAAAGTTATTCATTTTACAGACTATACTTACAAATACAGCGTTTAAATAGCGAGAATACGAAAAAAGTATTATTTAATTATTCTAATAGTGTTAGGAAGTGTAATTTGTCAAAATTCTATAAATAAAAATAAAAAAGTAAATATTTTGATATCTTCAGAAGGTCTAGCTTGTATTATAATTGATTATTTCAGTTAAAAAAACTTTTTAGATGAGTTCAACTACGGTAGCATAGTTTTAATCACCGGTTTTGCTAGTGGGGCATAATTGGGGCTATTTCGGTTAAAACGAAATTTTTTAAAGGTACATAGTTATAATTTTAGAAGATGTTCAACTAAAATGCTTAGTTGACCTGTTGATTAAAAAAAGTATACCATTAATATTGCAAATTATATTTTATCCTCTCATAGTATATCTCTATTTAATTTTTTGCTTATGTAACAAGCACTTTGCTTACTCACTTGTTTCGTCGAACTGCTTGAATCCATTTTTGCTTTTGATCAAATCGGTGTAAGAAACTGTGAAACTATAAAATGTTGTTTCGGGAGAGTTGAATATCCGGGAAAGTTGAGTTATTGAATGCTATTAACAAGTACTTGTATATGTAAAAATACGATGAAAAGTTATTAATAAAAGTTCTAGGGATTGAAAAACTGCTGATTTATCTCACTACCTAAATGTACAGGGATTGGTAAAAGATTCCTCTCCATATAAAATACCATTTACTCTAAATTAACTTAATTTTTTTGAATAACTTTTAAATCCTTGTTTACCTTTACGCAATTTCATTACTTCCATTTTTAAATTAACATTTCATTCGTTTTATGGGGCTACCCCATAGACAAACAAATAAAAAGAGACTGGCAAATTAAATGGCAAAGAGAGGGACAACGTTCCCGTAGCGCAACTCAGAACGCAAAATTTTGTTCTATTTATGTTGATCTGCGCATTGCGTCTATTGGGCCCACTATCTCATTCTAATATAACAAGAGAGAAAGAAGCAGCCATATAAAACGTAATTTCTAAATAGAAATTAGAACAATCGCTTTTCGTTTTCGTTATCATGACAACCAAGATGACAACATCATGACAATTCGTCATATTTGTTAATTTTTTTTTGGTGATTACCTTTTTTTCTAAACTCTCCATTTTATTGACTTATGATTATGGATAGGGAACAAATTCTTTTGTTCCAGATAGGTATTTGTATTTTGTTACTTATAATTTTAGGTTTTACTATTTTTTTTTTGCTGCAGGAGCCAGTATCATCTATTTTTTTTATATGTATTGGTACCCCTTTCTCTGATAGATATGTTAAAGATACCCGGTAAAATAAAAAGTAAGTAGTTATATTTATCATCTTATTAAGAAAAAAAGTAGAAGTAGTAGTGTCAAAAATATTTCGAACCTCTCTTAACATAACAAATTAATACAATTAATTTTTTTTCATTTTTGGGTAGAGAGTTTATAGCTGGTTTATAGTAACCAGAAACTTTATTAATATACCTATTTTACTTTTGTTTTAGGATTAAAACTGGACTTGAAAATGGTTCAGGATCATGATTCTCGTAAAGTCTTCTTTGCTTGGATATTCACTTTGTTATTGCAATTAGGCAGTTTTTTCGAAAATGAGATTTTTAATGCCCTTTAAAAAAATTGGCCGATCGTTTCCTGCAACAGTCAGTTCTTCTACATTTAAAGTTGGTAGGTGGGTGGAATAAACACTGTTATTTTTTGTTATTATATTATATAGAGTTTTATGTATAAATAAATATGTTTATAAAACAGTACAATTTTTGCTTTTTTTATAATTTCCCTTATAATAGTAGTATTCTTTCATTCTGAAACTGAAAATTTTCACTTAAACTGATTTATTCCCTACACCACGTTCCCTTTACGTGGTATAGGGAATAAATCAGTTTAAGTGAACATTTTCAGTTTCAGATTTTCACATTTTCAATATATTCACGTTCCCTTTACGTGGTATAGGGAATAAATCAGTTTAAGTGAACATTTTCAGTTTCAGAATGAAAGAATACTACTAATAATGGCTAATTAAAATTTCCCCCCAGCCAGAATGTGCAATAATGTCTTACGATACGTTTTATACCTGTCTCTTTCTTTTTCATATAAAGCACACATAATAAAGAAAGACAGCAATAAAGACGTATGTCCTGCCATGGTCCTGCTAATTGGTTTCAAAATTGTTATTCTGAGTTGCGCTACGGGAACGCGGTCCCACTCTTTACCATGAGATTTGTCAGTCTCTTTTTATTTGTTTGTCTATGGGCTATTATACCTTATTGTTAATCTAAGGGGCTACCTTACCCAGAAAGTGTATGCAACTCATTTGGAACCTGATCTTGATAATTTAAAAACCAGAATTAGACAAGTGATTCAAAATATCCCGTTGCAGGAAATACGAAAGGCATATAGGGCATATATTAAAAAAAAGAAGTTCAACGATGCGAAGAGGTTGGTGGAGAAACTTTCGAATATTTTTTTTTAAATTGACAACCTGCCTTTATTATGTATTATTTGTTTTCAACAATATTAATTTAAAAAGAGAAGTAATGAAATTGCGTAAAGGTAAAAAAGGATTTAAAAGTTATTCAAAAAAAATTAAGTTAATTTAGAGTAAATGGTATTTTATATGGAGAGGAATCTTTTACCAATCCCTGTACATTTAGGTAATGAGATAAAATTTGGTAACGTGGTGTAGTATTTCAATGCCTAGAACTTTTATTAATAATTTTTCATCGTATTTTTACATATACAAGTACTTTGTTCTTAGCGTTTTTCATATTTTTTAAACTTTTTAACACTCCGTATATGTATACATTTGTAAAAATAATATGCCTGTTGGTCGTTTAAGCTCAAGCAGGAGTTTTTATGAAGAATAACTTTTTTTCATAAACACACGAATAAAAAAAAATCCCTCTTTGGGAGTCAATCCGTGGACACATTGTATATTGATAATTTCAGATTGTTTCCGCTGAAGCGCTGCGGTCGGAATTTGTTGAAATCAACTGAAATGCACCAAGCCTAATATCGTTCATTAATAAGAAGACTAAAATAATTCTAAATTTGCAGTTATTGTTGCCTTATATGCGATATCCGATTAAATTCCAAAAAATTATATAATTCTCATCTTCAAAGCAATGTTCACCAATTATATGCTTCTATAGAAAAAACTAATTTTGGTCATAAACCTATTATTAATATGAATAGCAATGATTGTAACATAACTGAAGGTAATAACTTCATGTTATTTTTATAAACACAAATAATATAATAATTTCAATGTCTAGGTGAAAATGAAACTACTGCTTGTTATAATGCCAACGAAAAAGAGCCTGTTATAGATGATTTAGAGTGAGTGAAAAATAAATAAATAAGTAATTCAGTAATTAAACAATATATTTACAGGACACAGGAGATTAAACCTATTATAAACAACGAAGAAATGTTAAAAATAAATGATACCAATCAAAAAGAGCCTGTTATAGATATTTTAGAGTTAAATAACCTAAAAAGTGAACAACAAGGTAGGGAGACTACAGGGTCGCTGATATGTATGAGAACGGTCGATTATTAGGTAAAATATATAAGGTACCGCAAGAAGTTAAATACAAAAGTTATAGAGTTTTTAAATGTCTAGTAACTAGTAGTAAATTTAAGTATACAGGGTCGGTCATAAAGTTGTTGCACATTAAAATTTACTTTTTTTAAATGCAACCCCCTGTATATTATTGCATATTTCAATTCTTCCTTCAATTTTAAGTAATATTCGTAATACACATAATGTACCCAAATTCAACCATTTCCGAATTATGAATTTTTGATTATGAAATGTTAAACGAAAATGTAATTTCCAGACTTGATATAATCTCATTTTATCTATATATATAAATCTGACTGTCCTGACTGATACTGACTCATCAACGCCCAGACCAAACCCTTGACCCTAGAAAGCTGAAATTTTGCACAGGGGTTCCTTTTATGATGTTTACGTGAGATAAGAAAGGATTTTTTAAAATTCATCCCCATAAGGGGTAAAAGGGGTGGAATATTACAATATTTTTATTTAAAAAACGGTCAAGTTTCCGAAAAAACGCTTAAACACGTATATTTTATTTTCTTTTTTTTTACATATTTTAAGATTTTTAAAACGTATACAGGGTGTTTCGAAAAATCTGGTCATTGATTAATCACGATCATGCTTAAAGCGCTTGACGTAAAAAGCTAATTTTGGAAAACGGATTGACTTTAGCGTGTAGAGGTTCGATAAGAGGGATTTTTTCCAAAATCGAATTCTAAGGGGTGAAACCACCCCTCAAATATTAGAATATATTTTATTTAAAATCCGGTGAGTTTTTCGGAAAAACTCTTAAACACGTATATTTTATTTTGTTGTTTTACATATTTTAAAATTTTTTAAAAATTTATACAAGGTGTTTCATAAAATAGAACCATTGAGTAATCACGATTCTGCTTAAACTGCTTGATGTTTAAAGCTGATTTTGGCAAACGGATTGACTGTGGGGTGTAGAGGTTCGATAAGGAGGGGTTTCTCGAATCTCAAGTTCCAACAGGGTGAAAACGCCCCTCAAATATTACAATATTTGTTATTTAAAAAACGGTTAGTCTTTCGGGAAAACGCTTGGAGACGTATAATTTATTTTGTTTTTTTACATATTTTGAAATTTTTGTAAAAAATCATACAGGGTGTTCCAAAAAATTAGGTAATTGATTAACCACGATTCTGCTCCAGTTTGTATGTTAATGGAAATTCTTGCTTTGCTTTATCATATCACCATTACAAATTTCAAATGATTAATTCGACGTGAACGAAGTCGCGGGTACATGCTAGTACATCTATAAATGCTAACTTGAAAACTAATGTCAAATATTATTAGGTATCACAGTTTCCGCAGAATGGCATCATTAAATGAAACCGAACACATCGAAATTAATTATATCAAATTGTTTAAGTGATATATTTAAAAGTAAATAACTCGGAAACGGTTGGTTTGAGGTATTACGATTTTTCCTTAGAATTGAAGGAAGAATTGAAATATGCAATAATATACAGGGGGTTCCATTTAAAAAAATGAAATTCTGATGTGCTACGACTTTATGACCGACCCTGTATACTTAAATTTATTACTCGCCAATAGATATTTAAAAACCGTATAACTTTTGTATTTAACTTTTTACTATACCTCGTATATTTTACCTAATAATCAACCTTTCCCATACATTTCAGCGACCCTGTATAAAGGTGCGTCCATACCGGCCGCGCCGCTCCGCGCGAAGTAACACTGTGCATTCGTCAATGCGCTGTGGATCATTGCGCGAGATACTTCCAAATACAAAAATACACTCTTTTCTTGAACAACCTCGTTCTTCAAGAAACATCTGCTCGTCACTGTCCCGTTCAGTTTCATTGTTAAACACCGTCCAAAGCGACTGCGCTAAAACGCGCACGAACCTCGGTTTTCCTTTGATCTACCGACCATCGATGGAACAAGAACGAACGCGCAATGGGTATATCGTTGGCGCGCGTTTCCACTAGTGATGGGTTGTTATTTAACTATCTGTTATTTTATAACAATTATTTAGAAATAACATAACGCAACCGTTACTACTTCTAAAAAATAACAGATATAAAATAACGACACGTAGAGATCGACCATTCGTGAAACGAAGTCGGCGCCGCCACGAAAGTCGATGCTGCTCGAAGCAATTCCAAAAAACAACTAGTATGGATGGAAAAGATGTTATTTCGACAACCATCGATACAGGCGGCGATATACAACGGACAACGGAGTGGGGAATACGCTACGGCGCGGCGAACGTAGCTGCATCGGTCGATGGTCGTGTTGGGCTTGCAACAGCTTAAAATAATAGGATATAAAAGAAGCAGCTTTTTTGAAACAGTTGCGGGCATAACGCCTGGCGGTCGAGATATAACAGGAGTGGGAAAGGAACGCTGCTGCATCGGTCGATTGTCGATGGAGGTTCGAAACAGGTTGGACCTGTTAGGAGCATAACGGGCGGAGGTCGAGATATTATGGCGCTGTATGTTTCAGTACTTACTTATTAAGTTTCAATATTTAGGTATTTATTTATTCTGAAAAATCTTCAGAATAAATACCTAAGTAGAAATTCTCCTTTGCAAATTTTAGTGTAAAATTAATTCAAATTCTAGTGTGTAGTTGGTTTACTTATAAAGAATATACTACACATATTCTTATATTGCTATTTTTTGACCGCAAATGGTAAAATCATAACTAAGAGCCTCTCGCCCGTCCAGTGATATGCACCCTGTACACTGCTACGCAATTCAGGCGGATCAAGGCGCAGGGCGTAGGTAGATCGAAATATATAGGTATAGACGAGTGGCGGCATTTTGGCTTTTTTTATCGCAATTTGTAAACAGCGCTTATTTGTAAACAACCTCCGGTTTTAGAGAGGTATTTTAGATAACAATCGATATTTAGAAATGTTTTGACACCCTGGAAATACTACCACCGAGCACAGCATTGTTGCAACTTGCAACTGCGTTAATACGCCTGGCGGTGACCGCCTCATACTCTTTCAGATGTTTAGCAATAAAATAAAGAAACCTGTTATTTTAAGCTGTTTTTTATAAATAACTATAACAGTTTCAACTGTTATCTAAAAAATAACATTTTTGCCCATCACTAGTTTCCACGTCCACACTGAGTGCAACTGCAACGTTGCAAAATGTTTTGCGCGGCCGGTCTGGACGCACGTTAATATGTCTAATAAATAATCTACTAATTTTTATTATTACATTTTATGTAGATCTAGAAGCGATAGTAAAGGAAAAAAATAGAGGATTTGACACTACCCGATTATTGTTATATATGCAAAAATAATTTAACATCGCCAATTCATTATAACTCGAAGAGGCATAAACGTAATATTGCAGTGTACAGAGATGAGCTTTTAAATAACCTAGAAAGTGAACAAGGTAGGTACACTATAATATATCTAAATAGCCTACTAATTTTTAGTATTCCAGTTTATGTAGATCTAAAAACGATAGTAAATGAAAAAATAGAGAATTTGACACTACCGGATTGCTGTTATATATGCAAAGCTAATTTAATGTCGCCAGGCAATGCCACATCTCATTATAATTCAAAGAAGCATAAAAGTAAAATAGCGCTGTACAGAGATAAGATTGTAAATGACCTAAAAAGTCAACAACGGGAAGCAGTCGAAGTTAAAAGGTCAGTACCTAAGTTTTAATTAGAATTTTTGGATGCTTGTCAGATATAACTCCCTCCGAATTTTGTACTTTTTTTATATCACTCGAAAGCTTACATCGAAACAAGTATTCCAAACCAAATGTGGATCATTCACAATTTAATGAAAAAATAACAACTAATCATTGCTACAACAGGTTACTTTCTATGCGAAAACTCCTCCAAATTTTGTCGGCGTTCCATTCATTTTTTCTTGGGAGGTACATTAAAAAAACTCGTGCTGCTCGTCGTAGGAAGAAATCGCGTTAAGAATAGATTATAAATTATTGTAAAATCAAGAAAAGGCGGTCGTCGGAGGAACGGCTCCTACCCATAGCTAATATTTCTGACTATAACTACAAAGTTGCACGGAAGAGTTTGGACTGCGTTAGTTTCAACATCTTTGGGGTGTTAATCGTATTATGTATCATACAAACGAGAAATAATTTTGGCAACAATGTTTAGGCAGCTTACATGCTTAACAACAAATGCAATGACAGACGGCACTGGCGGCAAGTTTGAATCGAAAGAATAAATCGACCAGGCAAATATTATAATATATATCACCAACTCTATTATCTTTTATTTATGACTTATTAACAAGCATTTCAACATTTTATTAATAGTTCTGTGTGCGCGTACCTTTATACAACTTCACCATAACCTAAAAAATGCACTTTTAATTTATTTTTCAAGAAATTGTGGTTCAGCCGCAATTTTTTTTGCTTACAACTCTTATTTATGTGTGCTTTCGACTGTTTTTGTACAGTACGTCTGCTGGATCTGTGTCTATGAAAGGAATGCGGACAAAAAACATTTAAATAAACAGCAATATATTTTATACGTCGACTTGACGAGTACGTCACCGCAAATCGATCCGCCCACTCATTTTATTGGCTACTTGTAAATTTGTCGAATTTTTATTGATGGGACGCGTCGTCTAATTTTTTACGAAATACATGGAGAGAATATCGTTTCCCCTCTCACGGATACCCCGTAGCTACAGAACGGACAGACGTACTGTATACCTGTAATAAAAAGAGCCTGTTGTATGATGACTTACAGTGAGTGAAATAAATAAATAAGTAATTCATAATTAATCATTAAACAATATATTTACAGGAAAGAAGAGTTTACTCCTGATATAAACAATGGAGAAATGTTGGAAAAAAATAATACCAATCAAAAAGAGCCTGTTATAGAGATTTTAGAGTAATTGAAAAACATATACCTAGTAAAGTAATTTATAATTAATTAAACAATAAATTTACAGCGAAACGGGGATTCAACCTGGTATAGACGATGGAGAAAAGCTGGAAAAAAATAATACCAATCAAAAAGAGCCTGGTATAGATATTTTAGAGTTAAATAACCTAAAAAGTGAACAACAAGGTAGGTACGCTATAACATGTCTAAATTACCTCCAATTTTTGTTATTACATTTTATGTAGATCTAGAAGCGATACTAAAAGAAAAATTAGAGGATTTGACACTACCCAATTATTGTTATATATGCAAAGCTAATTTAATGACACCAGGCAGTGCTACATCGCATTATAACTCGAAGAGGCATAAACGTAATATTGTGGTGTGCAGAGATGAGATTGTAAAAAACCTAAAAAGTGAACAACAGGAAGCAGTCGAAGTTAAAAGGTCAGTACCTAGATTAGATTAGATTCTTAGAGGTGGCTTTCGGCCCGATCCACTGCGACCTTCTCAGATCTATTGTGGTTCTCTTCTGATCCTTAGATTACATTCTCCAGTCCTATCCTTTTCACAAAGTTCAGCAACTTGGAGACTGAACCCTCCATGTAGCTCCCTGGCAATGGCCTATCATTGCCTATTACGGGAACCGCACATTTGCCAGGCTGTCACACCGACATAAAATGTGTTCTGACGTTTCTTCTTCAGATTGGCAGAACCTACACATAGCTTCGTCTGTCAGTCCCATCAGCTTTAGATGCCTATTTAGCTTACAATGCCCTGTTAGTAGACCTACTACAGCTTGACTGTCTTTCTGTCCTTGCTTATCAAGTCTACCGTGAATTTTGGCGAATGTTCTACAATGAACCTTTTCGCCTGTCTCTGCCCTGGTGAGTTTCTCCACCGTTCTAGAGATTTGTTGGCCACCCATCGTTCCGTAGCCATTCTCGTGACCGCCTTTGCAACGCCGCAGAAGGGTTCTGGGCCTATGAATGGCATTGATGAGCCTTGCTTGGCCCTTTGATCGGCCTTTTCGTTACCCTCATGCCCTGGCACCCAGGTCAACGTAACAGTGCTACGTTCGCCAGAAGTATTCAGGGCACGCACACAGTCCCACACTAGTCTACAATTGACCTCCGCGGAGCCGAGTGCCTTTAGCGTCGCTTGGCTGCCTGTGAAGATGGCCACAGAACGATTTGTTCTTTGTTGCCTTATTATTTCTTCTACACAATAGTGGATTGCCATTATTTCTGCCTGGAAAATTGTGACATCCTTAGATAGACTTACGTGGAAGGATCTCCCTTGTTTCGGCCCTACTATCCCAGCTACTACGCCTTCTGACGTTTTTGAGCCGCCTGTATACCAGGTTGCCTCAGCTTGAAGGTCATTACCTAAGTCACTGTATTATCTAATATATATCAAAATTTTAATTAGAGTTTTTGTATACCTGCAGTGAGCAAGAAATAAATAAATAAGTAATTCTTAATTAATCATTAAACAATATATTTACAGGAAAGAAGAGTTGAATCCTGATATAAACAATGGAGAAATGTTGGAAAAAATAATATCAATCAAAAAAGAGCCTGTTATAGAGATTTTAGAGTAATTGAAAAACATATACCTAGTTAAGTAATTTATAATTAATTAAACAATAAATTTACAGCGAAACAGGGATTCAACCTGGTATAGACAATGGAGAAAAGCTGAAAAAAAATAATACCAATCAAAAAGAGCCTGGTATAGATATTTTAGAGTTAAATAACCTAAAAGTGAACAACAAGGTAGGTACGCTATAATATGTCTAAATTACCTCCAATTTTGTTATTACATTTTATGTAGATCTAGAAGCGATACTAAAGAAAAATTAGAGGATTTGACACTACCCAATTATTGTTATATATGCAAAGCTAATTTAATGACACCAGGCAGTGCTACATCGCATTATAACTCGAAGAGGCATAAACGTAATATTGTGGTGTGCAGAGATGAGATTGTAAAAAACCTAAAAAGTGAACAACAGGAAGCAGTCGAAGTTAAAAGGTCAGTACCTAGATTAGATTAGATTCTTAGAGTTGGCTTTCGGCCCGATCCACTGCGACCTTCTCAGATCTATTGTGGTCCTCTTCTGATCCTTAGATTACATTCTCCAGTCCTATCCTTTTCACAAAGTTCAGCAACTTGGAGACTGAACCCTCCATGTAGCTCCCTGGCAATGGCCTATCATTGCCTATTACCGGGAACCGCACATTTGCCAGGCTGTCACACCGACATAAAATGTGTTCTGACGTTTCTTCTTCAGATTGGTAGAACCTACATATAGCTTCGTCTGTCAGTCCCATCAGCTTTAGATGCCTATTTAGCTTACAATGCCCTGTTAGTAGACCTACTACAGCTTGACTGTCTTTCTGTCCTTGCTTATCAAGTATACCGTAAATTTTGGTGAATGTTCTACAATGAACCTTTTCGCCTGTCTCTGCCCTGGTGAGTTTCTCCACCGTTCTAGAGATTTGTTGGCCACCCATCGTTCCGTGGTCATTCTCGTGACCGCCTTTGCAACGCCGCAGAAGGGTTCTGGGCCTATGAATGGCATTGATGAGCCTTGCTTGGCCCTTTCATCTGCCTTTTCGTTACCCTCATGCCCTGGCACGCAGGCCAACGTAACAGTGCTACGTTCGCCCAAAGTATTCAGAGCACGCACACAGTCCCACACTAGTCTAGAATTGACCTCCGCGGAGCCGAGTGCCTTTAGCGCCGCTTGGCTACCTGTGAAGATAGCCACAGAACGATTTGTTCTTTGTTGCCTTATTATTTCTTCTACACAATAGTGGATTGCCATTATTTCTGCCTGGAAAATTGTAACATCCTTAGATAGGCTTACGTGGAAGGATCTCCCTTGTTTCGGCCCTACTATCCCAGCTCCTACGCCTTCTGACGTTTTTGAGCCGCCTGTATACCAGGTTGCCTCAGCTTGGAGGTCAGTACCTAAGTCACTGTATTATCTAATTTATATCAAAATTTTAATTAGAATTTTTGTATACCTGCAGTGAGCAAAAAATAAATAAATAATTCATAATTAATCATTAAACAATATATTTACAGGAAAGAAGAGTTGAATCCTGATATAAACAATGGAGAAATGTTAGAAAAAAATAATATCAGTCAAAACGAGCCTGTTATACAGATTTTAGAGTAATTAAAAACATATATTTAAGTAATTTATAATTAATCAAACAATAAATTTACAGGGAAAGGGGGATTCAACCTGGTATAGGCAATGGAAAAATGTTGAAAAAAATTAATACCAATCAAAAAGAGCCTGTTATCGATATTTTAGAGTTAAATAACCTAAAAAGTGAACAAGGTAGGTACACTATAATCAGGATTGCCAGGCGTCCGGGATTTCCGGAAAAATCCCGGATTTAAGTAAATAGTCTCGGATCCTGAAATGTCATTATAATTTTCCGGGAAAGCCCATATGTTATACCGATTTGGTCATTTTAGAAGGGTGGGCTGGATTTTAACGTGTAAGACAAAGAATAATATAAATCACAGGTTGGCAGACAGAGAGACAAAATCAAAAGCGGCATACAGTGTTGCCGGTTTTTACGTTTGTAGGAAAATTTGTGTAGAAAAAAAACTATTTTAAAAACTTTCACGTATACTACTGAAATGAAGATAATATATCTAAGCTAAATATAATCTATTACATCTGTAGTAAAATGGGTAACTAATTGTGAAAAATATAGATTCCAACCCTAGATAGACAAAATCCGGCAATACCTCATAGAAGAAATGTATCAACCCAACATTTATCTCTTTTTAATACATTTGATTTTCCATTAAGCTGCCTACATCACTGTCTTACACATCAAAATCCTGACCACACTTCTAAAATGACCAAATCGGTATAGTTCACGAAGTAGAAAAAATATACACTTATGCTTAGTAAATTATTCTCTTTATTTATGATATTTTGGTAATTATATATTATTATATATACCTTTGTTTATGTTGTTTGTGCATGTGTCAGTAAACAAGATTTGACTATGATTTATTTTAATTTAGTTTTTACATCCTATTCCCGCAAGTGTGGAATAGGAGAGCTAATATGTAAATGTTTGGAGCGCTGCCGTTTTTTTTTGGTTGCTGTTTCTTGTTCTCGCTTACTTACTATCCCGGAATTTTCAAAATTTTCCTGGAACTTAGCTATGTATAACAATCTGGCGACACCAACTATGTATAATATGTCTAAATAACCTACTATTTTTGTTATTACATTTTATGTAGATTTGGAAGTGATAGTAAAGGAAAAAATAGAGAACTTGACACTACCAGATTATTGTTATATATGCAAAGCTAATTTAATGTCGCTATGCAGTGCTACATCTCATTATAACTCGGATAAGCATAACATTAATATTGCGGTGTACAGAAATGAGATTTTAAATAACCTAAAAAGTGAACAACAAGGTAGGTAAGACTGTTCAGCCATTGTTCACTGTTACGCCATCATTATTTGTCAAATATGAGTTTTAGGGTGTGTCTGAAATCAGTTCATATTGTTTAGAAAATTTTAAGTACTGATATAAGGTCCTGTATTATTGATTGAGCGAGTTCCGTTTTTTTTCCAACTGTAAAATATGTTTCTGAGTTAAATTCTTTTTGCCGTCAGGTTTCCCGGACACTTAAAAAATCAGGACGTGTGGAAACCCTAACAATACAAGGTGTCCCAGAAATAAGTGCAAGTA
The DNA here is from genome assembly GCF_002938485.1 of Sitophilus oryzae. Lineage (NCBI taxonomy): Eukaryota > Metazoa > Arthropoda > Insecta > Coleoptera > Curculionidae > Sitophilus > Sitophilus oryzae. The sequence continues at coordinate 571,511 of NW_022147488.1, forward strand.
TTTTAACTGGTAGTAGATTTACTACCTTTATACAACTATCAGTTGTAGAATAAATAATAAATAACATAAAATCAGCTCCGTAAAGACTGACAAATCCACAAAATTTCAAATCAAATTCAAATGTGTCAAATGAATCGTCAAACAGAACTGTCAAGGATCCCCACCCTAGAGTGCTTTTATGGTGCTTTTTCCGCCCACCATGCATGAATACATGGATAGCATTATACTCCTTCCTTAGTCTTCTTATTCAAAGGGTTAGCAACTTGCGGCCATGCTGACGCAATGCCATCTCTAATAGAACAGCCTCGGAGCAAGATTTATGACGTCACGCTAGTTTGATACTACGGATTAATAAATATGTTGTAGAATACATGGATAACATAATTATTCTTTGTATTAATATATGATATAGTTTACATGAAATATACATAATATACAGTTAATAAAATACATCACTATTAGTAGATATTGAATGTTTTTTTGTTAAATTAGATCGATTTTAAAACTCCAAAATTTAAAATATATTTTACATTTTACCCATTGTCTTATTTACCTATTCAATATTTGTATATTGTAAAACATTTGCTGCATTTGTATGGTTCATAGTTTATTTGCCAAAGTATTTATTACTATAAATAGGTATATATTGTATTTATTAACTGTATATTTTGTATATTTCATGTAAAGTATATCATTTTTAAAACACAAACCAAAAATACAAGGAATAATTTTGTTTTCCATGTATTCTACAACATATTTATTAATCCGTAATATCTAACTAGCGAGCGTGGCGTCATAAATATCGCTCTCAAGCTGTTCTATTAGAGACGGCATTGATCTGATATTTAGAAATGTCAAAAGCTGATGACATTGTACTTTTGACAATTATGACATTTCGTGTTGATTTTTGCAAGAAGGGGAAGAACTGTCACTTGTTTTATTATTTTCCTTTTCTATTTCACGAAAGTAAAAAGAGTGTATGTGAACGAAACTATCTGTTTCGTTCAGGCACTCAATTTAAAGAATATCAGTAACTTTTTTGACAGAGGGATTTTATATTTGCCATATTGGTAAAAAATAACGGTCAAAATTCAAAGTTATTCATTTTATAGACTATAGTAGCTTAAATTTACCTGAAAGAAAATCCAGAAAAGATCCAGTGGTTCTCAAATTTGAGCAAAAAATCATTTTTTTGGAAATTTTCAAAGTAAAATAACTCGATTATTTTTAGTGATGGGAAAAACCGATTAATTTCAATAATCGAGTACTCGAGTTTCAAGCGATTGCAATAACCGAGTGATCGCTCGAGCAAAATATCACCCGTATTTAAAAATACGGTTTTTCACCCGTCGTCGGTTGTTGTAAGTACTTGTTAACGCCAAGCAGTAAGTTGCGTGCGCAGGGCACATATTCTTTCGGTGATGAATGGCAAGTAGTAAGCGGCGAGCGATTCGCTTGATCGCTTGATTTAGTTTATTTCAAAGCATTGTCGATATAGGTCGTAAAATTTTGTCCCTCAGATACGCAACGGATAAATATATATATACACGGCGTCGTATAAATTTGCTACCTGCAATGTATGTAGAAAATTTGCTCGGCTTTTTATCGAGTATGTCATATTAAAATCGGATTTCAATTTAATTCATTCAAGGATCGCTTGCGTTCGTCGCTTGGTACTCGTCACTTGGTACTCGTCACTTGCATCGCTCGTTCATAATCGAGCGATGTCGGTTATTTCAATAATCGAGTACTCGAGCGAATTTTCGCTCGAGTTATCCCATCACTAGTTATTTTGGACTTATTTGAAAAACGGTAAAGAGAAAAAATGTGTCTTTTGATCGGATCTACCACCACCACCCTTTAAAATACTTGCACTTATTTCTGGGACACCCTGTATATGACGAACGATGGCTGAACATTCTATATACTATAATATGTCTAAATAGCTTACTAATTTTTAAAAAATTCCAGTTTATGTAGATCTCGAAACGATAGTAAAGGAAAAAATAGCCAATTTGACACTACCGGATTATTGTCATGTATGCAAAGCTAATTTAATGTCGCCTGACAGAGCTACAACTCATTATAACTCGAAGAGGCATAGACGTAACATTGCCGCTAAAGATGAAATTCTAAAGATCCTGAAAAGTGAACAACAGGAAGCAGTCGAAGATAAAGGGTCAGTACCTAGGTCGCTGTATTATCTAATTTAGATCAAAGTTTTAATTAGTAATTTTGTAATAGAGGAAAATACCGTTCTATTGGTTCTATATCATTCTATATACTAAAGGCTGGCAAAGGTTAGTTTTGGGTCGAGATTTCCGTATGTAAGAAGAGTACAATGCGTTTATAATGTACCGAACAAAGAGAGAATAGTAAAAACGTTGCCAAACGTATGAAATAAACCGAGAATCTGTGCACATTGCTAAGAGACGTGGAAAAAGATACAGCAGATTCGTCGCGGTCGACCAGGGTCGACCCAATCAGTAATTGGAAATTCTAAAGAAAGGTGTAGATCATGCGTTCAGCTTTACGATTTAATTACGTCTCGTGATATTTCATTTGTTTATTTATTAACGAATTGTTGTAATTTTCTCTATAGCTTGTAAATTTTTAAGTGCAACTTAGAAAAACTTGCACTTTTGGTAAAAATAAGTGGAATTAAGTTGGCGTTCGACAGTGGTCGCGCTATTAGAACTCTGAATTTAAAAATCGATATCTCGAAATCCATTAGAAATAATTGTAGTTTTTTTTTCAAAAACTTTCTTAATATTTCTGCTATATTTTCTTTGCAGTCAGTATGTGAATATCTTTATAAATATAAGAGTTAAACGAAGCTTATCGAATTTTTCTCATATAAACGTAAAAGATCCGAACTTCAAAATAAAAAAAAAAGTTTCAATATCTAAAGTGGTTCTTGAATTATCACGTGTTATGTGTTAAAAAGTTATAAAGTTTAAGTTTTCTCGTTAAAAAAAATATGGACCTCCTAACCATCTATATATATAAATCTGACTGTCCTGACTGATACTGACTCATCAACGCCCAGACCAAACCCTTGACCCTAGAAAGCTGAAATTTTGCACAGGGGTTCCTTTTATGATGTTTACGTAAGATAAGAAAGGATTTTTAAAAATTCATCCCCTAAGGGGGTAAAAAGGGGGGTGGAATATTACAATATTTTTTATTTAAAAACGGTCAAGTTTCCGAAAAACGCTGAAACACGTATATTTTATTTTCTTTTTTTACATATTTTCAGATTTTTAAAAATGTATACAGGGTGTTTCGAAAAATCTGGTCATTGATTAATCACGATCCTGCTTAAAGCGCTTGACGTAAAAAGCTGATTTTTGGAAAACGGATTGACTTTAGGGTGTAGAGGTTCGATAAGAAGGGATTTTTCGAAACTCGAATTCTAAGGGGGTGAAACCGCCCCTCAAATATTAGAATATTTTTATTTAAAAAACGGTCAAGTTTCCGAAAAAAACGCTTGAACACGTATATTTTATTTTCTTTTTTTACATATTTTAAGATTTTTTAAAAATGTATACAGGGTGTTTCGAAAAATTGATTAATTGGTCATTGATTAATCACGATCCTGCTTAAAGCGCTTGACGTAAAAAGCTGATTTTTGGAAAACGGATTGACTTTAGAGTGTAGAGGTTCGATAAGAAGGAATTTTTCGAAACTCGAATTCTAAGGGGGTGAAACCACCCCTCAAATATTAGAATATTTTTTATTTAAAAACCGGTGAGTTTTTCGGAAAAACTCTTAAACATGTATATTTTATTTTGTTGTTTTACATATTTTAAGGTTTTTTAAAATTTATACAGGGTGTTTCATAAAATATAACCATTGAGTAATCACGATTCTACTTAAACTGCTTGACGTTTAAAGCTGATTTTTGGCAAACGGATTGACTGTGGGGTGTAGAGGTTCGATAAAGAGGGGGTTTTCGAATTTCAAATTCCAAGCGGGTGAAAACGACCCACAAATATTACAATATTTGTTTTTAAATACGGCGAGCCTTTCGGGAAAACACTTGGACACGCATAATTGATTTTGTTTTTTTTACATATTTTGAAATTTTTTAAAAATCATACAGGGTGTTCCAAAAAGTTGGGTAATTGATTAATCACGATTCTGCTTAAACTGCTTGACGTAAAAGCTTATTTTTGGCAAATGGATTTTTCGAAAGTCAAATTCCAACGAGATGAAACTACCCCTCAAATATTATACCAAGTTATATAATAATATCGCCATATTGTTTTTTCTCATGCTGACATAAATGTAAGAAAATTTTATCTTAGTTTGTATGTTAATGGAAATTCTTGCTTTGCTTGATCATCACCATTACAAATGATTAATCCGACGCGAACGAAGTCGCGGGTACACACTAGTATCCTTATAATTCCATTTTAGATGCTCAGAAGCATATCTAGATAATGATTTTATATAGTTATCTTTTCGAAAAAAAAGTCTTTTAAAAATAAGCGGTTTTCGATCGTGATTTTACTTTACTTGATAGGAAAAGGCGTACCGGAGAAATGTGGCAACGCCGCAACAGCACACCGTCGCTTTCTCTCACTCCGACTTAATAAAATCCCTATGCGATTTACTTCCACACATGTAAATATCGACCCAAAAGTAAGAGCTGCCAGCACGGTATATATTAATAAAAAAAAACTAAAATAATTTTTAATTTTCAGTTATTGTTGCCTTATATGCAAAATCGAAGTAAATTCCAAAGAGTTATATGAAGCTCATGTTCAAACCTGTATCCACAAATTATATTCTTCTGTAGAAACAAATAATAAGAGTCACAAAACTATTGTTAGTATTAAAAATAATGAATGTAATATAGGTAAAGGTAACAACTTCATGTTATTTTTATAAACGTAAAAAATATAATAATTTCGATGTCTAGGTAAAAATGAAACTGCTGCTTGTTATAATACCAATGAAAGAGAGCTTGTTATAGATGATTTAGAGTGAGTGAAAGATAAATAAGTAATTCATAATTAATAATTAAACAATATATTTACAGGAAACAGGAGATTAATCCTGTTATAAACAATGAAGAAATGTGTGAAAAAATTAATACCAATCAAAAAGAGCCTTCTATAGACGATATTTTCGCGTAAGTAAAAAATATACATTTAAGTAATTTATAATTATTAATTAAACATTTAATTTACAGGGAAGCGTGGATTAAACCAGTTACAAAAAATGGAGAAATATTGGAAAAATTTTACTCCAATCAAAAAGAACCTGTTATAGAGATTTTAGAGTAATTGAAAAAGATATATTTAAGTAATTTATATAATTAATTAAACAATAAAATTACAGGCAAGTGGGGATTAAACCTGGTATAGACAATGTAGAAATGTTGAAAAAAAATAACACCAATTATCAAACAGAGCCAGCTCAATTATATTCTTCTGTAGTAAAAAATAATAATGGCCATGAAATTATAGTTAATATTAATAGCAATGATTCTGATATAAGTAAAGGTGAGAACATCATGTTATTTTCATAAACATAAATAATATAATAATTTCAATGTCTAGGTGAAAATGAAACCACCGATTATTATAATACCAATGGAAAAGAGCCTGTTATAGATGATTTAGAGTGAGTGAAAAATAAATAAATAAATAAACATAATTAATAATTAAACAATATATTTACAGGACACAGGAGATTAATCCTGTTATAAACACTGAAGAAATGTGGGAAAAAAATAATACCAATCAAAAAGAGCCTGTTATCGATATTTTAGAGTTAAACAACCTAAAAAGTGAACAACAAGGTAGGTACCACAGATTATACAGATTATAATCTTTGTTTTTTCTTTATTGTTTTTCGTGGTTCCAATTTTCGGAATCGGGCACTAGTTAGGTGACTAGTTTGCGCACATAGCACGCCCACTTATGGCCTCTAAAAATTGTGCACAGCGCCTGACCGGCACAGTTATTAGAGAGATATCGGAAAACCGAATAGCGTCATCCAGTATTTACGCGTACCTTATCATGGTTACGATATGCGCGAGTCAACGCAACACCCGCTAATAACGTTACCGCCTGACGTAATTTGCGGATCAATTACACCAAGCGCTCTTCTAAATAACCTCTGATAACGTTTAAAAATTGCTTAAATGGGCATGTGCGGGTATTTGACAACCGGAGCCGGCCGGCGATATCTTTTATTTTAGGTTATGTTTGAATTGTTTTGAATTATTGCTTTAGTTTTATTAGGTAATTTGATATTTAAGTAGCTGGGATTAGTTTTAGTTAAATAAATATAGGCCAAAATATGGATTCCACCTCTTCCAATACTAAAGAACCTATAAAGAGTCATAGGTTTACAGCAGATGACGACTTAGCCCTTCTAAGAGAATTTGTTGTTTGTTGCTTGTTGCCCTAAACCCACTGGCAGACGTTGAACAATAAAGCACTGGAAATAAGCACTTTAGTTTTAAAATACCTAGTAAACAAAACAATTTGAAAGTTTTAAATTCAAAGTTAGGTTAAGTATAAATAGCGGACGCGACGCAGAATTCTTTCCGATCCGATAACTATAAATGAAGAGAGTTAATACCACCTCACGTAAAGGAAATAACACCTGGCCTTATTAACGTCCATGCATGCTATTCGGTTTAGCGATATCTCTCTATTACGCTGTTTATTGTTATTTTACGCGAGTTTATTTTTGCGCACAGGAAATTTGACTCGTTTGCACATCGTCATAAAAAACAATTTTCGTACCACGAATTAGGGACAAGATTTTTATCTGTATATTTATGGGATACCTAATCTCTGTAGGTACGCTATAATTAGGGTTGCCAGGCGTCAGGGCTTTTCATGAAAATCTCCGATTTAAGTAAGTAGTCCCAGATCCTATAATTTCATTATATTTTCCTAGAAAGCGCCAATCAAAATTTTAAATCCATATGTTCAAAAAGTAAAAATATAGTTCAAAAAGTAAAAAAATACACTTGTAACGACCTCCCGAGCTGTCACAGGTTCCCAAATACGGTTAACAAGCCGACAACGCCGCCCGAGCAGGCAGTCTGCGAAGGTCTTTACGTGACATTGAACGCCCGGTTATTTTTAATCGTTTTATTGTTGTTTTCTAAGAATTTTCGTCATTAAAGTAGTTGTAACTTTCACGTGAATGTGGATTATTTAACCAGCAACCCAAAATCCCCAACCGGAATCTTACACATTCTTATATCCACCATCACATTTTTCGATATAGCTTCATTCGTTTTTACATACATACATACTGCCATTACTCGCTGACGAGTATGTGACACGCATCAGAAGATGGTTACGCAAGGCATTTTCTTTTATGAGCTTTTCTGTGACTGAAAAGCCCGATACGTGATGTTATCTCTCTACCGCCCTCCGGACATTTAAAAATCTCATTGCTTTGTTGCCTCTTTACTTTTTGGGTGTCGCTGTTAACTGAGTTTACAATTCTTCTTCACTGCTTTCTGTTGTGCCTGCTTCTTCCCACTCATTCTGCATGTTTATCCCCTTTATGTTTTCGTGGAGAATATCCTTGTATCTTTTGAGTTGTCCACCCGGCCTCCTCTTACCGTCTACAAACTCACCGTAAAGCAGAGATTTTTTCAGAGAGGCGGTTTTCTTGCATTCTGTATGGTGTACAGTAGGTGACCAGCCCATCCTAAGCGACATTTTGTAATCACGACTTCAATGCTCTTGCACCTTTCTTTTTCAAGGACCGATACGTTTGAAACATGGTGGAACCATTTGATTCTTAAGAGTGTCTCTGTTGCAACTTGTTTAATGCATTCATTATGTCGGCACATCATACGGCACCCAGGTTTCGCTTCCATATTGTAGCGTTTTTTAAACAACTACCACTGCGAACGGCAGCTTTTCATCGGAGAGCAGTCGTGGGTAAGGTATTTCACTGGAAAGAAAACTAATTAATAACAATAAACAAAAAATAGATATTGGGCGCCAGGCATGTACAGAGAAAGAAAACACAGTTGTATATTACTTACAACTAATGACTATATTTATTCATGATGAATTCTGATTGTAAATAGCATTGTACAATTTTAATAATTATTATAGTGGTTATTTGTTGAGTAAAATTATGTATGTAAATAATATTAAATATGTTCTATGAAAAGACTATGAAAAATACAATGCGTGTAACGTTATAGAAAATATAAGAAAAGTAGCATTACTTTATTTAAATTGTTAAATTTTATGCGGTGTTAAATCTGATGTGTTGCAACCTGTAGATTCTAGAATCTATGTCTCGTTATTCATCTGTTAATATAGCAATAATAATATCTATAGAAAGTAATACTATTACAAGGCGTAATATAATGAAACCTAAAATCTAAATCACATTGTAACTACTGAATCGACATAAATGTTCTTAATAATCTAACCACTAAATATAGTCTGTACGATATTATTTAAAATGTACGTTACTGTTTAAGACTGAAAATATTTTAGATGTTAAATGTAAAACTAGAACTTAAATATACACTTAGCTGTTCTTTTATGTAACCTTGCTTCAAACAGTAGCAGCGTGAGGTGGTCTAGCATCTCTGTACTGTCTGTCGGCGATCCTGTTGGTCAAAACAACAAAAGGGGCCAGATTGAGGACACCATGAATCCTTACAGCCGTAGCTACTGACTATGCTTAGAAATGGGAGTGAAGCAGCATGGGACTCAAGCTACATCCACGCTGTGGCACTTAGATGTAAGAAAAAATCGTTCTTACTGGGGACACTCGTCCACAGGACATCCGTACATAAGATAATGTCTGTACATAAGGCACTACCCGTACCTTGGACACAGTCCGTACCTTGGACACAGTCCGTACCTTGGAAATAGTCCGTACCTTGGACCCTAAAAATATGAAACTCTTGTTTAAAACCAAACAAGGTCTAATAAACAAAATAAACCTACCTCGAAATACTTCCGAGGGCTCAATAAATAATAAACAACATGTCCTTTCTTCCATGTGACATTCTGGAGGACAAAAGAAAAGGGACGCCAACGTGCCAACAAAACACAAATACAAGTTGGGACATCCGTAACTCTACCCTAAAAATATTCAATAATAATATCGAATCTATAAGGATAATATTTCATCTTTACCTGTTGCTTTGAAATAGCAGCTGATTATACAGCAAGATTTAAATAATCACCATTTCTAAAAGCTGGGATACAACAGAGCGTCAAAACAAAGTGAGGTTAAGCACGGAGAGAGTTGACAGAAGCGATGTTGACAGCGCCTCCTGAGGATAGTAACAGGGTTGTATCGAACGATAACAGGGTTTGCGACTAGGGAACGTAAAAATTACGCGTCAAATAAACTATCCGGCCTGAACAAGAGGGAATCCGGTGATGATAGGCCAGACATCATATATTATATATAAAAAAGACATGTAACGAACTAAAAACGTTACAATATGGTGGGGATTATCACAGGCCGACATGATTTTTGTAACACGAGTCAGTTGCAGAATTTCTTCATAAAAATATGCTTCTAATAACAGAAAAAATACTCCTGAAGCTCCTACACGTACCACTTTTCAGTTGCCTAATTACGCCTCTTTTTTGCAGGTAGTCAATTTTATAGATGTCAGGTATTAAGTCTAGGTAGATTCGTTTACATACAGGTAAATTTTATGATGGGATGATTGAAAGGGACGCATTTTGTGCACTATAATATATTGTAAAAAACATAAGAGAGTTCAGTTTTCAGTTGATTTTCGACGTGAGTTGTTCTATGCGTGTAGATAAATAGTACGAAAATGTCAAGTCAAACGCGCCGCAGTTGTAAAGTGTCTCCTGGTCGATTTTGTTACATTTGTGGAGAATTTATGGTGCAATCACAAAGCCAGACCATTTTCTGAAAATGTGAAGAAAGCCTACTTCAAGTATTTTGGAGTTTTGGTTGGAGATCAAGACAAGCAGTGGGCTCCTCATGTGTGCTGCGTTACTTGTAGCGTGTCGCTTGTGCAGTGGATGAAAGGGGAAGAGGAAAAAATGCCATTTGCGGTTCCAATGGTATATGGCGAGAACCAACTAACCATTTTGACGATTGCTATTTTTGCCTGACGAAAACTGAAGGTTTTTCCAAAAAACAAAAGCACAAGATCGAGTATCCCAATTTGCCGTCTGCCATACGACCTGTTCTTCATGGTGCAGATCTCCCAGTGCCGATCGCGCCCTTAGACTGGCAAGGTATTGTTTTGGAAGATAAGGAAGATATTGAATCAAACAGCTCTGGAGACCAGTGTACTGATCCTACCTTTACCCCAGAGGGCGGTTCCGACAAGCCACATTTGATTGTTCAAAGCGAGTTGAATGACTTAGTGCGTGACTTGGGGTTATCAAAGCAGCAGTCAGAACTTCTTGGATCCCGGCTTAGGAATGGAATCTGTTAGCCAATGAAACAAAATCACCACTTTTAGAAAAAGAAATGCTCCGTTCTCTGCATTCTACAGTATGGAGGATTCGTTGTGTGCATGTACTGATATCGATGGCTTAATGCAGGAACTTTCTATAGAACATTCTCCTGTGAGTGGCGCTTATTCATAGATTCGTCGAAATATAGCCTAAAAGCTGTGTTATTGCATAACGGAAATTTAAAACCCTCTATACCAGTTGCCCATTCAGTGACAATGAAGGAAACTTATGAAAATATGCGCATGCTTTTAGATAGAATCAACTACAACAGGTATAAATGGCAGATATGTGGGGACTTGAAAGTTATAGGAATTTTAGTGGGACTTCAGGGAGGATTTACAAAATATTGCTGTTTTCTTTGTTTGTGGGACAGTCGTGCAGTAAATCATCATTATGTACAGAAAATTTGGCCAGAAAGAAGTGAGTCAAGTATATCCCTCTTGTAGACCCCAAAGACGTCCTCCTGCCTCCTCTTCATATCAAACTTGGCCTCATGAAAAACTTCGTGAAAGCTATGAATAAAGAAGGTGATGGATTTAAATACCTAAGGCAAGTCTTTCCCCAGTTGAGTGATGCCAAATTGAAAGAGGGTATTTTATTGGACCACAAATCAGGAAATTGTTGGACGACACAAATTTCACAGACACGCTTACCAGGCAGGAACTCAGAGCATGGACCTCATTTGTTAGTGTAGTGAGGGGATTTTGGGGAAACAATAAGGATGCGAACTACGAACAATTGGTTAATGAGCTTTTAGATGCTTATAAATCGCTTGGTGCCCGAATGTCTTTAAAAATTCACTTTCTCCATTCTCATTTGTCATTTTCCCTGAAAATATGGGTGCTGTCAGTGATGAGCAAGGTGAGAGATTCCATCAAGACATAAGGACAATGGAAATTCGTTATCAAGGACGATGGGATCCAGCCATGATGGGTGATTACTGTTGGTTTTGAAGAGAGAAGACGCGGTCCCTCATAAAAGGAAAAAGTAAAAGTTTTTGTTTATGTTTTGATCTCGTTTCGATTGTTTTTGTACTTTTAGGTATAAGTAATGTTTGAGGAGTGTAAACTATAAAATATAATCGGTATATAGGCTTAAGAAGTTCTTAAATCATGTTTTGAATAGCTATCTTAATATATTGAATATTGTAATATTGAATGATGTTTTATTAATGTAACAAAAAAACCTTACGTGTTACGACTTTTTTTTTGCCACTTTCGTGATTAGATAGGTTCATTCTACCACAATATCCTATTGAGCTTTGTGTTACATCGAAAAATTTTTTTTTTGTCGGCCTGTGTTATTATTGCTCGGTACACTGCAAGTTTCGTTTTTGTGCTCTAGTCATGATTGTAGAAAACTCTGTCTTTTAATTTCCAGAATGCTCTTGAGACCCTGCTAATCCTGTGCTGAATTGTAGAGTCGATATTGGCCTTTTCCGAAATCAAACTGCCGAGGCAATTGAATTCCGCTATAGGCTTGGTGTATTCTCCGCCGGTGCTGCCACCATCGGAGAATATCGTAAACAACTCGTACTTACAAATACACGAGTTTAAATAGCGAGAATACGAAAAATGTATTATTTAATTATTCTAAAAGTGCTAGGAAGTATAATTTGTGAAAATTCTAAAAATGAAAATAAAAAAGTAAATATTTTGATATCTTCAGAAGGTCTAACTTGTATTATAATTTATTATTCCAGTTAAAAAAACTTTTTAGATGAACTACCGTAACGAGCATAGTTTTAATCACCGGTTTGGCTAGGTTAGGTTAGGTTAAATTTTATGACCCATAATTGGGTCTTTTAAAAAGCGGCTCACCCCTATAACTTTTTAATTTTTTTTAGTTAAAAAAACGAGATTTGGTATGTTAGTGTATGACATAAATTAGGATTGATTGACGCATTCAATTTTTTTGGGTCACTTCCGGTTTCACCGGAAATGACTACAACTTTTGATTTTTAAATGACACCCCGGAATTTTTTTTACTTGATTCGATAGAAAATTTCACTCTGAATAGAATGACTTTTGATATTTTCGCATGTGGTTTATTTGAAATTATAACTTGCGGTTCGTAACGAAAATTTGACTCGAAATACCAAGTGTGTGGTATCAAATTATTCGTAAAAAATGCTTTTTCCAAATATGCTAATGAGCCACCTTCGTTCCATTTGAAAAAATTGAGAAATTATTAAAAATACGATTTGGGCATTTTCTATCTGGCCAGGATAAGACACTAAAAACATTAGACGATCAAATATATTTTTCCAAGGCTCCTTGATGAAGAATTAGTATCTTTAACATAGCCATGGCACTCTGGATTGAATTTTAAAATACAATTTTTTATTAAGCGAGAATGTCAAAAGTTGACACATGATATGTCATACTATTCAGAATGTCATTTTCTATGGAATAAACATAGATAAAAGACTTATACTATTAAATAGATAGGCAACTTATAATACATTTCAATTTTATTATACAAGGGCGCCTCTGGTAGATGGAGGAAGAAACACTAATGGAAGAGAGGGGTGCGGGGAAGGGGGGTTGTTTTAGTTAATTTAAAATAAATTTAGACATACATGTAAGAACACTTTGTGTGCTTTTAATTAGGTCGATCATATTATAAACGATAAATCAACTGAATTAAAAGCATACAAAGTGTTCTTATATGTCGGATATTAATTAAAAAATATATTAAAAATACTAGAAATAGCATATATTAAGTTGTTACAGTTATAATTTAATCTTTGGCGGTTTTCAGCAAATAGCAGGCAGTTTTACATAATTTTCCTCCCTTTGAAGTGAATTGGAAACGGCTAGGTATATAATTTTGGTGTAGGCAAGATTCCCAGTTTGTTTCTGTTTGGGACCTGAAATAATAAAAACAAATTAAATCAGATGTAATCATCTGCTGATCATGCTAATATAAAACGCGCGTCCTTAATTCCTTACATGCACCGTAAAAAAATTTAAATAACTGCTCTGCAAGTAGCATTTATTAGCAGTACTAATTTAAAAAATCTATAACTGTAAGTAGATATGTTTAATTTACTTACCATTGTATCCTTCGGAAACCAGGAGTACAACAATTAAACTCCATGATAAAAAATAATTAAAAGTTATTACAAAACACAAATTGTCCCACCATTTTTAAAAAACATTGTCTAAAACAGAATACTGGCAAAAAATCTGAAGGAATTTAATTTTACAATAATTCGACAAATCAAAACGAAATCAAACCGTAAAATCACAACAAAAGCGTCTCTGAGTGACAGTTAAAAATCAAATTTTATTATTGTCAGATATTGACATTTGCATTGTTAATATTGACAGTTTTAATATTTTGCGCCTCTGCATCTTGGAGGAAAAACTATTTTTAATGAACTGTCATTTCCATTTAAGTTTCCCAGCCATGGGAATAAAGTAAAAGAATACCGAGGGTGCCATTTAAAAATCAAAAGTTGTAGTCATTTCCGGTGAAACAGGACGTAACCAAAAACAATTGAATACACTAATCAATCCTAATTTATGTCATATACTAAATACCAAATCTCGTTTTTTTATCTGAAAAAATAAAAAAGTTATAGGGGGTGAGCCATTTTTCAGACGCACCCGGTATATTCCAATAGTTCTTCTCCGATTTTTATAGCATTGTTGTGATCCAAGTGCATATGATTTTAGTTTTATCAATGTTCAGCTTAAGGCCCAAAGCCTCGTATACCCAGGTATAATATGTGTTCAACATTGCAATTACAAGAAATGTTGAAATGTTATGTTGTTTGTGCGTGTGTCAATAAACAAGATTTGACTATGATTTATTTTAATTTAGTTTTTATACCCTATTCCCGCAAGTGTGGAATAGGGAAGAGGTGCTGAGATGTAATTGTTTCGAGCGCTGCCGGTTTTTTTTTGGTCGCTGTTTCTTGTCCTCGCTTACTATCCCGGAATTTTTAAAATTTTCCAGGAACTTAGCTATAACAATCTGGCAACCCTAAATATAACATGTCTAAATAACCTACTATTTTTGTTATTACATTATTTTATGTAGATTTAGAAGCGATAGTAAAGAAAAAAATAGAGAATTTGACACTACCGCATTATTGTCATATATGCGAAACCAAGTTAATGACGCCAGACCGAGCTACATCTCATTATGAATCAAGAAGGCATGAACTCCATATTGCGGCACACAGAAATAAGATTTTCTATAACCTAAAAAGTGAACAACAGGAAGCAGTGGAAGGTAAAAGGTCAGTACCTAGGTCGCTGTATTATCTAATTTATATCAAACGTTTAATTAAGTATAGAGAAAAAATTGTTCATTAAAAAGAAGACGAAAATAATTTTAAATTTTCAGTTATTGCTGCCTTGTATGCGACATAGAATTAAATTCCAAAGAGTTATACGAAACTCATATTGAAAGCTGTCTCCACGAATCATATGCTTCTCTAGTAAAAAGTAATAATGGTCATGGATCTATTGTTAATATTAATAGCAATGATTGTAATATAAGTAAAGGTAACAATATCATGGTTTTTTTATAAACATAATTAATATAATAATTTCAATGTCTAGGTGAAAATGTAACCGCTGCTTGTTACAATACCAATGAAAACGAGCCTGTTATAGATGATTTAGAGTGAGTGAAAAATAAATAAATAAGTAATTCATAATTAAAAATTAAACAATATATTTACAGGAAACAGGAGATTAATCCTGGTATCAACAATGGAGAAATTTTGGAAAAAAATACCACTAATCAAAAAGAGTCTGTTAAAGATATTTTAGAGTAAGTAAAAAATATATATTTAAGTAATTTATAATTAATTAAACAATCAATTTACAGGGAAGTGAAAAATAAATCTGATATAAACAATGGGGAAATGTTGGTAAACAATAATACCAATTATCACAAAGAGCCAAGTCAAAAATTATATTCTCCTCTAGTAAAAAATAATAATGGTCATGAAATTATAGATTATAATAATAGCAATGATTGTAATATAGGTAAAGGTGAGAACTTCTCATGTTATTTTTCTAAACATAAATAATATAATACTTTTGGCGTTTAGGTGAAAATAAAACTGCTTCCTGTTACAATACCGATCAAAAAGAGCCCGTTATAGATGATTTAGAGTAAGTCAAATAGTTTACAAAGAGATCCAAAATGATTGAAACAGCTGTGTCTATTCTGATTTTGCTCATTTGGGTTTGCAATAAATTTATGAAATTTGGATATTTATTTACGACATCAACTTTTGACGTTTCTTATGTCAAAACTAACTGTCGCAGTCTTTGAATAAGAAGACTAAGGAAGGAGCATAATGCTATCCATGTAACATGCATGGTAGGCGGAAAAAGGACTCTGAGGTGGGGATCCTTGACAGTTCTGTTTGACGATTCATTTGACACATTTGAATTTGATTTGAAATTTTGTGGATTTGCCAGTCTTTACGGAGCTTATTTTATGTTATTTATTATTTATTCTACTACTGATAGTTGTATAAAGGTAGTAAATCTAGATGGAAACTGTGGCAGAACTTAAATTAACAGTGACACTATCGCGATTTATCGAAAAAGACTCTAAAATAGTTGGTTGTGTAGCGTGCGGTAGATATCGGCAAAAATCGAGTGAAGTAATGGAACAACTTTTCGCTAGTAAGTGACTATATAATATACATATAGTAAACCGATCATTTATGAAATTCACTTAAATTAACTAATTATATATTTTTTCTTGCATTTTTGCTTTTATTTACTACTTGTCAAAGATTAGATGTCAAAGAATTTAGATACGTCAATTTGACTTACCTGCTTCAGTAGCGTATCGGATGTTTATGGTTATAAATAATTATTATAACTTACCTATTTTTATTAGAATTTTATATTTTTATAACAATTTTAATAACTACCTACCCTAACAACATTTATTCACAACGTAAAATAATAAAAAATATTGAGTCTACTCCACGTCTACCCTACATCATAGTTTTACATTTTTTAAATAAAATTAGAACGGCACTGATACACCGGAATTTAAGTCGGCCATATTTGAGGCCCATCGCGGTGTACCTAAGAATTTTTGATATGCTCCTTCCTTAGTCTTCTTATTCAAAGGTCGCAGTAGCCCAGTCTATCGACATACCAAATTTCATTTAAATCGGACTATTTTTTCGCCATTGATAATGGGGTTTCATAATGCAGGAAACGTCGTCAAAATATCATGAAAAGATGCCTTTAGACATCAAAGTCAAAACTTGTACTTTTACAGGAGGAAAAAGAAAAGCCAAAAAAATTACGTCAATGAATTGACATAATTTGCTAAATTTGTCGATAATTCGTTTTTGAGTTGGTACATATTGCTAATCTTAAAATTCCCTAACATTGTATTGCCAACTGTTTCAATCATTCTGGATCGCTCATCGGTCCTCTCAGTATCAATAATTAAAAAATGTTTACAGGAAAAATGAAATGGAAATTGTTGTAAACAACGAAGAAATGTTGAACCCAAAAATTAAGCAGATAATAGACAGATTCATTGAAATCTCCCATATAGAAAATTCGATAATAAACGAGCATAAAAATGAAATAATGACACTATTAAAACAGAAATTTATAGATTGTGAAAAGACCGAGTGTTACAAAGTACAAGCCGAGGTTTTTTTACTTCTGAAACAGATAATCGACAAAATATATTGCGCTGATTCTCCACCTTTAATGGAAACTTTAAAAGTGCTAGAGTCAGTGCACAAAAACTTGCACAACCCTGTCCAAATCCGTGAAGAACAATGTACCCAGTTAAAACATGAGAAAATTTCTGAGGTTAAAGTCTTTAAACAGAGTTTGAAAGGTAGGTCTGGGTATTTCAAAGTAACTGTCGTGGCAATTGTCACGATAGGTTTTATATGGTGGTTAATAAAGAGTTCAAGCAGGACATAAGATTTATACGTATCTCTCGACAAGTAACGCAGAAACTTACGTTAGTGTACGTCCATAGTGTATTTTTTATTATTTTAATTGCTTATATATTTCGGTTAGGTGGGTTTATACCGGGGTAAATCAAAACTTAGTTTTTTGCAATAAATTCAAAATACCCTGTGCAAAAAATGGGACGGGCATTTTGGATTAAAAAAAACACTTTCCTGCAATTTTAGATGTATACTTAACATTTCATTTTTTGAATTATCCTATTATATCTATTCTTTTATGAGCAGCACGTTTTTAAATAAAGTACTGATATTTTTACAATTTTGAATTTGTTATATCGAAGATGGCACACCGTTAAGCCGGAGTCTCATGCATCCGAAATCCGATGGTACGACATCCGAAATTTGAAGTTATCGTGTGAAATAAAAAAAGCCTGTCACATACATCCGAAAGTTCGTTCCGAAATTTGACAGTTTTAACATTTTTCTGCTGCGCTGAATAGAGATTCATGTCATGTTTTATTGGAGAAACACTTATAAAAATAACTTGCTCGCCAAATATCCCGAAATTGCCCACTTCCCACTAAACTTGTTTTTAAAAACAAATGTTTTCAAAAAAAGTGAGGTTAAAAAACACACGATATCGTACAAAAGTTAAACAAAATTTAACTTTATACGACGTCGGATGATTAGTTAAAATTATCGGATAAAAATTGTTGTCAAAATATTTCGACCAATAGGAGCACCGTCGGATCGTCGTGTCATCGGATTTCGGATGCATGAGACTCCGGCTTTATATTGAAGATGTCCCCAAGAAGTTGTTCCATTTACTCTTTTTATTGGAAATCAGTTTATTCTAATGCATGATAATGCCAGGCCCCACGTTGCGCGGAGTAACGAGTTAGGAGCAGGGTTGTTAAGTATTTATGAAGCAAAAAACTACGCCCATTTTTTTGTATTAACTACGTTTTAAAACTTTAATAACTACCTTCAAAAACTACACAAAAACTACGTTAAAAACTACCTACAAAAATATAGTAAAACATAAACAATTTAGACTTTAAACAAAAATCAAGCCAAATTCTTATCATGGAAGTACGAAGTTATATTATATTTGTATTAGTTAAACAACATCAGAAAAAAGACAATTTTTTTTCAACAAAAGTAAATTTTCTACGAAATACAAAGTAACATTGAACCCGAAATAAACTATAAATTCTCATGGAGAAATTCTCCATAGACATTCTCCAGGAGAATATATGATTTTTTACATCTAAAGGCACAACTTCATAATTCCCCTCTTCCCAGAAGGTATGGAGACATCGACGTCTTCCAAGCATTTTTAACTACTAAGTATCAAAAATATCATATAATAAGGAACAAATTCACAAAATATAGATTTTTTATTTCTTTAAATTGATCAACAAACAAAGTTTTTAGGTTACGTTTTCACTGTTATTTAAAAAAACTACATTAGTTACATAAACTACACATTTACTACTCGACATTTAAAAAAGTACTTGTGACATGTAGTAAATATAGTTTATTAATTACTACGTGTAGTTTAACAACTCTGGTTAGGAGTACGAGTAGCAAACGAGTACCTGGATGAGGTTGGTTGGTCTATGAAGATTGGAATGGCCTCCATGTAGTCCCGACCTCAATCCAATTGAACATTTGTGCGATTAACTTAAAAGAGCTGTTCGTCGTCGTCTTATTCCACCACAAACTTTACAAGAACTATGGCTAGCATTAACGGAGATTGTTAATGCCAGCTGTAGCTCTTGTAAAGGGTTTTCTTGATCTATAGCTTGATATTCATCGAGCGATAGATCAAGAAAGAATAACTACCCTTAACCCTTATTCATTCAATACGACTTAGAGCTCGAGTTTTTATTGAATTGGACATGCACGCTATTAAAATTATTATAAAATTGTTGTTTTTGTCAATAAAAGAAGCTCTGAAATCAATACTTAACTTAAAAATGTGTAGATATAAATCATAAAAGAACAGAGATAATGGGACAATTTACAAAATTAAATGTTATGAATACATTTAAGATTACAGGAAAGTGTTTTTTTATCCAAAATGCCCGTCTCATTTTTTCCACAGGCTGTTTTGAATTTATTGCTGAAAACAACCTTTTGATTTACCCCGGTATAAACCCACCTAACCGAAAAATATAAGCCATTAAAATAATAAAAAATAATGCCAATAAATTTATATTCACACTGATACAATAAACATAAAAATTGGATTACAAAATTAAAAGTTATGAAACATCAAACTTCGTCAAAGTTTTAGGGTGGCAGAATTTTGTGCTGGGGAGTATATTTTGAAAATAGCAGCATTTTTAAACGTTTTCAATTTTGTTGGAAATATACTTCAACGTTTCTTTCTCCATGCGGAAATATTCGTTAAATGTTTGATGATGAGTTGTGAGTTGTGGATATATTGTTATAATATTTACCAAAATTAAAATGAGACCGAGTAATTTCATGAACGCGAGTAGTGCTTTCTTGTATCAGTTTAATATGAACATTATCACTAGCTAATAAAAAACATAATAGATCCCCACGGGATAGCTCCATGATGGTAAATGACATTCGCGCTTCCTGCAAGCGGTTGTTAATGACCACTACCTGCTTCAATGGCGCAGGTTCACAAAGCGATAACACCCATCCCAAAGCGGGAAGCTGATGGTGCACTATGGACTTACCTTTACGAATATGGACGCATCGTCGCACAAACAAGAGTTAAAGCCAGTATTTTGACGTACCTAACGTAAATGGTACATTTGTATTTCTACATTGTTTTGTGAAACATTTTTTTTTAAATTTTAAAACTGAAAAAAAGACGCAAGTGAATTTCTCACTGCGCAAGCGTACATGTCAAACGATACGTTTACCTATTCGTCTTTGGCCGTGCTTTAACTGTCTAATAAAAAAAGAGAACCTCTCGTCCAAGCCATCGTTATTTGCATTTCGTAGACTGATTAAAACATTATTTTTCTTTTTTTACGTAAATATTAGTATTTAGCTAGTTAGTTAGGTATTTGTTGAGCGACTTTTGTTTATTTACAATTATTTTAATTTTGTTTTGTATAGTAGACATAGCATGTATGGCATAGCTTATTTAGTTTTTGTTTATTATTATGTTATTAAATTAATTAAGTTTCATTTATTAAACGTTAATAATTTTTTTTCTTACTATGTTAAATTTGACTGGTTGAATCTTATTAGCTAGATTTCGCTCTTAATAATGTTTTATTTTTAGTTATTATTTCTTTTATTGTATTTTATGTTATGTTAAAAAGCCATTTTAATAAGACTGTTATTATTATTAAAAAAAAAACAGTGAATATTGACAATAATATAAGCAGATTTTGAAAAAAATATATGAAACTTTTCTTCTCTGTTTTTTTTTATCAAAAAAGTAGACGTGGCAACATTGCGACGTGCATTAATCAATTACCGTGTGATCGAAAGCAAACGGCGTCCAAGACGGCTGGGAAATGACAATCGATGATAATTTTGGTGAGGTCAATCTCTAGACGTCATTTATTAGAAAATTGACATAAAACTTAAGTAAATGACGTCTAGGGTTGGACCTCGCCAAAATTATCAGCGACTGTCATTCCCCAGCCGTCTTTGACGCCGATTTTTTTCGATCGTATGGTATTTTGATGACATGTGCTCTAACTTGTACTGATTTTCCTATAATAACCCTTGTCTATAATTAAAGTGTGGGTATACATGCATCCGTAATGCGTCGTCTGTCGTTGATTTTATGGATTTTTATTGGTATATTTCAAAAATGACAGCTCATACTTAAATATGATTGGACTGACGCATTACGGATGCATATAAACTCAGATTTAAGGTGAAATGGCAATTTTCTGCATGGTTCTCTCGCTCTGTGGCTTTTTTCCGAAATATTTGGTTTCGCTCTCAAATTTGGGAGTTGTCTTCTCTAAAATATTTTTTTTTACAAAGGTATTTTAGGTGAGTTTATACAGGGTCGCTTTTATGTATGGAAACGGTCGATTATTAGGTAAAATATAGGAGGTACCGCAAAAAGTTAAATACAAAAGTTATAGGATTTTTAAAAATTTATTAGCGAGTAATAAATTTAAGTATACAGGGTCGTTCATAAAGTCGTGGCACATCAAAGTTTAATTTTTTTAGATAGAACTTCTGTATATTATTACATATTTCAATTCTTCCTTCAATTCTAAGCATAAATCGAAATACACACAATGTACTTTAAAGCAACCGTTTCCGAGTTATTGACTTTTGAAAATATCCCTTAAACAATTTGATTTAATTAATTTCGATGTGTTTGGTTTGATTTAATGATGCCATTCTGCCGAAACTGTGATACTGTTGTAATAGGTTTTTAAATTCCTATTAGCTACTAGTAAATTTAAGTATACAGGGTCGGTCATAAAATTGTGTCACATCAAACTTTTTTTTAAAATAAAACCCCCTGTATATTATTGCATATTTCAATTACGTAAATTGAAGAATTGAAATGTTAAACGAAAATTTTGTAATTTCCAGACTTGATATAATCTCATTTTATACATCTATAAATACTAACTTGAGAACTAATTTCAAATATTATTAAGTATCTCAGTTTCGGCAGAATGGCATTGTTAAATAAAACTGAAGGTACCGAAATTAATTAAATCAAATTGTTTAAGTGATATTTTCAAAAGTCGATAACTCGGAAACGGTTGGTTTGAGGTACATTGTGTGTATTTCGATTTTTGTTTAGAATTGAAGGAAGAACCGAAATATGCAATAATATACAGGAGGGTCCATTTAAAAAAATGAAACTTTGATGTGCCACGACTTTATGACCGACCCTGTATTCTTCAATTTATTACCCGCTAATAGATATTTATAAACCCTATAACTTTTATATTTAACTTTTTGCGGTACCTCCAATATTTTACCGAATAATCGACCGTTTTTATACATAAGAGTGACCCTGTATATGCATTCGTTATGCGTCGTCCGTGGTTTCGTCACTCCAATCATATTCAAGTATGAGCTGTTATTTTTTAAATAAACCAATAAAATTGCATAAAATCAACGACGGATGCATATAAACCCGCACTAATTGTGGGTTTACAAGCATCCGTCATGCGTCATTCTGTCGCTCCAATCAGGTTGATGTATGATGTGTCATTTTTGAAATAAACCAATAAAATTACTTAAAAACAACAATAGCATTTTTGTTTATAGACTTTGATTGCCCTGTCCATGGTCCATCTGAATTTCTCCTATTAATAAGCTTTGATTCGCCACAGTTAGAGGTGTGTAGTTCGTAAACGAACTAGTTCCAATGAACTATTCCGACCCCTGAATGAAAGGAACTAGTTCCTGGTTTCTCAAAGGACTAGTTCCTCAGGACCTATTCCGGGATCGAGAATGTGCCCGATATAGAACAATATGCGACGGATCGGCTAGCGCGCGTAGCCCGATGGTAGGCAGGAGTGGGGAGTGCCAGACTTCGTTATCGGATCCGGACCTAGAGGAACTAAACTAAATAAAAGACTAGTTTACGTACGAACGGATCGGGCCAGCGCGATCGATGCTAGGCAGGAGTGGGGAGTGCCAGCCTTATGCCGTATATTATCGGATCCGGACCTAAAGGAACTAGAGGAACTAAATAAAAGACTAGTTTACGCAAATACGTTTTAATTAAAATTATTAAAACGTATTTGAGTTTACGTATGGATCAGCCAGCGCCATTGATGCTAGGCAGGCGTGGGGAGTGCGAGCCGTATGTTATCGGATCCGAACATAGAGGAACTATTAAAAGACTAGTTCACAGGAATCTATTCAGTCAGCAAATCCGAGATATAATACAAGGCGACGACGCTGGATTCGGCCTTGTCTATTGCCGCAGCCGGCGCGGCGTAATTACCACAGAAGTCGTGGATACTGTTTTTGTTAAAATATTTTATGGGAATATATAAATATTTTATGGGAATGTTTCACTTTAGGTCCCTAAAATTAAGAAATATCTTATAAAACGAAGTAGATATTCTCAATTTTTAGACAAAAACAAAAAGCTTGAAGTGAGGAAAAATGCAAATTTTCGTAAAATTTTTGTAATATTTGCTCCAATTGATTTGTGATATAGTTTTTTAAATTCTGATTTGAGTTTTTTTTTAATTTTTTTTATCTGCTATAAAACTTACCTATATGTTTTTAAAATACACAATTACACGTCTCGTTATATCTCCGTACATTATAAAAATTATACAGATCATAATGTGAATAGTTCACGAAACGCATTAGCAAGCAAGGGGGATGTCAATATGAGTCGGGAACTATTGTGAACTAAAGACCTAGTTCAAGGAACTATTCCTCTGCAGGAACTAGAACTAAGGAACTAGTTCCTCCCAAGGAACTAGAATTCCCACCTCTAGCCACAGTGTTGCTAAGAATTTAGTGCTTTATCCCATTACTACTCAAACTCCGCTATATGCAGAGCAGCACGTCATCAGCGATGACTATGAAATGAAGATCGCTGACATTTTATATGTAAATTTCGTAAATTTATATGGGAAATATCATCGATCGTCATTTCCTAGCAAACGGAGCAGTTTTTTTTTCGATCATACGACATTTTCTTGGCAGTAGTTGGCATTGTCTTACGGGAGTCGAGTATAATTATTATATGGTAGCGAGACATCCCTCGAAAAAAAACGCTATAATCTGAATAACATGGTAACCAAAAATAATTAAATATTAGTAAATTATACCCTTGCCTATATCATCCATAATCAAGGATTATACTAATAAAGTAAATTAAATTATATTCCGAATAATAAATTATTATTTTGATTTGCTT
Source organism: Sitophilus oryzae (assembly GCF_002938485.1). Lineage (NCBI taxonomy): Eukaryota > Metazoa > Arthropoda > Insecta > Coleoptera > Curculionidae > Sitophilus > Sitophilus oryzae. The sequence goes on from NW_022147488.1 coordinate 595,779, forward strand.
GAAATAAGACAAAATTTTTCATTAAACATGATTATGTATATTTATTCATTTTCGGAAACTCTATACCGCTAAAAAGAAAAGAAGACAATAAAATACACAATAATTATTCTTTGATTTGATTTAATTTTTTTTATTCCATCACCATTTAACATTTTTCACCAAAATTAATGTAAATAAAAAAAATTAACTATTTTTTATAAATTTGTGCCAACCAATACCTCTTACCTAACTTTTACTTGTTTTTTAAGGGTACAAATTTAGCTACTTTCCGCCGCTATGATATTCTATACATATTCTACAGATATTCTATAATTAAAGAAAATTAATGGTGGGTTCATACAGCCAAATAAAATAAAATAAGAATAAAATAAAATAAAATAAGAAAGTTGGTTATATGGGATACCGTACATGCGTTCATACAGCCAAATAAAATAACAAATAAAATAAGAAGTCTTTATCTTTTAACTTCTTGTTTTATTTTATGTGAAAACGGCTTTGCGCACGCTTAATTCTAACCTACAAATATTTTCAGTTTGGATTTAATTTATTTTATAATTTCACATAAGTAAAATGTATAATATAGTAGGCAACGAATAAATAAATATACTATAAATAGTAAAATTACTATAAACAATCGTAAAAGTTAACTTTTATCCAGCCTCATCGTACTGCGCATGAGCAAATATATATTTCTTATTTTATTTTATTTGACTGTATGGACGCACACAAATAAGAATTCCTTATTTCTTATTTTATTTTATTCTTATTTTATTTTATTTGGCTGTATGAACCCACCATAACTGTTAGAACAGTTCTCTTTTGCATCGAAAGACCAATAATTAATAATGGTTTTTCTATTCCCACATAGATGGCATTAATACCAAAAATGATCTGTGGCATAGTGGCATATAGAATATTTTTTGTGATCTGTGGCAAATTAACGTTATGTTTTTAAATTTTACAATTCTAGGTTATTTTTTTCGTTATTTATCATTTATCACATATTGTTATTTTTTTATTCATAAAATGATAATAAAACCAGGTATTCCTTTGTGCTGATATCTGATAAAGTATGGTGAGTACTTGTATTAGATATTTAAATTAACATCCATATTTTGCCACAAGAAAATACTTGAAAGTATTAATTACAAAATAATTATAATCATTTAAGAAAACTAGCTCTTGCTCTCAGCTTCGTCCGCGTATACTCGAATCTCTTATATTATTCCTTTTAATACTTAATTTTACCCTCTTAGAGAATGAATTTTCAAGATTCGCTTTTTAGTGCTCAGTCGCATACTTAAGCAAAATTTTATACTACTAGAATAGATTTTCCAATTTTTTATTCGAACATTCGCCTCTAATTTCACCCTTTGGGGGATGAATTGCCAAGAGTAGATTCTTAATGCTGAATTGCTTCTTAAGGAACTTTTATGAAGAATTACATACTGCTAGAACAAATTTTAAAAGTATTTATTCAAACCCATCTCAAAAAATCGTTCCTTAGCGCTCAATTTCGTCATTTGATAAATCTTTGGGCAGATACTTATACTCCTAAAACATTCTAAAGTTTTTATACCTCCTCGCACCCCCCATAGGGTACAAAATAATTTTTTATTGCCCAATTATGTAATTTAAGGAACCTCTGTGCAAAAGTTTATTCTTCTAGAACTTATTTTAACAAATTTTTGTACAAGCTTTCATCTCAAATTTTACCCCTCCAAGGATGATGTTCCAAAAATAGCTTCTTCGTGTTCAATTACGTTACTTAAGGAACCTCTGCACAAAATTTCATACTCCTAGAAGAGATTTAAAAAAAATTGCACCCCTTAGAGAACAAACTTCCAAAAATCACTCCTTAGTACTCATTGTATCATTTAAGGACCCCTATACAAAATTACATACTCTAGCACCTTTGCTTAGAACAGATTTTAATAATCTAGGCCAAACTGTTTAATCTGTGCTTTGATAACTATCAATCAGCATTGAGTTTGTTATTGAGATATCTATATACGTTTTTATAGTTTGAAGATAATGATTATGATCCCAATGAAATATACAAATTACATTGCTACGGGGACGATATAGAAGAGGACTCTTTAACAAATTCAGATGAAAATGATGCATTATTACAATTTAAACCTGCACTTTATACCTACGAAGAATTATCAGATGCTATTGTTATCGAACCAGAGGGTGATTTAGAAAGCGATACAGCAGAATTAGCAATAAAAAATGTTGGAAATTCATTGAAAAACGTAGATGAATCTAAATATATTCAAGATAGGCAAGAAGAAATTATATCTAAATCTAAGCAAGGTACACTATAATATATCTAAATAGTGTACTAATTGAAAGGTCCAAGAGAAAAACAAGATAAGCGCCAATTTCTTAATTTTAGGGTTTTACCAGAGGGTTTTACAATATTGTCTAGACACAAAACTTTACTCAAAGTACATACTTGAGTCGTTTGAGACAAAATAAATTAATAATATCATATTTATATAATATCATTATTATTAGCTGTATTATTTTATATTACTTGGCTGAGCCCTAGGGAGGAGCTTGAGCTCCCGAAGCCCCTACCCCCCATTTTCTGTCTCTCCTGTAAAATGTGTAAAATGGCGCTCATCATGTTTTCCCCTGGACCCTTCAAATTTTATTATTCCCTTTTATCACAGATAACACATAATCCAGATGGCCATTGCTTACGGAACAGCATGTTTTCGATGAGACAGTTCCCTATTAATGACACAGAGGGCGTCTATAGCCAAATCTAATAATATTTTTAAAACGAACGAATTTCGAGCCACACCACGGCCACGCGATGTGAAGCGACGTAGCCAGTTGTTCATATTTATAAGCAAATTCCCGGTCAAACCCAGGGAAAATGTATATTCGGACTTTAATACTATACAATTGGATATGAAAATACTAGTCGCAGTGGATGTTTGAAAGTCAGAATTTTCTAGATGAATATATATGCTATTTATAGCCATGAAATTTATAATTTAGATTTTATTTTTATTATTTGTCTCTTAATATTCATTAGCTGAAAATAAGGGTAAAGGTTATCTATATAGTAATAAATAAAATTTGGCACATAGGTTCCTTAAGTGATGTAAATGAGCACTAAGAAGGGATTTTTTGAAAATTCGACCGCTAAGGGGGTGAAATTAGGGATGAAAAGCTGCATAAAAATTTGTTAAAATCTGGTTTAAGAGTATGAAATTTTTCACGAGTGCTCCTTGACTGACGTAATTGAACACTAAGGGGCAATTTTTGGAAATTCGCTCGTTAAGGGGGTGATATGGGGGGTACTTTTGTATACAAAAAAAAGCATGTCCTAGGACTACGAAATTTTGCACAGAGGTGCCTTAAGTAGCGTAACTTAACAGTTCGATTATACAAAGCGATTTTAGGAAATTCTTCTACTAAGGGGTGAAACTGGGGGTGAAATTTTGCATACTTTTTTAAAATTAGTCCGAGGAGTTTGAAATTTGGAAATTGTTAATTAAGTGACGAAAGTGAGTACTCAGAAGCAAATTTTGGACATTCATCCCCTAAGAAATAAGGGATGAAAATTGGTATAAAAATTTGTTAAAATCGGTTTTAGAAGTATGAATTCTGCGTAGACGTTCCTTATGTAACTTAATTTAGCACTAAGAGGCAATTTTAGAAATTTTCCCTCTAAGGGGGTGAAATGAAGGGTGAACGTTCTGAAAAAAAAAATCTGTCCTAGAAGTATGAAAATTTGCACAGAGGTTCATCAAGTGATGAAAGTTATACTCAGAAGCGAATTTTAGCATTCATCCCTTAAGAAATAAGGGATGAAAATATGTACAAAAAATTTGTTAAAATCGGTTTTAGAAGTATAAAATTGTTCGCAGACGTTCCTTATATAAGGTAATTTAGCACTAAGAAGCAATTTTTCGAAATTTTCCCTCTAAGGGGGTGAAATGAGGGGTGAACTTTCTGAAAAAAATCTGTCCTAGAAGTATGAAAATTTGCACAGAGGTTCCTCAAGTGATGAAAGTGAGTACTCAGAAGCGAATTTTAGGCATTCGCCCCATAAGAATTAAGGGATGAAAATTTGTACAAAAATTCATTAAAATCGGTTTTGGAAGTATGAAATTTTGCGCAGACGTTCCTTATGTAACGTAATTTAGCACTCAGGAACAATTTTTGGAAATTCGCCCTCTAACGGGGTGAAATGAGGTGTGGACGTTCTGAAAAAAAATTGCTTGTTATTACTAAATTACGTTACATAAGGAACAAACAGAATTTCATACTTCTAAACCCGATTTTAACAAATGTTTGTACAAATTTTCATCCCTTATTTCACTCTCTTAAGAGATGAATGTCCAAAATCCACCTGTACAAAATTCCACACTCGTAGGACTGTTAGTTTTAACTAACAATTTATTAAAGTGCAACTATATAAAAATTATACAGGGTGGCGCCTCTCATATGACTCGGAGGCTCCAAGGAGAACGACCAATTCGTATTGAAATGAAATTTTGTGATCATATGTAAGTTAATTCTGCGTACGTTTTAAAAATATAGAGAGTTCTACAGGGTGTCCCCAAAAAAAGTTACACATCAAATTTGTATTTTTTTGTAAGGGAATACCCCCTTTATTAATTAATTTTTAGATTCTAAGAGAAAAATAAAGGTGTGTTTTATTAGGGAAGTATATGACTGAAATGTAAGGTTTTAGACTTACTTAAGATTTTGAAGAACAATTTTTAAATTTCAAGAAAAACTACCTAAATTGGAATTTACTCTATTGCACTTTAATCAAATTAAAACCTGACCCATAAAGTTATACAGGGTGGGGCAAAATTAATGTTGAACATTGGTATAACCTGTATAACTCCTTTAATACCCACCCTGTATAAATCCTTTAGTTTAATTGAATCACCCAGAATATTATTCCGATATTCAATGGGAAATTCATGTCACTTCCAAATACTATTAAGGTTGCCGGCCTACCCCTCAAACAAAGATTTTCCTAGATATTTTCATTTCTATGATTTAGTGTGAATAGATCTTTATTATTTGATAAAATCTAGGGTGGCTGTGATATGTCTGACGTTACTTCAACATAGTGTCAAATTAGTTCAACTTTAGCAACTAGTTATTATTTTGTGTCAGTTCGTCAGTTGAAACAAAAAAAAAATCTAAGAAATTTTCCGAAAATAGAAACTTATCCTACATCAGAAAGAATTGATATGATTCTACTTTTAGATTCAAATTTTGTTATATAATTATACATTTATATCTAATTTTAATTCTGTGATAATTAATATATGTTTTAAACGTATGTTTTTATTACAGTATTTTATACTACATCCTTTAATTTTTGATAAATTAACACAGCCACCTAGATTTTTTCAAATAATAAAGATCTACTGACGCAAAATCATAAAAATGAAAGTATCTAGGAAAATCTTTGTTAGAGGGGTAGGCAACCTTAATAATATTTTGAAGATATATGAATTCCCCATTGAACACGGAAATAATATACTGGGTGTTCCATTTAAAATAAAGGAGTAACTTGCTTTTCAAAGTGATAAATGTTCAATATAAGTTTTGTCCCACCCTGTATAACTTTTCCTGTCACATTTTAATTTGGTTTAACATATTATGGTTATTGTAACTAAATATCAGGCTATACAGGATAAATTACAATATAGATAGCTGTTATTGAAATTTAAATTTTATTCTTCATTTTCACAAAATGTGAAATATGTCAAAATCCTTACATTCTAGGCACATGCTTCTTTAATAAAACATACCTTTATTTTTCCTGAATCCAAAAATCAATTAATATATAGGGTATTCCATTACAAAAACAACTTTAATGTATAACTTTTTTGGGGACACCCTGTATAACTATATATTTTTATAAAATGCTTTCAATTAATCTATATATATTCATTTCCAAGCCCACTCCCACGCCGTTTTTTTTTTTCGATCGTATGGTATATTCAATAATTGCATTACTTATAATTTATAACAGTTTATGTTCACTGATTCATTTATAATTTATATCCACTTAATTACTTGATTTATCCATCATAAACTTTGCATAGATAAAGAAATAACGATGGACAATTCTTAATGTGTTAAATTATACCGTATGATCCAAAAAAAAGGCGTCCGATTGGCTTGGAAATGATGGTCGATGACATTCCCCATATAATTTTACATATCAAATGACAGCGATCTTCATTTCATAGCCATCGCTGACGCCGTTTTTTTTTTCGATCATACGGTATATGGTAAAAGCCATCGATCACCATTTCTAAGGTAACTTAACGCCGTATTTTTACATACAAAATGTGCAAAAAAATTCTATATGAATGAACTCACCACAATTTTCTATCCACTTTGTACATAAATTAGGATCTCTTGACGCAGGAAACTTAAACATATGTACACCTGATTTCCGAGAAATCCCACAATTATAAAATTGGCACTTATTACCAGACATTTTAATAATAATTTTATTATCACTAATCACACACAGTTATAATCAAAGACAGTCAAAGGTAAATTACCCGCCTTTTAAAATATCCATTAAAAACAAAAAGACAGTAACGACATATCTAAATCTTCTATCTTTGTCGCATATGGTTCGTTCCTTTATTATTCCGTGATAAGGGAAGGAATAGAGATTTTCTATGATAAGTGGTAAAGCTAGGTTTTCATATGTACAAATTTGAAAAACTTTCCAGGAAATTGGGTCATATTATTTTCATTAATAAATTGTTTATCATAAATAAATTTATTAAAAAAAAAATTTTGAACGAATATTCAAATTCTAAACGTTTCAATTAACAAAAAAAAATTGGCCAAGTGCGAGTCGGACTCGCGCACGAAGGGTTCATTATCATTGAATGTACCATTCACACATTATCTATACAACATCAGACATTATATTATTGTAAACTTTTTTCCGATTTAGCTGAAATTTTGAATGCGCTTGTAAGTAATTTAAAAAAAAATGAAGAAATACATTGCTAAAAATTGTATTAATCAATAATAAATAAGTAAAAATAAATATGTAAAAATATGTAAAAATAAAAAAAAAAGATTAAGAAAAAGTCACCTTGCCTACGATTCGAACCTGCCTCACTACGTCTCAACGCCTTCAAATCCTAACGCCTTTAACCACACGGCCACTGAGGACTTGAATAATCTGTGTAAAATTCTTACTTAAACGATAATGTTTAGTGAAAGTACTTTTTTATTTATAAACATTTATTTAATTCTGTTTTTAGTATTTGTTCTTATAGCGGCAACATAGATACATTATCTGTAAAATTTTCAACTGTCTAGCTATAAAGTTAGTTAATAAGAATTAATAGGTGTAGCATATTTCAACATTATTCACTGGTTTTAAAAAGATCAAAAAATATGCATGTGTGTTTATAGTATAAATGAATTGCTCCTTACGTTAGTTCTTATTGATATAATAGCAAAAAAGTATAAAGTATAAGCGCAATTTTATTAAAAATATGTTATTCTAAGTTAGAATAACATAGAGTTAAAAAAATATGTGTTACAATTTCTAACACATATATTTTTTTAACTCTAATGTTCTAAATTAATTGTTCAAAATATAATTGTTATTTTTTCCTAGGAAAGATAAAACTTCATTAATTTTCATAAATAAATTTATTTCTATTAAATTTTATAGAGCAATATGTACTACAGTTTTATTTCACATTTTGTAATACTGCTTCAGTGCGGTGCCCCATTGCTATCTGTGAGTTCATTCAAATTATGAAAAATCACTACTGATCTAGAAGATAAAATGTACCTAAGTACCATAATATTATAATCAAAAATGACTAATTTTGTAAATTATTACCTATAATGGTTAGATGAGATGCATGTAAACTTCTTTAGGCTGGTTTCTTAAAGTTAGGTGATTAATTATCTTCGCATCGTCATAGGCTCTAATCAATTGTAGATTATTCTTCAATCAACCTGAAATATGTAATATTATTTACTTTATATCTATGAAAAATTATCATTTTCTTTATGAAAATTTTGAGTTTAAATTTAAATGTGATTAGAATAAATATACGTCACTAATTAACATTTTATCACAGGTAATATTCTATATTACTTTATGTTTACTTTTGTGAAAATATTACTTACCTATAATATTTAAACGAGTTCCTGAATGTACAATTTTACTTGTTTATCGCGATGCCGAGTTCTGAATCTTGTATTGGTTGTCTAAAACTGTTTGATTTTGCTTAGTTATATTGTATCCTATATTTTATTAAACAAACTCAAAATAATGTTTATAATTACCTTCATCAGCCTTTATACCATTAAAAGTCATTATTATCAGTTATTATTATGTAGTATGTAGTTATTTCTTTGAGTTATTTGTTGTTGTTTGTTTTCAAAGATCATTTTTGAGGTTAATATCATATGAAACTTTTCGTAATTAGGCAACTGTAAAATGACGTGTGACGATAAATTAATAAAATAATAATGTACGTATTAAGTTAAATATTTATATATTAATTTAACATCCGGTATTACCTAACATCCATATCTATTTCATGTTTATAAATTACATAATTTTTAATTTTATATATTCATAATGAAATGAAATATATTTCGATATAACGTTTGGCAACCACGCAACTGAAGTGCAAGCGACATCTGTGCAAGAGAAGCAAAACCTCCCAAAAAAGTTAGAAAAGGAATCTAAAAATTTCAGATTATTCAAACGTCACTCCAATATTTTTCCAAATTGGAGTGAAATTGGGGTGACAATTTTTAACACGTAAGGAGCCATCTGGATTATGTGTTATCTGTGCTTTTATGTTGATCTAGAAGCGATAGTAAAGGAAAAAATAGAGAGTTTGACACTACCGGATTATTGTTACTTATGCGAAGCAAAGTTAATATCACCACACAATGCTACAGCTCATTATAAGTCGAAGAGGCATAAACTTAATATTGCGATGTACAGAGATGAGATTTTAAGTAACTTAAAAAGTGAACAACAAGGTAGGTACACTATAATACTTAGACAAGGAAAGAGAGGGGACAGCTAACACGCATATTCTCCCGTGATCGGTTAGTGAGGCCAAAATTCGATCGGCGGCCATACTTTGGTGACAAGATTTCGAGGTGACACCGAGCGAATTTTTATGTTTTTTGTGACAACTGTTTTGTTTTAAATTTATAAACTGTATTGTTTAGTATGGTGAGATGTTCAGCGTATGGCTGCAAAGGCCGAAGCGAGAAAAAAGTGGCTGGAATTACATTTCACAGGTAAAAATCGATACACAACTTTTGTTATGTGGTCATAAAATGTACATTTTTTCATTATAGCAGTAAAAACATGTAAACTGCTTTTAATATGTTTTGTACCACATCCAAGCCAAACTATTTTTAATAATTCCAAGTAGTATTTTCAATATCCTTTATTATAATTAATGTTTGAAACTATAAATAATGCTACTCAGCATGGATTTCTCCAGTGGCGTAGGGAATTATAATCAGAGAAATACAATTTCTGCAATAAACATTTTTTATATATTTTACATGTAAAAAATGTATAAAGTATTGTTATCAAATATGTAAAATAATTGTAAACTTTAAAAAAAATTAAAAATTCTAGTGATAAAAAATCTATATGTATAGTTGTTATATAAAACTTAAATTTATCTGCCAAGATTTGCTGGGGGTGGACAAACTTGTGGTGGGCTACTTGTTACTACATATATTTTTTTAAATATTCTTTCAAAAAATTTGCTAATTTAGGTGTATAATAAAAGTCTCAGTGAGTAATTAATAAAAATTTAAAAATAAATAAAATAACACAAAGCTTCTAGAATTGTTTATTTTTTTGTGGAAAATTAGGAAATTCTTATGATTGAAGGTAACAAATATTAAAAATTACATTATTCATTGAATCCGTACGCAGTGTGAAGGGATGGCTAGATTCATTATTATACCGTATGGTCGAAAAAAAACGACGTCCAGTTGGCTTGTAAATGACGATCGACGACATTCCCCATATAATTTTACATATAAAATGACAGCGATCTTCATTTCATAGCTATCGCTAACGCCGTCTTTTTTCGATGTCGTTTTGTATAGTTTTTATGTCATTTTATATGGGGAATATCATCGATCGTAATTTACAAGCCAACTGGACGTCGTTTTTTTTTTCGATTATACGGTATAATAATGAATCTAGTCAATTCCCTTCACACTTGCTTACGGATTCAATGAATAATGTAATTTTTAATATTCATTTGTGAAATTGACATTTCCAAACAAACAAGACGCCGTTTTTTTCGATCATACAGTATATATGTATATACACGTTTAAAACATATGTTATTACATTATTTTTTATTTAATTATACATTATACACACGTTAATAAATAAATAATTGTCTTGATAATCAGTCCACTGTGACCTTTGAATAAGAAGACTGTGACTGTTAAATAAATTTTGCATTATCGACTTAGATATTCTAATATTATAAAGGTGAGACTATAAAATACAAAATTGTATATGCATTACTCAAAAATTAACGATATATTAGTTTACGTTTTAATAAATATTTTGTACCGTCTAGGTACAAGCTAATTTCTGATGCTACGCCATTGGAGAATTTCGCGTGGCGACAACTTGCCTCACTTTCAGCTGCCGTGTTACCTGTCCCCTCTCTTTCCTTGTCTAAGCTATAATATGTTCAAATAACCTACTAATTTTTATTATTACCGTTTATGTAGATCTAGAAGCGATAGTAAAGAAAAAAATAGAGAATTTGACTCTACCGGATTATTGTTATATATGCGATGCTAATTTAATATCACCACACAATGCTACATCTCATTATAACTCGAAGAGGCATAAATTTAATATTGGGGCGCACAGAGATGAGATTTTAAATAACTTAAAAAGTCAACAACAGGAAGCACTCAAACGTAAAAAGTCAGTACCTAGGTCGCTGAATTATCTAATTTATATTAATGTTTGGTTTCGGTGAACTATCCATACACAAATTTCTTTTAGAAAATGATGCCTATTTTACCTTAAAATTAAGTTCTTAGATTATTTGAATATATATTGTCGCGGGCTTGTTTATATCCGTTTCTACGTTTTATATGTTTAAGCTGACCAATGACCAAAGAATACAAAGACCAATAACACCCGAGACCAAATTGTTACCACACCTCCAAACGTGTGTTGTGCCACATATTTTTAACTTACCTGCTTTTTTACTCAATAACAAGGGGCCTTACCTGCTTAAAGAGATACTTATATTTTTTATAAATGTTTTGACTACGCCTATGGTGTATGCTGCTTATTAGGTGGTGTCATACTAATGTAGGTGGTATCATACTATTATCTGACAAACGGATCTAAAACAGAAAGAGGAATGCGGGCAAAAAAAGTCGACGTTTGTCAGACTGTAATTAGGGCTCTAACTCACTGACGACCAGGTCGCAACGATTGGCCGTCGGCTGGCCGGATGTATTGCGTTTATAGCTGCGGCCAGATGAACGACCAGTTTCAACAGAGTTGTCAGATGTAACGATTTTTTACGTTTTACCAATTAGAAAATATTGTTTCAGAAAGAATTAAGTTTCAAAAATGTTGCTATTCATGAGCTTATTAAATGTTCTAATATTAAATAATGCATTTAAAATATTCTTGGATTTTTCGTTAATAAATACTGGTGTGGTAAATGGAGTAAGTAAAATCTCCAACCCCGACTACACGATAACATCGTTATTTCCATGTTTTTCAAATCCGCGATGCATGCTATTCCGTCAGTCGTTTCATAACAGAATATTCTACATCCTACGTCTATGTAATTTAATATGTGTAGAGTGAGACATGTAACTCGTGAGATTTTCAGCATTATATCAATAAAAGACAAAAATAGTATTGTTCCTAAAGGCGCGTCCAGACTTTGGCATTTTAGTCAGAACGAACCGAGCGCGCACGAACAAGCAGAACAAATAGGCCGAACAAAAAGCATTATGTACGCGCGACCTACAAAAAGGGAGATATTCTGTTTCTTTTTTCTACTGATATGGACTTCTACTGATGGCTCTTATTAACTTTAGAAGTAAACATCGTAAAAAAAGTAGTCAGACACTGGCTCTAAATATAAGCAGGTAGAAAGTTTAGCTTCCAGTTATTTTAATGATTACAATATAACGAAGAATCTACAACAGTAATTACTTCTATTTTTATGAATGTTTAAGTTACTTTTACTCTAGTTAATTTTGAGGTTTTTGTGGAGATGTTTTTAAAAACATTTATTAAACAAGCGGGAGTACAATACGCGTTGATGGATTAAATATAATATTTAAAATACAGTTGTCCTCCTTGTACATGACTACAATACAACTAAAAATAATAATTTAATAAAAAAACAAGTGGTTGTAGAAAACTTTTGAATATGATTTTTTTTTATTTTTTAACATCGAAACTCGAAGGTATAATAACAGGTATCATACCAACTAGTAGTGGGAACTATCGAATGAATACTATCGAAATTAGTTGCAATTCATTCGAATAATTCGATAGTTAGTAAGAAAACATTCGTTGAAAACTATTCGAATAAAAATTATCGAATAGATCCGTCATCTGCCTTGAAATATTGTATTCTAGTAATTCGGCAGTAAAAACCATTCATTTATAAAATTCATTCATTTATGAAATTCATTCATTCGTCAGGATCGATTATAATAAAATATTAACTGAATTTTAGTTCTCGCCTGGCGACGTAGGTTTCTTTCCGAGAAACCCGACAGCGGTCGATGGCAATGCTGTGGCAATGCTATGAAAGAAGCCGGCATCTTTGATTTTTTGCGGAGTCAGATATAGATAAGGACACATTATTTTTTTATTGAGGTGCGAGTATTTATACAGAAAATACATTATGAAAGGCGCTGTTGCCATATTTTGGTATTAGTTGATATTAGCAAAGAATATTATTGTTTGGCTTTAGTTAATTAGGGATAGTATGTCTATATATTCTGCATTTTTTTTTATTAATATTCTGTTGTTACACTGCAATAATACTAGTTATTTTGGATGTAGGAAAATTATTTTTAATGTTTTTTAGCAAAAACTGGTTTAATAAATAATAATAACAGTAATAATTTGTTATACCTATTAACAACAAAATTTAAAATCATTTAATATAAATATTTTCTTTTAAGTAGTAGCAAAATATAAACAACAAATTAGATGTCAAAATTATTTATATTAGATCCCATTTAAAAATAATATAGTCTCTAAATTTTTTGGCAACGTTGGTTTATTAATTAATAATAATTACAGAACTAATTTGTTATATTAACAACAAATTTTAAAATCATGAAATATAAACATTTATTAATTTTCTAAGCATGCAGTGTAATGGAAGGAAAATATAAATAAAAAATTTAGAAATCAAAATTATTTATATTAGGTACTTTATATTACTATTTATAAATTATATTTACTTTTACTGGCATTTACTATAAAAAATAAATGAAATATTTTTTCTTCATAAAAAACTACATGTAAGAGAATTAGCATAAATTAATACAAACATATAAAATACAAACATCGTCAACTTTTTTTTTTAAATTGGCACGTGTAAAACTTTCATTTTAATTTTCTCACCCATAGTTTGAGTTCGATAACCATTTACTTAAATATGATTATACAACCACATTACTGAAATATGATTATTAAGTTCAACTAATTCATATTATTAAAACATCTAAAATACAAATATGTATTATTAAAATTAATTGTAAAGTTCATCTCATCTCTCTTAAAAATTGTTACTTCTCAAAATTTCCCATTAAAAAATAGACCATATACCATATAAAATTAAATAATTGAAAGATCGGACTACGGAAAACCACACAAATTTTCAGAAAAATTTTGACCACCTGCACATGCACACAATCGTCAATAAATAAAATTAAAAAACAACTACTATTTTAGTATTTTAACTATTTTAATAAACGCAAAAATAGCACAGTATTTATACGGCGAAGTTATAAAAATTTGGAAGAATTAATAATGCACTGACGCATACAAAAATCAAACGAATACTAAATTTCATTTATCAAAAGCATTCGATAGTCGTGGCTCAACGATAACCATTTAGTCGCACGGCGAGGTTGTCACATATGCTTTAGTATACAAATGAATGAATTATTTTATTCGAATAAAACCATTCGATAGTTGAAATCATTCATTCATTAACCATTCGATAGTTCCCATCGCTAGAATCGACCCTTGATAAAAAAGGGACTAGATTTAAGTTTCCCTTTGATCCAGTCTGTATACTATTTCTTTGGATTTTCTGCACGTGTGCAAAAACTACACTAAAACACTATATCTTATAGAAAATAAAATATTGTGCGTTGATTTTGAGGGATTTCATCTGAAAAATTATTAATTTGGAAGAAAACCGGCAACAAGCGGCAGAAAATTATAATATTTTAGTGCAGTCTACTGGTCGCAACGACCAACGGACGGCCAGGACGTTAGTGTGCGCGGTATCATTTGATTTAATGGTTTTAGAGGTTAGCAGCGGCCTGGCCGGTGCGTCCTGGTCTTCAGTATGTTCGAGCCCTTAATTACAAAAAAAACGTATTAAAATGTTAACAAAGGGTACAAAACTAGTATCGACGTATAGCACATATCAAGGACATAAATATCAGAAAAATAGTTATCAAATACAATAATAAAAGGCTAAAAAGGTGGAGTGGACTGTTTATTTACTCCTGGCCCTTTCTTATTGTTCCAGCTTTTACATATAAAAGCTGAACAAATGACCATTGTAATAAAGTTTATAAAAAGTTCACTACACACAACAAACTATTAAAAATCGCTACAATTATCGCTGGTGTAGCGATACTTTTTACTCCCATCGCAAAGTACTCCCATTTGAAGTTTTACTTCAACAAGAAAAATACTAATATTGTGTGTCTGGATAGTTCACCGGATTCCAAAGTTTTAATTAGTATTTTTGGGTATAGGAAAAAATCGTTCATTAATAAAAAGACTAAAATAATTTTAAATTTTCAGTTACTTTTGCTTTGTATGCGACATCGAATTCAATTCCAAAGACTTATATGATAGTCATGTTCAAAGCAGTGGCCACAAATTATATTCTTCTGCAGTAAAAAATAATATTAGCCATGAAACTATAGTTAATATTAATAGCGATGATTGTAATATAAGTAAAGGTGAGAACTTAATGTTATTTTTATAAATAATATAATAATTTAAATATTTAAATGTCTAGGTGAAAATGAAACTGCTGCTTGTTACAATACCAATGAAAAAGAGCCTGTTATAGATGACTTAAAGTGAGTGAAAAACTCTATATATTTAGGTAATTTATAATTAATTAAACAATTAATTTACAGGGAAGTGGAGATTAAACCTATTATAAATGATGGAGAAATGTTGGAAAAAATTAACACCAATCAAAAAGAGCCTATTATAGATGATTTAGAGTAAGTAAAATTTACTATTGGTAGTTGCAAAGGGATCCAAAATGATAGAAACAGTTGTCTATTCTGATTTTGCTTGTTTGGTTTGGCAATAAATTTATGGAATTCGCATATTTATATTTTATTATATATTTTATATTTTTTTATTTTTTTTTCCGAAATTATATTTCTTTTTTTGCAATAAAGTACATTATGTTTTGTTTGTTTGTTTATTTATTCGTTGTTATTACTAGCGCCAAAATAATTAATTACAATTAAACTTTTAATGATATTTAAATTCGTTTTTCATTATCAGTGAGACTAATCAAAACAAGATGAGAAATAGATGAGAGATAGATTTTCTAAATTAATTATTGAATAAAAATAGGTGTCATAAACTGTAACTGTATCCAATATATTGATATATTTGAAATTAGTATTTCTTGTTGAACATTGTATTGGAAAGTCGTAATTTTTTACATTGTAAAATATGCCGATTTCAAAAATAACTAAGTAAAAACTTGTACATTTACAAGTAGAAAAAGAAAAGCTAATAAAATTGACGTCAGTGAATTGACATAATTTGCTAAATCGGTCGATAATTTATTTTGCTAATCTTAAACTCCCCTAACAATATATTGCCAACTGTTTCAATCATTATGGATTGCTCATCGCACAGTACAAGTTCCGAGGGACTAACTCCAAAGGGAACTACAGGAGAGGCAGCTGACACTTGCTCGAGACCTGCCTCCACAAGTGGCACACAAGCTACCACCTCCTCTAGTAAGGGTCGGGAGCCTACCTCTAGACCCAACGTACTACACAAGTTACCGTTTCTGGGTCTACCTAGCCTGGGTCAATCAGGTGGGCTATAGTCTGTCCAACGACAAGATCCTTGACAGTGATAGATGTGTCTGTCATTTTAATTTCAAAGTAGTTTATTTTATTTTACAAAGAAATAAGTTGGTACAACTGGAACGCATAGTAGTAAATTAATATATTTAAAATTTGACTGATTAATTACTTCAAAATATTGTAAAAAACTGTATAAAACTAAAACAATGTAATCGAGTTATTTTATTTAAAAAAACCGGTATGTGTTAATACAAAACAAACCAGAACAAAACACCACTTACCAAAAAATATAAAAAAGAACTATTTCTTACTTTCAAGCTTCAAGAAACATCTCGCATTTATTATTATTATATTTATCAATATAACTTAACACAGGAATAAATAAAACAACATAAATAAAACAAACTATCAAATTTACACTTAAACTTACTAAATTTTATACCTTAAAGGTTGATTAATTAACTTTAATGTTAATTTTTTTAACTAGTACATTTTGACAACTTTATTGGCGTATAAGACTTTCTGTCTGGATAGCGAGTATTAACTATAAGCTGTGCTCTGGATCTACAGTTAATTTTCCCTCGATTTTTCCTTAATTTGACTTCAAAAGACACAAAACACACGTAATAACCCGAATCAAAATGCATCATCTTCCAAAACGCAGATATTTGACATAAGTTGACACAGAATTATAACCTATAATTTGGCAAGACTTTGACAAGCCTCAAAAATCTAAAGGCCAGTTCATACGCATCGGCGCCAGCGTCCGTTTGTCGTTCATCGTTCCCTTTGAATAAGAAGACTAAGGAAGGGGCATAATGCTATCCATGTATTCATGCATGGTGGGCGGAAAAGGCACCATAAAAGCTCTCTAGGGTGGGGATCCTTGACAGTTCTGTTTGACGATTCATTTGACACATTTGAATTTGATTTGAAATTTTGTGGATTTGTCAGTCTTTATGGAGCTTATTTTATGTTATTTATTATTTATTCTACTACTGATAGTTGTATAAAGGTAGTAAATCAAGATGGAAATTGTGGCAGAACTTAAATTAACAGTGACACTATCGCGATTTATCGAAAAAGACTCTAAAATAGTTGGTTGTGTAGCGTGCGGTAGATCTCGGTAAAAATTGAGTGAAATAATGGGAACAACTTTTCGCTAGTAAGTGACTATATAATATACATACGTGTAGTAAATCCTATCATTTATGAAATTCACTTAAATTAACTAAATTATATATTTTTCTTGCATTTTAGCTTTTATTTATTACTTGTCAAAGATTAGATGTCAAAGAATTTAGATACGTTAATTTGACTTACCTGCTTCAGTAGCGTATCGGATGTTTGTGTTAATAAATACTTATTATAACTTATCTATTTTTATTAGAATTATATATTTTTATAACAATTTTAATAACTACCAACATTTATTCACAACGTAAAATAAAACAACAAATTATTGAGTCTACCCCACGTCTACCCTACATCATAGTTTTACATTTTTTAAATAAAATTAGAACGACACTGATAAACCGGAATTTAAGTCGGCCATATTTGAGGCCCATCGCGGTGTACCTAAGATGTTTGATATGCTCCTTCCTTAGTCTTCTTATTCAAAGATCGTTCCGTAAAACCAATAAAATTGAAATATGATCTGTCATTTTTGAAGTAAACCAATAAAACTGGTTAAAAACAACAAGAGACGATATTAACTTAAAAAATAT
This sequence comes from Sitophilus oryzae, assembly GCF_002938485.1. Lineage (NCBI taxonomy): Eukaryota > Metazoa > Arthropoda > Insecta > Coleoptera > Curculionidae > Sitophilus > Sitophilus oryzae. The sequence goes on from NW_022147488.1 coordinate 613,877, forward strand.
TAGAAACTTTTTTTAGAAAAATAAATAGATTGGCATGGGACTTCATCTGCTTTTCTTCTTGTCATCGTCTGTCGAAATCTTCCCTAAGAAAAAAAACAGAGTATATACGACCCGCTCAGAGTTAATCTCAGCACAGCAGGATACAGCCGTAGAAGGATGTATACCCCATAGACAAACCTTAGACAAACAAATATAAAGAGACTGACAAATCTCATGGTAAAGAGTGGGACCGCGTTACTCTCAGAATAACAATTTTGAAACCAATTAGCAGGACCGTGGCAGGACGTACGTCTTTATTGCTATCTTTCTTTATTATGTGTGCTTTATATGAAAAAGAAAGAAATAGGTATAAAAAGTATCGTATGACATTATCGCACATTCTGGCTGGCGGAAAATTTAAATTAGCCATTATTAGTAGTATTTTTTCATTCTGAAACTGAAAATTTTCACTCAAACTGATTTATTCCCTATACCACGTAAAGGGAACGTGGTGTTGGGAATAAATCAGTTTAGGTGAAAATTTGCAGTTTCTTTCAGAACGAAAGAATACTACTATTATAAGGGAAATTATAAAAAAAAGCAAAAATTGTACTGTTCTATAAACATATTTATTTATACATAAAAATAAATAAACTTTTTATAATATAATAACAAAAAATAACAGTGTTTATCCCACCCACCTACCAATTTTAAATGCAGAGGAACTGACTGTTGCAGGAAACGATCGGCCAATTTTTTTAAAGGGCATTAAAAATGTCATTTTCGAAAAAACTTGACGAGAATCATGATCCTGAACCATTTTCAAGTCCAGTTTTAATCCTAAAACAAAAGTAAAATAGGTATATTAATAAAGTTTCTAGTTACTATAAACCAGCTATAAACTACCTACTCAAAAGAGGGGTAAATATTTTTAACACTACTACTTCTACTTTTTTCTTAATAAGATGATAAATATAACTACTTACTTTTATTCTACCGGGTGTCTTTAACATATCTATCAGAGAAAGGGGGCACCAATACATATAAAAAATAGATGATACTGGCTCCTGCAGCAAATAAAATAACAAATAGTATAACCTAAAATTATAAGTAACAAAATATAAATACCTATATGGAACAAAGGAATTTGTTCCCTGTCCATATTCATAAGTCAATAAAATGGAGAGTTTAGAAAAAAAGGTAAATCACCAAAAGAAAAATTAACAAATGACAATTCGCCATGATGTTGTCATCTTGGTTGTCATGATGACGAAAACGAAAGGCGATTGTTCTAATTTCTATTTAGAAATTACGTTTTATATGGCTGCTTCTTTCTTTCTTGTTATATTAGAATGAGATAGTGGGCCCAATAGGCGCAATGCGCAGATTAACATAAATAGAACGAAATTTTGCGTTCTGAGTTGCGCTACGGGAACGTGTGTGTACCCTCTCTTTGCCATTTAATTTGCCAGTCTCTTTTTACTTGTTTGTCAATGGTATACCCTCAGAGGAGGTAGATGTCCACTCCTTGGAGGAAGAACATCTGTTGTCAGAGGAGGATGGGAAATACCCTGTCCCCTCTACAACTGGAAGATCCCCATGTTTGATGAGTTATAACTCAAGAAGGAGAGACACAATAGATCTTTAAGGTTGTCTTCCTAATTCTACATTATACATTCTCATTGCTCATCGCTCCTCTGTATAAATAATTAAAAAAATATTTACAGGAAAAATTTGATAGAAATTGTTGTAAACAACGAAGAAATGTTGGACCAGATTAATGAGCAGATAAAGGACACATTCCATGAACTCTCAGGACTTCTACAGAAATTTATAGATTGTGGGAAAACCGAGCGTTACGAAGAACAAGCCGAAGTTTATTTACTTCTGAAACAATTAATCGACAAAATATATTGCGCAAATTCTCCACTTTTAATAGAAACTTTAAAAGTGTTCGAATCTGTTGACATAAACTTGCACAACCCCGTTCAAATTCGTGAAGAAAAAAATACGCAGTTAAAAAATGTGAAAATTTGTAAGGTTACACCTTTTAAACACCAGTCAACCAGAAGGTTTGGGTATTTCAAAGTAACTGTCATGGCAACTGTCACCATAGGTTTTATATGGTGGTTAATAAAGAAAAGGCAACCTCCTCCTCTGACTTCTACCCATCATTATTTAAATCTAGATGATTTAGTCGACAGATTAGAACATTTTATTTTTAGTTGATATCGTAGATATTGGGCGCGTTCATAGGGCACAACAGCTGAATTCCAGGGAATATTTGACATTGACAATCCCTGAACATGCCCATTAGTTAGCATTTAGTTATTAGCATAGATAAATGAAACAAGTTTAGATTGGAAAGTGCCCGTAAGACCATTGTAAACACTATTTGGCGCTATTCTTGCAACGGTCGTGATCCAAAGCTTTTGAAAATTTCAGAGCGGTTCGACTTTTTCCGAAATTATATCGCAATATTGTTTATTCAAATTTATTATTATTTTCTTTTAATTTTATAAATAAAATACAGTGTGTTGCATACAAGAAACTTTATTTTATATAAGGACATATATGAAATACCTACGAAACATTGGAAACCGACGTTATGCCACGAGCCACAAGGGTTTTGCAGTTCACACAGCTTTTTAAGTTTTTAATGCCACTTTTTCGCAATTATCACGGGTTTGAGTAAATAAAACTTAAATTAAACTCACAAGATAGGAATAGTTACTTTGAAAAGAGACGCTTTAAACACTTTTCGGAATTTTTTCAATGAAAGCGGTTTAGATTTATTAGAAAGATCTTATAATTTTTGAAGATTCTGACTTTGACAGTAGATATGGACAAGAGAAAATTATTTTTGTTTTTGTTAGCAGCGCCAGATTGCGTACAACAGTCGCGACCCAAAACAATTTTGCGACCTAAAATTTTGACGGGCATTCCATTCTAAATTTATTTCCTTTATCTATGGTTGTTAGGGTATTTTTAAGCGACTTTTGTTTATTTACATTTATTTACTTTTGTTTGTTTTTTTTTATTGTATTTACATGTATTTATTATTAATATTTTTGATGTTTAATTTTTGTCATACTTAATTGCGTTTTTTATTATTTTATCAAATTAAATGACAAATCAAAATAATTACCGTGATGTCAGGATAGCCAAAATTAAATTTAGGTATCTACATATTTTTTAAATGTTAATATAAATTTCCTGTTAATGTAAATATAAATTTTGTTACCAATTGTTGATATCAGTATATTATTAATTTATTGTAAGTACAGATGAGACTAAAACCACTTAAAATAACACGGCTTATTTTCAGAATAACTAGAAACAAAAAAAGATTTAACCAATTTTGTAGTATTCTTTTTACCCATCCATTACAATTTAGAAGTTTTCGAATACAGATCTATTAAAAAGTGATATGTTTTGAATACTGTGCAATTTAATGACTTCAGTCTTTATCTATGGCAGAATAAAGATTTAAATCCTTAGAACTTATAAACTTCGTTTAAATCACAAACCATTTTGAAAATTACTTACATTTTAAGTCAGATTTCGAAAAATGACCTAAAATCTAGACTTAAGTCGTTTTAAATAATTTTTTAAATCAAAAAAGACTTATGTACTCACTAAAAAGCGACCCGTCTATTCAAATTTTTCCTTTAGCGCGTTTAATTGGTTACAGCGCCATTCTTATTTAGTGGGAATATTTGGAACTATTGTCTAAACGATTATGGCGCCACCGTACGGAAAGTTCTAAAAGTAAGTGAATATAGGTTTCTGTTTTTAGTATGTATGGGTGGCGCCATCAAGTATTAAATATATAAGCTAGCCATTTATAGATTTCTATTAAAAAAACTGATACTATCTAACGTTAAGTAGTTAAACTTCGGGTAAAATTTTCCTAGAACTTTAAAGAAATCTATAATTTATTCAGTGTGAGTTATCTATGAAATGAATAAAATTTGGTACATGCTGTTTTCTTTAAGATCTGTGGCCGGTGGTTTAATGTTGTTTATTTATGGTTGTTTATGTTTAAATTTTAGGTTATTTTTCGTTTTAACACCGATATTTTTATAGTTTAATTATTATAATTGATTATATAAAGCCGTGAAAATATTCAACTTAATTGCTAATTAAGTGGATAGATAGGTCTGAGCTTAGATATCTGATGCGGTTATTTGATTTAATTCATAAAATGACAATAAACCCAGGTGTTCCTTTGTGTTGATATCCTACCAAAGTATGGTGAGTACCTATTTTAGATATTCAAATTAACATCCATATTTAGCCACCTTAATCTATATTTAAGAAGATAGTTGGAAATTTGAGAATAATAATTACAAAATAATTTCTGAGGAATCTATTTAGCAATATCCTTGTTTATTTAAGAATACCAGATACCAGCTCTTCCCTCGATTTCGTCCGCGTGTACTCGAATCGGTATACCCTAGAATCTAATTTATATTATTCTCTTTATTAATTTTACTTAACAATGCTTGGGGCAAAATTTCCTTTTAGCACATATTTTCCAAATTTTTATATAAACATTTTCCTCTAATTTCACCCGTTGGGGAATGAATGGCTAAAAAACGTTTCTCAATGCTAAATTACTACTTAAGGAACCTTTGTGCAAAATTTCATACTGCTAGAAGAAATTTTAAAAGTGTTTATACTAACCTTCACCCCCTTAAGGTGTAAATTTCCAAAAATCGTTACTTAATGCTTAATTTCGTCATTTAAGGAATGTCTGGGCAAAATTGTATACTGCTAGAACAGGTACTTAGGGCACAAATCGTTTCTTAGCGTTCAATTACGTCACTTACGGAACCTCTGTGCAAAATTTCATGACTCTGGAATCAATTTTAACACATTTTTGTACAAGCTTTCATCCCTCTGGAGATGAAGTTTCACCAATAGCTTCTTCTTGCTTAATTGTGTTACTTAAGTAACCTCTGAGCAAATTTAACTAATATCGGTGCCTGGAGCTGAATTTTTATGAAAAACATGATGGTGAAAACCGCAAATCGATATCTGTTACCGTTTCGGAATTACGGGGTATTTTTTCAAAAATGTGCCTTTTTAACAAATCACTGTAACTTTTTTGCTATGGAAAATTTTGTATTTTTATGAAAACATTTCCACAGCACCTTTTCACGCCGACCAAGACTTTTTTATATTTTTTAAATGGAAACACCCTTTTCTATAGGAGATAGACAAAAACTAATATCGGTGTCTGGAGCTAAATTTTTGTCAAAAACATGATGGTGAAAACCGCATATCGATATTTGTTACCGTTTCGGAGTTACGCACCTTTTAATGGTTTAAGTATAATTTTTTTAAAATTAATAATTTAAGAATTATCAACAGAAAATTTGATTTTTTATATGGGACACCCTGTATATTTTTAATTTATTGAAAATAATTTAAAATTATCTTTCCAAAAATATAACACACTTGATATTTTGCTCAATTCCTCTTCGAGATATAGAGTATATAAAAATTCGCCCGCTTTAAATAAGTAGGCTTTGAAGGGCACCGGCTGTAATGCAAAAAAATTCTAGCTGTGAGCATTAAGCATCAAAAAACGAAAATAATATTTGCTATGAGAGATGCAGAATTTTATAACAATTTAAAATATATTTAACCAACATCAACACATTTAAACTATGTCTAATAACAATAAAAACAAATAGCAAACCAAGACATGAGAGTTTGCTACAGGTGTTCGGTGTTCGACATATCGACCGTCTTCTGTTATGGTCAGACGGGGCAGTTTTTGAACATTTCTCGCGGAATTCATTTACTCATTGGAGGCGAAAGATACCTTCTCATAACTGCCAAGTATTTTTAATTCTTGTCTAGAATAAGGAACCTTTATTCTTCCGCAAATATATCCATAGGATTAGATCCATGGGTACTAAGTCAGGCGGCCTCGACGGCCAACGGCTGGGATCTTGGTTAGCTATCTCGCTAGCTATTATTCTTGAAATTGGCTGCAAAAATTTGCTGACAACTTCAGCGTTCAGAGGCGGTGCGTCGTCTTGCTGGAAAAATATGTTTTCGAGTTCCATTAGGGGCATATCATCAATAAGGGGTCCAAAGCCTACTAGTTAAAAGTAGCGAACTTTTAAAAATTCTGTATTTCGAAGGGGATTAGAACAAAATATCAAGTGTGCTATATTTTTGGAAAGGTAATTTTAAATTCTTTTCAGTTAATTAAAAATATAAAGGGTGTCCGAAATAAAAAATCAATTTTTTTGTTGATAACTCTTAAATTATTAATTTAAAAAAATATATACTTAAGCCATTACATTCTACGTAAAAAGGTGCTTTGGAAATGTTTTCATAGAAATACAAAATTTTCCATAGCAAAAAAGTTACAGCTATTTGTTAAAAATGCACATTTTTGAAAAACACCCCGTAACTCCGAAACGGTAGCAGATATTGATGTGCGGTTTTCACCATCATGTTTTTGATGAAAATTGAGCTCAGACACCGATACTAGTTTTCGTCTATCTCCTATAGAAAAGGGTGTTTCCATTTAAAAGCGTCGAATTTGACCCACCCTGTACAGTTTGCAGATAATAATCCCAGTGAAATATACAAGATATATTCCTAAGTAGAAGATATAGGACCATGACACTTCGATAGATCAGATGCTGTTGTTATCGAACCTGTGGGTGATTTCAATATCAACACAGCAGAATTAGCATTAATTATTAGAAATTCATCGAAAAATATAAATAACTTTAAATATAATCAAGAAAGGCAGGAAGAAACCATGTCAGATTCTGAGGAAGGTATTGCATAATGTCCAAAAACACTTACAATTTTTTTTATTTATTACATTTTTGTAGAACTAGTTCTAGCACCAATAGTAGCGGAATCAACACGTACACTGGCGCTACGGGCGATACGGGCGCTACCGAATTATTGTCATATGTGCGAAGTTATTTTAAGATCACAAGGTCCTGCTAAATCTCATTATAAGTCCAAGAGCCACAGAAACAAGACTGTAGAGTTCCTAAAAAGTACACAAGGTAGGTACACTATAATATTTCTAAATAAGCTACTAATTTTTATTATTACACTTTATGTAGATCTAGACGAGATAGTTAAGAAAAAACTAGAGAAATTGACAAAATCGGTACATTGTTATATATGCAAAATTTATTTATTATCGCCACACACTGCTACAGCTCATTATGAATCAGAAAGGCATAAAAGTAATATTGCGGCTTATAGAGATGATATTATAAATGACCTAAGAAGTAAACAGAAAGCTGTCGAGGATAAAAGGTCAGTACCTAGCTTTGAATAAGAAGACTAAGGAAGGAGCATATCAAAAATCTTAGGTACACCGCGATGGGCCTCAAATATGGCCGACTTAAATTCCGGTTTATCAGTGTCGTTCTAATTTTATTTAAAAAATGTAAAACTATGATGTAGGGTAGACGTGGGGTAGACTCAATAATTTGTTGTTTTATTTTACGTTGTGAATAAATGTTGGTAGTTATTAAAATTGTTATAAAAATATATTATTCTAATAAAAATAGATAAGTTATAATAAGTATTTATTAACACAAACATCCGATACGCTACTGAAGCAGGTAAGTCAAATTAACGTATCTAAATTGTTTGACATCTAATCTTTGACAAGTAATAAATAAAAGCTAAAATGCAAAAAAATATATAATTTAGTTAATTTAAGTGAATTTCATAAATGATCGGTTTACTACACGTATGTATATTATATAGTCACTTACTAGCGAAAAGTTGTTCCATTATTTCACTCAATTTTTGGCGAGATCTACCGCACGCTACACAACCAACTATTTTAGTCTTTTTCGATAAATCGCGACAGTGTCACTGTTAATTTAAGTTCTGCCACAATTTCCATCTAGATTTACTACCTTTATACAACTATCAGTAGTAGAATAAATAATAAATAACATAAAATAAGCTCCATAAAGACTGACAAATCCACAAAATTTCAAATCAAATTCAAATGTGTCAAATGAATCGTCAAACAGAACTGTCAAGGATCCCCACCCTAGAGAGCTTTTATGGTGCCTTTTCCGCCCACCATGCATGAATACATGGATAGCATTATGCTCCTTCCTTAGTCTTCTTATTCAAAGGTACCTAGGCATTGCCTGGAAACTTATATGGTGAAATTTTGATAAAATAATTTAGTACACACTAAAAACACGGTATGTCGCTAGTGGTAGGAAAAATAATTTTTAGAGGTTACTAGTTTATTTAGTTGTCTGTGATATGCATATACAGGGTGTTTCATAATTAATCTAAAAAATAAAAAATCGTTAGAAAACGAATTAAGGCGGGCCCTTAATAAGTATATTTATTTTTTTCTCGACAACCGTTTGATGAACAAGAAAAACTCAAAAGATCAATTTTGTTGAAAAAGGATGGCCAGTCAAGAAAAAAATATATTTTCTTTAAAAAAGCAGTGGTGTACCATTTATGTTAAGCAAAAAATCGATTTTTTTTAATTTTTAACACCCTGTAGATCAAAAAGGAAGTACTTTAGACCCAATGGTTATATAAAAATTGTTTTAAGAACACATGAGGAATCACACCATAATTTTTTTAGACTACTTCGAAAACACCCTGTATATTGTCAACTGGACAATGACTGCTGATAAATCAAAAAATACCTTTTCAGTGAAAAAAGCCTGATTTTCGCAGGAAAAATTTTGATTTTTATTGAATTTGGGCCTGCGTTTACAAATACTCGTTTGTTTTTTAATTTTCTATCTATCTAAATTTTAAATATCATAGTCAGAAATAGGTTTATTATTTATTAACTGTAAAAATGGTGTTTTCTTGATGTGTTGCATCTCGCAAAGAAGCTAACAAAACTGCAAAAATGTACGTGTTTCCAAAAGACGATAAGGTATGTATCTTAGATAAAAGAAAAATATATGGTATGTATTCGTTGTTTGATTTTTTTCGTTCGCTTTAAAATCTATAAATCACGGTCTATTCATTAGACAGCCAGTCGACTTACGATCATTTACATGAAACTCTGTAAAATAAATAAAAAAATAAATTGTAAATATATATATATTCTTATGTTTTATTAAAGTTACTCTGATATACTAATATATCAGTGTAACTTTAAAAATAAATCCTTTGAATTCAAATATAAACATAAAAAACATTTACAACAGAAAAGGCGCAGGCGCTGGGTTAAACGTAGTCTCCACTAAAAACACGGAGGGGCGCTTTGACCCAAAATTTTACTATTAAGTTTCATATCTATCCATAGATAAAAGACTTATAATATTAAATAGATAGGCAACTTATAATACATTTCAATTTTATTATACAAGGGCGCTTCTGGTAGACGGAGGAAGAAATACTAATGGAAGAGAGGGGTGCGGGGAAGGGGGGTTGTTTTGTTAATTTAAAATAAATTTAGACATACATGTAAGAACACTTTGTGTGCTTTTAATTAGGTCTAACGTATTATAAACGATAAACCAACTGAATTAACAGCATACAAAGTGTTCTTATATATCGGATATTAATTAAAAAGACTAGAAATAGTAGGTATATATTGAGTTGTTACAGTTACAATTTAATCTTTGGCGGTTTTCAGCAAATAGCAGGCAGTTTTACATAATTTTCCTCCCTTTGAAGTGAATTGGAAACGGCTATATAATTTTGGTGTAAGCAAGATTCCCAGTTTGTTTCCGTTTGGGGCCTGTAATAATAAAAACAAATTAAATTAGATGTAATCATCTGCTGATCATGCTAATATAAAACGCGCGTCCTTTAATTCCTTACATGCACCTTAAAAAAAATTAAATAACTGCTCAGCAAGTAGCATTTATTAGCAGTACTAATTTAAAAAATCTATAACTCTGTAAGTAGATATGTTTAATTTACTTACCATTGTATCCTTCGGAAACCAGGTGTACAACAATTAAACTCCATGATAAAAAATAATTAAGAGTCTATACAAAACACAAATTGTCCCACCATTTTTAAAAAACATTGTCTAAAACAGAATACTGGCAAAAAATCTGAAGGAATTTAATTTTACAATAATTCGATAAATCAAAACGAAATCAAACCGTAAAATCACAACAAAAGCGTCTCTGAGTGACAGTTAAAAATCAAATTTTATTATTGTCAGATATTGACATTTGCATTGTTAATATTGACAGTTTTAATATTTTGCGCCTCTGCATCTTGGAGGAAAAACTAAACTGTCATTTCCATTTAAGTTTCCCAGCCATGATATCTATCTTAATAGTAGATTATTTTCTTTTATCTATGTACCTAGGTCGCTGTGTTACAGGGGCGTGCGGTGAAATCTTAGATCTTATAAACTTCTTGGATAAGTAAATTCGCTTGATTTTTGTTGAAGACACGTCAGCGACATTCGACTCTCTGATTATCTTTATCTTTGACACTGATTGATCAGTCGTCTGTCTTTCTTTTGGATATATATCATTTTTATGTCATAAAACAGAAAATATAAATACAGGGTTTTTATGTACCCAGCTCTTAAGCCCCGTTCTCAGAACGACGTCGTGTCGCTAGCTACACTGATTGACACTTCAAACGACCTATGGGAGCTGTACTAAATTTAAAATTGATTAAATTTGCTTAAAGCCCCGTTCTCAGAACAGCGACGCGTCAAAAGAACCAATGAGATTTGTACAAAATTCAAACAACTGTCAATCAGTGGCGGCTCGTGACCCGTGTGACTGGGTAGGCGACAAAACTTTAGTTGCATCCATTTGCCTCCCCCCCCCCCAATTTACATATTACCCTAACCCAGTGTGTAAATATATGTTATCTCTGGATTAAAAAGAATATTTAGGCCAAAACTAAAGATAAAAAAATAACAGCATTCAACGTAATGCCATAATGTACAGGGTGGGTCAAATTCGACGCTTTTAAATGGAAACACCCTTTTCTATTGGAGATAGACAAAAACTAATATCGGTGTCTGGAGCTCAATTTTCATCAAAAACATGATGGTGAAAACCGCACATCAATATCTGTTACCGTTTCGGAGTTACGGGGTATTTTTCAAAAATGTGCATTTTTAACAAATCGCTGTAACTTTTTTGCTATCGAAAATTTTGTATTTCTATAAAAACATTTCCAAAGCACCTTTTTACCTAGAATTTAATGGTTTAAGTATAATTTTTTTATAATTAATAATTTAAGAATTATCAACAGAAAATTTGATTTTTTATATGGGACACCCTCTATATTTTTAACTAACTGAAAATAATTTAAAATTACCTTTCCAAAAATATAGCACACTTGATATTTTGTTATAATCCCCTTCGAAATACAGAATTTTTAAAAGTTCGCCACTTTTAACTAGTAGGCTTTGGACCCTTTTATTGATGATATGCCCTTTATGGAACTCTCGAAAAAATATTTTTCCAGCAAGACGACGCACCGCCTCTGATCGCTGAAGTTATCAGCAAATTTTTGCAATCAGCAAATTTTTGCATCCAATTTCAAGAATAATTGAATAGCCAACCAAGATTCCAGCCGTTGGCCGTCGAGGCCGCCTGGCTTAGTGCCCATGGATCTAATCCTATCGAGATATTTGCAGAAAAATAAAGGTTCCTTATTCTCCCGTATAATCTAGACAAGAATTAGAAATACTTAGCAGTTATGAGAGGGTATCTTTCACCCCTATTGAGTTAATGAATTCCGCGAGAAATGTTCAAAAACTGCCCCGTCTGTCCATAACAGAAGACAAGTCGAACACCTATAGCAAAATCTCATGTCTTGGTTTGCTATTTATTTTTCTTGTTATTAGATATAGTTTAAATGTTTTGATGTTGATTAAATATATTTTAAATAGTTATAAAATTCTGCATCTCTCATAGCAAATGTTATTTTCGTTTTAATTGATGCTCACAGCTAGATTTTTTTGCATTACAGCCGGTGCCTTCAAAGCCTACTCATTTAAAGCGGGCGAATTTTTATATACTCTTTATCCCGAAGAGGAATCGAGCAAAATATCAAGTGTGTTATATTTTTTGAAAGGTAATTTTAAATTATTTTCAATAAATTAGAAATATACAGGGTGTCCCATATAAAAAATCAAATTTTCTGTTGATAATTCTTAAATTATTAATTATAAAAAAATTATACTTAAACCATTAAATTCTACGTAAAAAGGTGCGTTGGAAATGTTTTCATAAAAATACAAAATTTTCCATAACAAAAAAGTTACAACGATTTGTTAAAAGTGCATATTTTTGAAAAACACCCCGTAACTCCAAAACGGTAACAGATATCGATATGCGGTTTTCACCACCATGTTTTTGACAAAAATTGAGCTCCAGACACCGATATTAGTTTTCGTCTATCTCCTATAGAAAAGGATGTTTCCATTTAAAAGCGTCGAATTTGACCCACCCTGTACAAGTATATGTTTTTTTTATCTATTACTATGGAGTCACTATGGAACAGAATTTTATTTTATTTTTATTTATTTACGCAAACTAAAAAATTGGTAGTATTGAGAGAAAGAATAACTAAATTATATATTACATTGATGAGCCGGTCTCTTAATAAAGAAAAGTTATTTGTTATTATATCAGTAAAATCATCAGATTGTTGTTCAATTTCCCTGGAAGCGTAGGGTTATATGTTATCGTTAAAATCTTAATTGGAAATGGGGACAAGAAGCACATCATTTTAAAAATCTGATCAAGTACTTTAGGCTTCCAGATTACGTTCCTAGTAGCCTGTCATGTCATTTTTTTACAGTATGTCACCATTTTTTTGACAATAATAGGAAGTACTCGATGAGACCTTCAAAATGATGTGCATCTTGCACCTCTTTTCATTTAATATTCTCAGGGTAACATTCACCCCTCCTAACGGGTTGAAACATGAAGGCTAACGTTTTGATTCGTATTTTTAGATTTATCTTGTCATTTTATGGTATATTCAATATAAACTAGGTTAAACTTTTCGTCTTGGTAATATCGAACATTTTTTGCATCGTAAAGTAGCGATTGCGACCAGTGTGCGACGTCGTTCTGAGAACGGGGCTTTAAGCAATCTGATTGGCTAATCCAAATCTGATTGGCTCTTTTGATGTGTCGCTGGCGCACAGTTAGCCTGGGCCAAGATGTCAAGAAAAAAAAATATATAAACTTTGAGTACTTTATTTTTTAAATGTCGATACCACTGGCTTCAAAAAAATATAAAAATTAAAATCGCCGACGTACAATTGGGGTCTCTACACAAATTTAGAAAAAAAAACTTTTTCAACCAAAGTAAAAAGCGCGCAAAAAGTTTTGTTAATAATAAATAACAACCATAATCACCAAAAGGTATACTTACTGTTGCCCCTCTCCCTGTTTCTAAATCCAGGAAGTTGGGTCTCTGAACAAATTTAAATAAAAATAGACTTTAATCTAATGGAAAAAGCAAAAACATATTTTTTTTTCTAATATTTTAGTGATAAAATTTTACTTTATGATCATAAGTATTAGCACAGTATTAGTAAACAAGTAAAACAACAAACTAACAATAAAGGAAGTACAATTAATAACTTTAACACACACTGAATTTAGACTAAAAAAGAAGAAAACAATTAGGTACCGTAAAATGGGGTGAATAGAAACATAGTGGTGAATAGAAACAAAATTTCTGAAAAAAATCAAATCACGATTAAAAATATTCAAAGTAAAAAAAGTCGACATATCTAATTTTTCTATCATTGGTAATACACAATAAAATGTAAAAACTATATTTTTATCTGTGGCAGCACTGTTTCTGTCAATCAGCTGATCAATAAATGTGAGATCGATTTATCACCTATTTTGTATGGCGCGAAAACTTTATAAATAAAATATTTATTTTTAAAGTAATACATAAGCTGGTACATGTAAGTTGTTATATTATATGTATTGTTAATTATTGTTAAACCTACTTAAATATGTAATAATTTACTGTTTCTAACCACCTTGTTGGAAATAGAATAGATAAAAACCTTAACATCAATGTGTGTTTCTATTCTCCCGAATAGAAGGTGAATAGAAACACAAATGTTATTTTTATTTAATATTTAATTATATTATATTATTTATATGTATACGCTTATATTAAATTATATGTATACGCAAAGAACAAACAAAGACCCATGTTTTAAAATATTCGGGAAAATAATACCACATTTTTATCAACCGGTATATCGCTAATAGCCTACGAAACTGTTTCTATTCACCCCATTTTACGGTACTAGCTATAAGTAAATAAATAAATTTTAAACATTGTTACTGTTGTAGGAAGCAACACTCCTAATGAGATTTTTTTGATAGTTTTTTGATCTCGGATTTGAATTAAAGTTTTTTGAGAACAACTTAAAGGAATGATGCACCTGCTCTGAGGCTTGCTCAGAGTAAAAGCCCAATGCTTTCTGTGAAGTATTAACAAAATCCACTATATGGTGAACAACAGCGTGAGTTTTTGGAGTAAAACTGATTTTCGTATCTCTTATTTTGTCGGAAAATTTCAGTATATAGGCTTCGTAATTGGTATCAATATATTTTCCAAAACAGCTGGCTACCACATCATTGAAGGCACAAAATACCTCTATGTATTTGTTTTGTTACAAAGTAAGTACCAGGATCTAGTGCTAAGGACGTCAACTTTTTTAAGCAAGTTTCTGGCATTATTTCCATTAAATCTGCTGTAATGGTCTAATTGTATCCCAGAAGTTACAGCAATTTCCGGAAAGTCCTTTTTTAGAGAATCGTATATTTTTTGTACAACTCCCATATAAATAAATTATAGTTGATAATTGGAAGATCGTCATCACCAGTTATTAAAGGAATGTTGACACAATTCTCTAAAAATTTTAATTAAAATTTGCAAAAAATAACTATTGAAAAAGTCAATAAAGTAAACTTAGCAGTACACTTACTGTACTTTTTTGTTTCTTTTAAATTTCCACCTGTCTCCTCGTTCCATAATGTACTCCATTTGGAAATATCTTTTATGGATCTTAGTTCTCCCCTTGACTGTAAATTTTTTGAGTTAACATCACACCAGGCACATGGATGGCATGATGATGAAGATTGAAGGCCCAATACAATCATTATCAACTTTAGATCTGCGGCAAATGTGTAAGAACTGACTCCACAAATAGTATGGAGTTGCAAAATCTCAAACATTGCTCTGATATTTTTGTAGGTTTCTATTATTTTGGGAGCCAATCCTATTATAATAAGTTTGTTTATTCCGGTACTTTTATGTGTTTCTTGTTTTAAACATAAAGACAGACAAATTTTTAAAGATCTACCTCCACTATCTATGCCCAGTTTTAAATGGAAATCATCAGTAAGTTCACGTTTTTAAACTAATGGTATTTCCACCTGGCCAGGCAGGCAAATTGGTAAAAAAAATCTCCTTAGGAGTGTTGCTTCCTACAACAGTAACCATGTTTAAAATTTATTTATTTACTTATAGCTAGTACCTAATTGTTTTCTTCCTTTTTAGACTAAATTCAGTGTGTGTTAAAGTTATTAATTGTACTTCCTTAATTGATAGTTTGTAGTTTTACTTGTTTAATAATACTTATGATCATAAAGTAAAATTTTATCACTAAAATATTAGAAAAAAAAATATTTTTTTGCTTTTTCCATTAGATTAAAGTCTATTTTTATTTACATTTGTTCAGAGACCAAATCTCCTGGATTTAGAAACAGGGAGGGGGGCAACAGTAAGCATACCTTTTGGTGATGATGGTCGTTATTTATTATTAACAAAACTTTGTGCGCGCTTTTTACTTTGGTTGAAAAAGTTTTTTTTTAAATTTGTGTAGAGACCCCAATTGTACGTCGGCGATTTTAATTTTTATATTTTTTTGAAGCCAGTGGTATCGGCATTTAAAAAATAAAGTACTCAAAGTTTATATATTTTTTTTCTCGACATCTTGGCCCAGGCTAACTGTGGGCGACACTCGCTGTTCTGAGAACGGGGCTTTAGACTATATTTTTGGTATAGGCTTGGTGCATTCTCGGCCGGTGCTGCCACCATCTGAGAATACCGTAAACAGCAAACTAAACAAATACAGGGGTTTATATAGCGAATACACGAAAAATTTGTTATATTTATTTAAAAAGTGAAAAATTCTACTTTTTTAAAAACCAATTGAAATTTCACCAAGCCTTTAGAGGAAAATAAATCGTTCGTTAATAAGAAAACTAAAATAATTTTAAATTTTCAGTTATTGTTGCCTCCCATGCAAATTCAAAGTATATTCCAAAAAGTTATATGAAACTCATATTCAAGGCTGTGTCCACAAATTTTATACTAATGAAAAAAGTAAAGGTTATAAACGTTTTGATATTGATAGCAATGATTGTAATATAACTGAAGGTAACAACTTCATGGTATATTTATAAACATAAATAATATAATAATTTTAATGTGTAGGTGAAAATGAAACTGCTACTTGTTACAATACCAATGAAAAAGAGTCTGTTACAGATGATTTAGAGTGAGTGAAAAATAAATGTGTAATTCATAATTAATAATTTAAACAATATAATTACAGGACACAGGCGATTAAACCTGTTATTAACAATAGAGAAACGTTGGAAAAAAATGATACCAATCTAAAAGAGCCTGTTATAGATGTTTCAACAAACAAAGTAAGAGTTGGTTATCTTTTAACTTCTTATAGAATACTCATACCGGGTGTTGCATCGTCGAGCGGGACATAGGAAATCCCATGTAAATTTTAATGGGGTCAATTATTGGCTTCCCTAATTATTTTAGAGAATAATTCTATTTAGGTTTATTGAAGAGCACTAAAACCCACATTCAAAAGAATAACTTTAGATATTTTTGATTAGCCCGTAAAAAATTATCGCCGATTTCTTTTTAAATATTTCTCCTTTCTTATGGCCCTGTATTTACTTATGAGCACCAGTCAAGGTAAAAGATAACTGTCAAATGAAGTTGTCATTTCAGAAATTTATCTATTTAGTGCTTTATTATTATTATTATTATTAAAAACTCATACCTACATCGAAAATATTAGCCATGAATTACACTACCGAAGAAAAAGTATTGATGATTAAATGGTTATTATCAAGGAAATAGTTATCAAAAGGTGTCGGACATGTTTGCTGCTCTGTATCCGAATAGACCGATACCTGGAAAATCTACAATCGCAAGGAATATCCAGAGATTTGAGACCAAAGGTACCCTAATAAATAACTGCAGATGTGAAGCAAGGCAGGAACAAAGAGAAGATGCAAGAAATGATACCGACTTGGAAGTTTTATTGTGCGTGGAAGAGAACGATGGAAAGATCAGCACAAGGAAACTTGAGGATGAAATAGGAAAAGATCACACTACAGCGTTTCAAATTTTGAACCGACATAAATACTATTCCTTCAAATATGAAAAGCACCAAGAGCTGGCTGTTCTGGAATATTTAGACAATAGTTTTAACGCAAACGTTATTGGCCTAAATCATACAGTAAATTGCCAACAAGGTCTCCTGATATTTCACCAAATGATTTCTTTCTCTGGGGCCATTTAAAAAACAGGATATACAAGGATAAAAAATACCCAAATCTAGACGAGTTAAAAAATGCTATTTCTGCCGAATGCAATAGAATTTCAGTTTACCAACTAGCGAATGTAAGAAGAGGATTTTATGATCGCCTGGGTTGTTGTCTAGCAGTCGATGGAGGAATATTTGAACATCTTAAATCCTAAAGTTCTAACAATTTAATAGTTCCTAAATTAATAAGTTATTGAATATTGTAATAATACTATAATTAACCTTGTAATTGATTACTTTAATTCATATTAATTTGTATTTATAAATACATCTTTAAGATTTCCGATGTAGGAATGAGTTTTCAACAATAATAAAGCACCAAATAGGTAAATTTCTGAAATGACAACTTTATTTGACAGTTATCTTTTACCTTGACTGGTGCTCATAAGTAAATACAGGGCCATAAGAAAGGAGAAATATTTAAAAAGAAATCGGCGATAACTCGTAAACGAGCTAATCAAAAATATCTAAAGTTATTCTTTTGAATGTGGGTTTTAGTGCTCTTCAATAAACCTAAATAGAATTATTCTCTAAAATAATTAGGGAAGCCAATAATTGACCCCATTAAAATTTACATGGGATTTCCTATGTACCGTCCGACGATGCAACACCCGGTATACTTATGTATCGGTTTTTATAGTTTGCAGATAAGAATGCCAGTGACATATACAAGTTACATTCAGACGATACAGAAGATGACTCTTCAATAAATTCAGATGTTTGTGATACACTATTAGAATTTAAACCTGCACTTTATGCCCACGAAGAATTATCAGATGCGGTTGTTATTGAACCCGTGGCTTCAGATATCAACACAGCGGAATTAGCATTAAATATTAGCAATTCATCGAAAAGTGTAGATAACTCTAAATATAATCAAGATAGGCCAGAAGAAGTCATGTCAAAATCCGAGCAAGGTACACTATAATATATCTAAATAGCCTACTAGTTTTTATTATTGCATTTTATGTAGATCAAGAAGCGATAATAAAGGAAAAAATAGAAAACTTGACACTACCGGATTATTGTTATATATGTAAAGCTAATTTAATATCGCCAGTCAATGTTGCATCTCATTATACCTCAAAGAAGCATGAAAATGGTATTGCGAGGTACAGAGTTGAGATTTTAAATAACCTAGAAAGTGGACAACAAGGTACGAACACTATAATATATCTTAATAGTCTACTAATTCTTATTATTACATTTTATATAGATCTAAAAACGATAGCAAAGGAAAAAATAGTCAATTTGACACTGTCGTATTATTGTTATGTATGCAAAGCTAATTTAATGTCGCCAGGCAATGCTGCATCTCATTATAAGTCAAAGAGGCATAAACATTTTTTTGCGGTGCGCAGGGATGAGATTGTAAATAACCCAAAAAGTGAACAACAGGAAGCAATCGAAGATAAAAGGTCAGTACTAGGGTTTCCAATTTTCGGGATCGGGATACCGTTTTGAAATCCTGGGATCAGAACCTATAATCCCAGGATCCGGGGATTGACTATCCAGAATGAGAAATTTAATCTAAAGAAATACTTAATACCATACATATATCAAAAAGAAAGTGAGAAAAGAGCATATGCCCATTGCCGATAAACCTCCTTTTTTAAGCCCTCCATAGTCGCTGGCGACACTCGCTGTTCTGAGAACGGGGCTTTATACTATATTTGTGGTATAGGCTTGGTGCATTCTCCGCCGGTGCTGCCACCATCTGAGAATACCGTAAACAGCAAACTAAACAAATACAGGGGTTTATATAGCGAATACACGAAAAATTTGTTATATTTATTTAAAAAGTGAAAAATTCTACTTTTTTAAAAACCAATTGAAATTTCACCAAGCCTTTAGAGGAAAAAATCGTTCGTTAATAAGAAAACTAAAATAATTTTAAATTTTCAGTTATTGTTGCCTCCCATGCAAATTCAAAGTATATTCCAAAAAGTTATATGAAACTCATATTCAAGGCTGGGTCCACAAATTTTATACTAATCAAAAAAGTAAAGGTTATAAACGTTTTGATATTGATAGCAATGATTGTAATATAACTGAAGGTAACAACTTCATGGTATATTTATAAATATAAATAATATAATAATTTTAATGTGTAGGTGAAAATGAAACTGCTACTTGTTACAATACCAATGAAAAAGAGTCTGTTACAGATGATTTAGAGTGAGTGAAAAATAAATGTGTAATTCATAATTGATAATTAATCAATATATTTACAGGATACAGGAGATTAAACCTGTTATAAACAATAGAGAAACGTTGGAAAAAAATGATACCAATCAAATAGAGCCTGTTATAGATGTTTCAACAAACAAAGTAAGAGTTGGTTATCTTTTAACTTCTTATAGAATACTCATACCGGGTGTTGCATCGTCGAGCGGGACATAGGAAATCCCATGTAAATTTTAATGGGGTCAATTATTGGCTTCCCCAATTATTTTAGAGAATAATTCTATTTAGGTTTATTGAAGAGCACTAAATCCCACATTCAAAAGAATAACTTTAGGTATTTTTGATTAGCCCGTTTACGAGTTATCGCCGATTTCTTTTTAAATATTTCTCCTTTCTTATGGCCCTGTATTTACTTATGAGCACCAGTCAAGGTAAAAGATAACTGTCAAATGAAGTTGTCATTTCAGAAATTTATCTATTTAGTGCTTTATTATTATTATTATTATTAAAAACTCATACCTACATCGAAAATATTAGCCATGAATTACACTACCGAACAAAAAGTATTGATGATTAAATGGTATTATCAAGGAAATAGTTATCAAAAAGTGTCGAACATGTTTGCTGCTCTGTATCCGAATAGACCGATACCTGGAAAATCTACAATCGCAAGGAATATCCAGAGATTTGAGACCAAAGGTACCCTAATAAATAATTGCAGATGTGAAGCAAGGCAGGAACAAAGAGAAGATGCACCGACTTGGAAGTTTTATTGTGCGTGGAAGAGAACGATGGTAAGAGCAGCACAAGGAAACGAGGATGAAATAGAAAAAGATCACACTCCAGCGTTTCGAATTTTGAACCGACATAAATACTGTTCCTTCAAATATGAAAAGCACCAAGAGCTGGCTGTTCTGGAATATTTAGACAATAGTTTTAACGCAAACGTTATTTGCCTAAATCATACAGTAAATTGCCAACAAGGTCTCCTGATATTTCACCAAATGATTTCTTTCTCCGGGGCCATTTAAAAAACAGGATATACATGGATAAAAAATACCCAAATCGAGACGAGTTAAAAAATGCTATTTCTGCCGAATGCAATAGAATTTCAGTTTACCAACTAGCGAATGTAAGAAGAGAATTTTATGATCGCCTGGGTTGTTGTCTAGCAGTCGATGGAGGAATATTTGAACATCTTCTTAAATCCTAAAGTTCTAACAATTTAATAGTACCTAAATTAATAAGTTATTGAATATTGTAATACTATAATTAACCTTGTAATTGATTATTTTAATTCATATTAATTTGTATTTATAAATACATCTTTAAGATTTCCGATGTAGGAATGAGTTTTCAACAATAATCATGCTCTAGACACTCAATGGTAATTTTATAGAACTACAAATTTAGTTTCTTCCGCATCGCCAGACGGCGCAAAAGACATTAAAGTACAGGTTTCTAATTTATATTATGAAGATGACATGACAGTCTCTATGTTAACTACTGTCTATGGTCTAGTTTTTGTCTAGTTGACAAAATGTTGGTGATCCGTCAAGTTATTTTTAAATCATTATTTAAATAATTATTAATTCAGATATTCCCAGATATTCTTCTTGATTTGTCGGAAAGTTCAGTGATTTGTGTTTATAGTTTGTGTTTTTATTAGTTTGTGCATTCTGATACTTACAGTCGATCATCATTTTCATGTTAGATACTAAACTTTTTTATTAAAGTCATTTTGACATTTTAGAAATAATAATTTATAAACCAAATAAAAAAATAGTTTAATCATAAATAAGTAAGTACATAGTTGGTAATATACAGTATTTTTAGTAACAGTTAATTAGTAGTCTATAATATTTTTACTATATTATAATTTAGTTGTTAAATCAAAAAAATAGGCGCTATGTGATCTATTGTTGGTGTTTAAAATTATGTATTTAGAATTTTAATTTTGTTGTAATTATGTTACACTTCTAATGATCTAATAAAACATAAAATGGCAGTAAAAAAGTCTATATTTATTATTTTATATTTTACAAGGAATAATTTTGCGCTTGAATAACGTTACCGTTTTAATTATAGTTAATAAGTAACGGAACGCTAAAATTATGTCATGCCAAAACTCTCCATTAGTTTCTTCCGGATCACCAGGTGGCTCTAAATGACTGACCCATTTGTTTTATATCAGTGTCCAATCTATCTCTAATACGTGACATTAGTCTATGACAATAATAAAGCACTAAATAGGTAAATTTCTGAAATGACAACTTTATTTGACAGTTATCTTTTACCTTGACTGGTGCTCATAAGTAAATACAGGGCCATAAGAAAGGAGAAATATTTAAAAAGAAATCGGCGATAACTCGTAAACGAGCTAATCAAAAATTTCTAAAGTTATTCTTTTGAATGTGGGTTTTAGTGCTCTTCAATAAACCTAAATAGAATTATTCTCTAAAATAATTATGGAAGCCAATAATTGACCCCATTAAAATTTACATGGGATTTCCTATGTACCGTCCGACGATGCTACACCCGGTATATTTATGTATCGGTTTTTATAGTTTGCAGATAAGAATGCCAGTGACATATACAAGTTACATTCAGACGATACAGAAGATGACTCTTCAATAAATTCAGATGTTTGTGATACACTATTAGAATTTAAACCTGCACTTTATGCCCACGAAGAATTATCAGATGCGGTTGTTATTGAACCCGTGGCTTCAGATATCAACACAGCGGAATTAGCATTAAATATTAGCAATTCATCGAAAAGTGTAGATAACTCTAAATATAATCAAGATAGGCCAGAAGAAGTCATGTCAAAATCCGAGCAAGGTACACTATAATATATCTAAATAGCCTACTAGTTTTTATTATTGCATTTTATGTAGATCTAGAAGCGATAATAAAGGAAAAAATAGAAAACTTGACACTACCGGATTATTGTTATATATGTAAAGCTAATTTAATGTCGCCAGTCTATGCTACATCTCATTATAACTCACAGAAGCATGAATATGGTATTGCGTGGTACAGAGTTGAGATTTTAAATAACCTAGAAAGTGGACAACAAGGTACGAACACTATAATATATCTTAATAGTCTACTAATTCTTATTATTGCATTTTATATAGATCTCAAAACGTTAGCAAAGGAAAAAATAGTCAATTTGACACTGTCGGATTATTGTTATGTATGCAAAGCTAATTTAATGTCGCCAGGCCATGCTACATCTCATTATAAGTCGAAGGAGCATAAACGTGTTTTTGCGGTGCGCAGAGATGAGATTGTAAATAACCCAAAAAGTGAACAACAGGAAGCAGTGGAAGATAAAAGGTCAGTACTAGGGTTTCCAATTTTCGGGATCGGGGTACCGTTTTGAAATCCCGGGATCAGAACCTATAATCCCAGGATCCGGGGATTGACTATCCAGAATGAGAAATTTAATCCAAAGAAATACTTAATACCATACATATATCAAAAAGAAAGTGAGAAAAGAGCATTATTAAAATAGACAAAACAAAGTAACATTCATATTAGTAATTAATTAAGTTAGTTAGTTAAATTAATATTAGTTTATAAAAAGTAAATTTAGTAAATAAAATACAGTTCGTGCTGCAAAAAAATATAGCAAACACGGAAATATAACTTTTAAATATTGACGTTCGGCTTAGTATAAATAAAATATGATCTTTGAAAGACTAAAGTGTATTAAGTCGAATAATTTTAGATTGAGCATTTAAATTTTTCGAGATTTTCGTGATCCCGGGATTTAGTATCAGGATATCGGGATTAAACATAGACCAGGATCGCAGGATCCCAGTTTGGAAACCCTAGTCAGGTAGTCACTGTACTGTCTAATTTATATCAAAGTTTCAATTAGTATTTTTGTTTAAAGAAAAACGTTCACTAATAAGACGTTTTAAATTTTTTCAGTTATTGTTGCCTTGTATGCAACATTGAATTAAATACCAAAGAGTTATACGAAACTCATGTTCAGAACTGTGCCCACAAAACATACGCTTTTGTAGCAAAAAGTAATAATAGTCATAAACCTAATGTTAATATTAATAGCAATGATTGTAATACAACTGAAGGTAATAACTTCATGTTATTTTTATAAACGTAAATAATATAATAATTTCAATGTGTAGGTGAAAATGAAACTGCTCCTTGTTGTAATACCAATGAAAAAGAGCCTGTTATAGATTTAGAGTAAGTGTGATAAAAATAAATAAGTAATTCATCATTAATAATTAAACTATATTTATAGGAAACAGGATATTAATCCTGTTATAAACAGTGCAGAAATGTTGGAAAAAATTAATACCAATCAAAACGAACCTGTTAAAGATATTTCACCAGACGAAATAGGAATCAGTTATCTTTTAACTTCTTATATAGCTCTTTTAGAGTAAGTAAAAAAATACAGCAGAACTTCTCTAATTCGGACACGGCGCCAAATTGGACACTCCAGTAGTTTGGTGTCCTCTTACCAACCAGACAATTTTGATATTTTTACCTTTTTATTCCGGATGCCAACAAAATTCAAAGGCAAAAGAATGAAAGTCCGCATTTTTCTTGGACGGTGCAGGAGCCAGGAGTATCGTATAATGCTAAAAATTGAGCCAACTAAAAGACTCCTGCTGATGAAAAAATGCATGATTGAATTGCATTGACAAGAAAGGAGGAATACGTAACATTTCATTTTTTGCTGTTTCGAAATTTTTCCGAATATTTCAGATATAAAAAAATATCTACCAAGAACAAATAAAAAAATCATACCATGTACAAAATAAAAAAAATGTAAATGAACTTAAGGGGAAAAAATTGTCTCTGACTGAAGAGTATAATAAGGCAGGGACAAATTGAAGTGAAAATACTTGTCTTGGAAACAAAGGAAACAAATGACGACTTAAGTGAAACAGAGGATGGTTTGGTTTGGTTAGGTTTTTTTTCTTTTTGATAAAATCTTTATCGCTTAATCGCCTATCACAGATTCGATTATCACAGACAGGAGGTTATGCAGGGCAATTTACATAAACCTACTACATCTTGCGGCCACTACCACGTCAACTTCAGTAAGGATGTCGAGACACAGCTGGTCAACAGCCTTCCAGCAATGCTTATCACGCAGCATAACCGTGATGAGGTTTCTCTCACGGCCGTATTCATAGTCGAGCGCCAGCCGCCCGCCGAAGATTTCTCCGGCGAGCGCTTCGATATCGGGAGAGAAAAAAAGATCTTTCATAGTCAGCCGCCAGCGCACCGCTGGCTGGCGAAAATGACGGCGCGTCGCCGACAAAATTTCACTTCGGGTGGAGGGTTTTAACAATAGGGAACATGTTTTCTTCCTTTTTCTACACAAAATCGGTTATACGAACTTTAACATTCTCTAAATATTTAAATATTAATAATTAAAATATTTTATTGATATTGGGTAATTTAAATATTTTATTGATGTGTCCATTATTTTGTTATAATTCGTTTTAAAGTAATGAATATTATCTTCGTAATCCTTCACTTATAGTAAAAAGATTTACAATTTTTTATATACATATTTTTTTGGCTAGGTATATTTTTGGGTCATAATAAAAAGGATATTAAGTTAATAATTTACATAATGGGGAATTCCATAGGTCTGTTCGGTTATTTTAAAGTTTTATGGATTCGTTTTTATTACGTTTATAAATTTTTATAGACCTTAACCTTAACCTATTGGATTTTAAAATTATTTTAAGGGAAAATATGACCAGAGTAGAAGTAATTTATATTTTTAAATTGGCTCTATTTTTATTTTGTGTAGATGACTGATGTTTTGTGAATTTGGTATATTTTTTCCAGTTTGTGTAAATTACAAAGAGAATTAATGTAATAAACGTAAAAACAATAGGAAATATAAAAAATTATAAACATAACAAAAACAAAACGATATAACATTTAAATGGTCAAATAGACGGACGGAATTTATATGCCTCAAATGTAATGAATAATGGCCTCAAAAATACGAATGTCATCGTTCTCGTCGATTTCTGCATTTAATTGTACATTTAATCGTCACAATATTATAAATATCCATAATTAATTCAGTTTGCTTGGTGCTTCTTTCAACTAGAGAAATAAACCAGACTAAACTGGCGGGCCGCCCCACAGTGCTTCGTCCCATGGACAAAAATCGAAAAAAAAGTTAAAATTTACTAATATCTGAATATGTAATTTTATACTTATAGCAATGTTCAACCATCCTGTATATTATTTTTCATAAACAGCGTTTTTTTGTTAGCAAATATTTTCACTAAAAATAAATTTTGCGATCATTATCTTATATTAGTAAAAAGAATAACATTCATAGTAGTTCTGTATATGGAGTTAAACGGTATGTACTTAATTGAAAGCCACTATGGATATTGTTAAACAAGGTATGTACTTTAAATTTATTTCTAAACAAGTTCAAGTAGTTATTGTTTAGTTTTTATTTATTTTTTAAGATGATTCTTAAATGGGTATAAAAATTTTACGTTTTCAAACTTCAAAAAGTCATTAAAAAAAACATATCAAAACATATCGTATTTATTGAATATTTTTGTTGTCATATTCATACACTTTTAATTTTTGTATAGTTCACCTGCGTCCGCTTGCGACGGACTTTATTTTTTAATACTTTTCAGATGGAGTAAAATTGATAAGCAATGCCGATCTGGTTAATACTTGGCTTAATCATAAGGACAAGAACTCAAAATTATTTATATTTCAAAAAATGTGTTCTTTATTAGATATTGATGAACCTTCCAGTCCAATTTTATAACCACTTGTGCCTGAGCTCACTATGTTGGAGCGAAATGTGGCATAAAAAATGTTTCCATCTTTCAATTTATTATAAAACCTCATACCAAAGAAAACGAAAAAATAATATATGGATATGGTCTATTAAAGAGGTAACTATTAACATCCGAACCCCTCATACCAACAAAAAGAACAGTAACAACGCGAAAAAGTAACATATTAGAAAATGATGTACAGAAATATCTTATATGTGAGGATATTTCATCTACCTGTGATTTGGATAGTATAAATTTGGAAGATTCTGTCAGCAATGATTCTTCTGAATCAGAGTAGTTACGATCTATGCATTTTGTTGTCCTAAAGTAAATTTATAGTATCTTAAGTTTTTTTTTAAATAAAATCTAGCATTAATGTTTCTTTTTCATTAAAGAAAAACATTTTTATTTTATATTAGGTTTATATTGTAGGAATCATGTTCTAATGTTATTCCAATTCTTTTTTATCACAGGAATTTATTTAATACTTACACCGTTTTCATACTATAAATTATTATTTCCTTAGATGGAACACAGCTCCAACATTTTTATTATTTATAAGATTTTTTTTTCATAAACGTGGGACTAAGAACATCATCATTTAGTACAATGAGAGTACTCATCATTTGTGTCAAATAAACCTAGTTTGAATAAATTGCCTACAATAAAAGAGAAGTTTTGCATTTTTGTCCTCTAGAGCCATATGTTCGAAGCACTGTGCGCCCGGAGATGGTAAGGACATGCTCCAGTCGCCGACCGAAAATCACCGGGTGGGGTTTAAACTGCGCAAGTGTTCTTCGCCTGGAGATCGACTATGAAACGGAAAAAAATGCTTATCCAACCGCTCGCCGGCGAGAGAGCGGTTACTCTATATGACGGATGTGCGCACGCGTTACTCGGGGAGCGCTCGACTCTGAAATCAGAACGAAGAATTTCGGGAAAGCTCCCGCCAGCGGGCGGCTGGTCATCGACTATGAATACGGCCGTTTGTCAGACGTCCTGTGATGGCTTCCGTCTCATTTCTCAGTGCCACATGTCGGTCGCACTTCAATAGTATGTGTCCTGCATCCTCTACATCGCCACAAGCGGGAAGAGGCAGCTTTTCCGATGCGATGCCTGTAGGCAGCAAACGTATCATGCCCACTCAGAAACTGCACCAAGCAGTAGGTCAGTTTCCCATGGTCTCTCTGTAGTCAGCGCCCAGTCCAGCCGCCCCTATCGCTGCTTTGCCATCTTCTATTCCACAGCTCCAGGAATTTCTCTTTTTTAGCCTTGATAGCACCTTCTTCAAGACCATATGATTCACTGCTGTATCTAGCTTGGATATCTAGAGGCATTATCGCAGCGAGCACTTGTAGTGCTTTTGTGGACACTGGCTTGTTTGCTCTGCTTACATACAGGAGCACTGTCCTCTGTTCCCGGTTTAGAGCATCAACATTCTTTGCCAGCTTTAGAGTGGTTTCGGCCCTTGCGGGCACAGCGTACAGCAGAGCAGACGCGTGTGCAGTTGCCAGCATTCTGCCTGTCCAATCGCCGGCGCCACCATCGCGCGGCGAGGGCCTAGTTAGAGCTCTTGTACTCTCCGCTGCGTTCTTTGCCTTTATCTGAGTGTGGTAAACAAGGGTGTCATTTTTGTCTAACCAGACGCCCAGGTATTTACTTTCATCCCTAATTGACACTTGCACTCCCAGAATGTTGACCTCCAAAATAATTTAATCAAAAAGCATTTACTTAGTTGTAAATGTTTCTACACAAGATCTTTTTCTTTTGAAAGAAGTAAAAGAGAAGACTGTTATATATTCCTCCATTAATCCGGATATTTCATTAATTCGGTGTTCCGATATGAGTCCGAACTATTGAAGTTCTACTGTATATTTAACTAATTTGTAATTAACTAAACAATAAATTTACAGGAAAATGGGGATTAAACTGGGCATAAACAATGAAGAAAAGTTGGAAAAAAATGACACCAATCAAAAAGAGCCTGTTACAGATATTTCAACTAACGAAATAAGGGTTGGTTATCCTTTAACTTCTTATATAATACCTATATACTTATGTATCAGTTTTTACAGTGTACAGATAACAATGCCAGTAACACATACAAGTCCGACTCTTCAATAAATTCAGATGTAAGTGATACATTAGTAGAATTCAAACCACCTGCACTGTATGCCCACGAAGAATTACCAGATGCGATTGTTATTGAACCAGTGGCTTCAGATATCAACACAGCAGAATTAGCATTAAATATTAGCAGTTCATCGAAAAGCGTAGATAACTCTAAACATAATGAGGATAGGCCAGAAGAAATCATGTCAAAATCTGAGCAAGGTACACTGTAATATAGTCTGTGAAACGAATAACTTTCAATTTGACAGTTCCCGCGCGCTTTTCTAGTGTTAATTTTATTAGGTTAGCAACTTACGGCTATGCTGACGCAATGCCATCTCTAATTACGCCTCGGAGCGAGATTTATGACGTCACGCTAGTTAGATACTACGGATTAATAAATATGTTGTAGAATACATGGAAAACATAATTATTCCTCGTATTTTTGGTTTGTATTTTAAAAATTATATAGTTTACATGAAATTTACATAATATACAGTTAATAACTTTTTTAATAATATTAATTCATTATTATTTATTGTTTTTGTTTATTTTTAATATTTTGTTTATTTTTTAAAATTATTATTCTTAACACTAAAACTATCTACATTGACTATGGCTGAAATCGTACTCCATCCTAACCTAAATTCCAAGAAAATCAAAAATTTTCGAATAATTGTACATATAAAATGACAGCGATCTTTATTTTATAGCCATCGCTGACGCCTTTTTTCTATGATATTGTATTATTTGCAAATATAATTTTTCGAACATTGATACTTACAAAATATACATATAAATTTTGTGAATGCAAATAATAATATATCACTATTAGTAGATATTGAATGTTTTTTGTTAAATTAGATCGATTTTCAAACCCCGAAATTTAAAATATATTTTTTATTTTACCCATTATCTTATGTACCTATTCATTATTTGAGAAAAATTACATTTCGTCGTTGTCATTTTAATACCTCCTATGTGACAATAAAGGCTAAATTCGGATTTTTGCATATTAAGCTTGTTCATTTATATATCTATCGTTTAAAAAATATCTCCCATGTGTAAGTGTTCACTATTACTCACAGTTCAGAAAATATTAATTCCTCCTATGTTCACATCTCAAATACTAGATTTATAATTTCTTCTATGTGACAACTTCACACATAGGAGTAATCAACGCACCACCGGTCGTCTCCCGCCAAATGTAGTAGCTGCACATAGGAGAAATTCCATTACTTTTTTGGTAAACGTTTCTGTTGTTTGTGCAGTGAAGTCTTAATGAATTTTTTTTAGTTTTGTGATTGAGCGTTTGAATGTGTAACAGGTAAGTGAATAATAATTATAATATCATAATTTATTGCTTAAATACATTCGACTACATTCATTTTCCAGTTTAACGGTTATCAAATGAAATTCGATGAACCTAACCTAAAATTCGTACTGCCGGTATTTACATATGTTACATGTAGGAACATAAATAAATAATTTTCATTATTTTCATCATGCATCACTACATTTTGAGTACCCTATCTATAGCACGAAATCCTTAGAATTAACATCGAATCTACTTGAACAATTCATGAAATTTTGAATTTTTTGTTTGCGATTTTGTTATTATTTTGCAATGTCCATTCAGAATTGCAGAAACTGATCAAACTTAAGAAAGAGAATGTAGTTTATGACGTCTATCTGTGTATTTATAAGTTATGGTCCCCGTCCGGAGCACGATAGTTGTGAAGAAAACAAAATTGTTAAGAATGATTTTGATTTTTCACAGAATATTTGACAATACATTATTTAGAAATATACATCACTTTTTCATTTTTTCAAGATGCCATCATCAGTTTTCAAGCCTATTTACTTCCTTTTCATTATTGAGGGATATTTTTTGAGTCTACCTGAAATTAAATTACAATAAAGCATATTATTTCTGAAATATGAAAATTTAAGAAGGAAAGTTATGTTGAATCAGATTAATTTTTTAAAACGAATACATAATAATTTTTCATTGATCAATTGAATTTAGGTAGGAGATTATGCGATCCTGCATACATCCGTTTATTTTTCGTAGGCTAACACGATGTCCCGAGGTCGTAAAATATTAATGATGGTGAACCAAGATGGAGCCGATCCAGAACAGCCAACATGTTCGGTACTATCTAGCAGCCAGACAAAAGAGATGTTAATCGACCCTGACGATGAACTCTTCCATGTTGTGAATAGTATTTTGGGGAACGATCGGAATGACATGGAGCTCAATATTGTCGAATCCCATGGCCAATCCATTATTGCTCAAACAGCATTAACTGAAGACAAACCTGAAGATAAAAAAATCTATGACACTCTTGAGGTTCTTACGAATAACCTAACATCCGTTGAAGAAACTGATTTTTCCGAAAAGACAAATAAAGGAACCGTGTATCCCAATCATGAAAATGATGCTACATCAATTGACGTTGTCATGGAAGAAACGGTCAATGCAAATAATTCTGGTATCTGTGAGAGTGACACAAGCCACGCAAATGTTACTAATGCTGTTGAAATTGAAACAGACGGTGATGGAATAAACAAAAAAAATTCTCAGAGAGATACAAGAAAAAAACGAGTGAGTGGTTTGCCATATTCAGGTTACAAACGTTCCAAAGATAAAGTTTTGAACAACATTCCTAGGCCTGCACGAACTATAAAAGCAAAAAAAATGTTCTCACAAGTTGAACAAAAAAAATACTGCTGTTTCGTTTTCTTGTGCTTCTTTCACTGACGTAGATAGAACTGAAGCCTTTTCTCACTTTTGGAAAATTGAAAGTTGGAAAGAAAAACGAGCTTTTATCAAAGGGTTAGTCACCAAGAGAGGTATCAGAAGAAGGCGCAAAATATTAGATGAAGGTGGTGTCACAATACGTAAGAATGAAGGACATGATATTTTCTTACAAAAAAAGAATGGGGAGAAATTAAGAGTATGCTGAAATTTTTTTCTTAGCACTCTTAGCCTCGGTGAAGACACTTTTAAGAGATAGGTGAAAGGTGTTGATAGACCGAACAGTCATTTAAATCCGAAAGAATCAGAATCCGAAGCAAATATATCAGAGAATAAAGATGGGACAAATAAGAGCGTAAATGAAATGAACAATAAAGGTCCATCGAGAAAAAAATTACGAGACAATATTAAATTATGGCTAGGACAACTACCGAAGGTGTCTAGCCATTATTGCCGTGCTTCTTCGAAGAAAATTTATGTTGAATCAACCTTCAGATCGAAACTCCATATGTTCAGCATTTACAAGGACTGGTGTATTGCTCATGAGATAAAACCATCCGGTAGAATACTGTTCACCAAAGTACTAGACGATGAAAACATTGCAATACATATGCCGCGTAAAGACCAATGTGACCTATGTTGTGGTTTTAAAGTTGGAACGATTAGTCAAGACACTTATGATAAACATATAAGAAATAAAGACAGTGCTAGGGAAGCAAAAAACTTGGCAAAATCACAAGCTTCAGTGGAAAAAATAGTTTTAACCATGGACCTTCAGAGCGTGCTATTGTGTCCATTACTTTTAGCATCTCAAGTATACTACAAACAAAATTCAACTTCATAATTTTACATTATATGAGCTCAATGATGGGAATGTAACGTTATATGTCTGGCATGAAGGCAACGGTGGCGTTACAAGTAATGAATTCACTTCCTGCATTGTCGACTATATTTCCAATCTACCACAGACGGTCAAAGAAATTACTTTAATATCTGATGGGTGCAATTACCAGAATCGAAACAAAGTCCTAGCCTCTACTCTAAGCGATTTGGCGAAATCTAAAAATATAACAATCGAACAACTTTATCTCGAGCGAGGACACACTATGATGGAAGCTGATAGCGTCCACGCCACCCTGGAAAAATATTTCAAACAACCCATTAATTCACCAGCTGATTATATTGCTCTTATGAGAGTAGCTAGGCCTTCACACCCTTACAATGTAAAAGTGCTGGATTACTCATTTTTCCGGAACTATGAAAAAAACGCCAGTCTGTCCTCCTTACGACCAGGTAAAAAAGCAGGAGATCCTCAAGTGGTTGACATAAGAGCCCTTCTTTATAAAAATAATGGCTCTATTATGTACAAAATAGAGCACACGGATGAGTACAGAATGCTTCCTCAAAGACGAATCTTAAACGATGGCAACAATACGAAAATACAACCTCTATATAAGAATCCTTTACCGATAAATGAATCAAAGTATAAACACCTACAAGAGATGAAGACAATTATCGAAGAACCTCATCGTGCTTTTTACGATGCTCTCACATTCAAGCCAGACAAAAAAAAAGGACATAGTAGAGACGATTTGAATATTGAACAATATTTTCCCTGTTTGGTAATAATTCATTCATTAGGTTACTTTGACATCTTATGTATTTTTTCTATGTTTATTTAATAAATCATTCCAAGAGTAGACTAGAGATATTTGGATTGCATTAAAAAAAGCTCCTATGTAAACAAATGTAACATTGAATATCTCCTATGTGTTAATGAATTCAAAAAATTAATTCTAATTTAGCAATTTTAGTCAAAATGGGTAGAACTCTTATGTGAAAATTGAGGAAACTATATTGGGGATGTTATCAGAAATGCACTTTTCCCTCAACCATTGAAATTTCGCCCTGATTAGAATCTTTAACAATTTTCGACGATTTTCTCGAAAGTGTAAATAGTACACATAGGGGTTATTAAAATGACAACGACGATTTGCTGCATTTGTATGGTTCATAGTTTATTTGCCAAAGTATTTATTACTATAAATCGGTATATATATTGTATTTATTAACTGTATATTATGTATATTTCATGTAAACTATATCATTTTTAAAATACAAACCAAAAATACGAGGAATAATTATGTTTTCCATGTATTTTACAACATATTTATTAATCCTTAGTATCTAACTAGCGGGACGTCATAAATCTCGCTCCGAGGCTGTTTTATTAGAGACGGCATTGGTTTGATGTTTAGAAATGTCAAACGCTGATGACATTTTACTTTTGGCAATTATTATGACATTTCGTGTTGATTTTTGCAAGAAGAGGAAGAACTGTCACTTGTTTTATTATTTTCCTTTTCTATTTCACGAAAGTAAAAAGAGTTACCTATCTGATTCGCTCAGGCACTCAATTTAAAGACTACCGGTAACTTTTTTGACAGAGGGATTTTATATTTGCCATATTGGTAAAAAATAACGGTCAAAATTCAAAGTTATTCATTTTATAGACTATATATCTAAATAGCATAGTTTTAAGAAAGGAAGAAAACCATCGGAGCTGCAAGTTCACAGAAAACTTAAGTATTTTTTTGATTTAAATCATTTTAATCGTCTTCTCGTTTTCTATTTTTTAATTTGAAGGTTGGCAACCCTAAATAATACGTCTAAATAGCCTACTAATTTTTATTGTTACATTTTATGTAGATCTGGAAGCGATAGTAAAGGGGAAAATAGATAATTGGACACTACCAGATTTTTGTTATATATGCATGATTAATTTAATGTGGCCCGGTAGAGCTGAATTTCATTATAACTCGGATAGGCATAAACATAATATTGCGGTGTATAGAGATGGGCTTTTAAATTACCTAAAATCTCAACAAAGTAGGTACACTATAATGTGTCTAAATAACATACTAATTTTTATTATTATATTTTATATAGCTCTAAAAACGATAGAAAATGGACGATACAAAGCAGTGGAAGGTAAATTATATGCTTCTGAAGAAAAAAATAATTATGGTCCTGATATTGTTAATATTAATAGCAATGATTGTAATACAACTGAAGGTAATAACTTCATGTTATTTTTATAAACACAAATAATATAGTAATTTCAATGTCTAGGTGAAAATGAAACTACTGCTTGTTATAATAGCAATGAAGAAGAGCCTGTTATAGATGATTTAGAGTGAGTGAAAAATAAATAAACAAATAAACATAATTAATAATTAAACAATATATTTACAGGGCACAGAAGATTAAACCTGATATAAACAACGGAGAAATGTTAGAAAAAAATGATACCAAACAAAAAGAGCCTGTTATAGATATTTCAACAAACAAAGTAAGAGTCATCTTTTAAGGTCATCTTTTAACTTCTTATACCGTGCTGGCAACTCTTACTTTTGGGTCGATATTTACGTGCGTGGAAGTAAATCGCATATGGATCTTATTAAGTCGGAGTGAGAAAAATGCGACGTTGCCACATTTCTCCGGTACGCCTTTTCCTATCGAGTAAAGTAAAATCACGATCGCAAATCTCTGATTTTTAAAAGACTTTTTTTTCGAAAAGATAACTAGATAAAATCGTTAGTATGTTTCTGATCATCTGAAATGGAATTATAAGGATATCGTTAGGGTGTCCATTTTTTTATAACGAGAAAACGTCAGTAATCGCGATAATTTAAACACTCAACTTTTTAACACATAACACGCGTTAACTGAAGAACTACTTTAGATATTGAAACTTTATTATTTTGAAATTCGGATCTTTTACAAGATTTTTAAATAAGAAAAATTCGATAGGCTTTTTTTTTATTTAAAAATTTTAAAAACCCCATCCATTTACTTTTAGTGCATTGCACTTTTCAGCAATCGTGTAACTTTTTTATTTATAAAGATTTTCACATACTGTCTATAGCAGAAATATTAATTGAATTCAGAGTTCTAATAGCGCGACCACTGTCGAACACCAACTCAATTCCACTTATTAAAGAGATATCGGTAAACCGAATAGCGTCATGCAGTATTTACGCGTACCTTATTTTGACAGTTACGATATGCGCGAGTCAATTTTTAACGCAACGCCCGCTAATAACGTTA
The DNA here is from genome assembly GCF_002938485.1 of Sitophilus oryzae. NCBI lineage: Eukaryota > Metazoa > Arthropoda > Insecta > Coleoptera > Curculionidae > Sitophilus > Sitophilus oryzae. The sequence continues at coordinate 649,467 of NW_022147488.1, forward strand.
CCGCCTGACGTAATTTGCGGATCAATTACACCAAGCGCTATTTCTAAATAACGTTTAAAAATTGCTTAAATGGGCATGTGCGGGTAATTGACAACCGGGGCCGGCCGGCTAGATCTCTCATTTTAGGTTATGTTTGAATTGTTTTGAATTATTACTTTAGTTTTATTAGGTAATTTGATATTTAAGTAGCTGGGATTAGTTTTAATTAAATAAATATGGCCCAAGATATGGATTCCACCTCTTCCAATATTAAAGAACCTATAAAGAGGCTTAGGTTTACAGCAGATGACGACTTAGCCCTTCTAAGAGAATTTGTTGCCTGTTGCCCTAAACCCACTGGCAGACGTTGAACAATAAAGCACTGGAAATAAGCACTTTAACCCTTTAGTTTTAAAATACCTAGTAAACAAAATAATTTCAAAGTTTTAAATTTAAGTAGCGGACGCGACGCGAACAGAATTCTTTCCGATCCGATAACTATAAATGAAGAGAGTTAATACCACTTCACGTAAAGGAAATAACACCTGGCGTTATTAACGTCTATGTTTACCGATATCTCTCTATTTTCACTAAAAGTGCAAGTGTTTCTAACTTGCACTTAAAAATTTACAAGCTATAGGGAAAATTACAACGACTCGTTAATAAATAAACAAATCAAGTATCACGAGACGTAATTAAATCGTAAAGATGAACGCATGATATACACCCTTCTCTAAAATTTTAATTACTGATTGGGTCGACCGTAAAAAATTTGCTGTATCCCCTTCCAAGTCTCATGGCAATGTGCACAGTTTCTGGGTATATTTCATACGTTTGACAACGTTTTTACTGGTCTTTTACTCTTTGTTCAGTACATTAATAAACACATTGTACAGGGTGTCCCATTTTGGTTGAAATCATACGGTATCTCCGTTATTCGTGAAGATAGAAGGGTGCGGTTTTTACAAACCTGGGCCACTTTTTTGTCAAATGGAAGATGCTGTCAACAAAATTTTTATAACCCTTTTCGTTTCTGAGCTACAGGGTCTTTTCGAAAATTTTGCAATTTGGGACCGCCCCCGTATCTCCGTTATTATGTATGATATCGAAATGGTGAAAACTGATTCTTGTAGAACTTTTTACGTAGAATACAGTGGCGTAGTCTGTTTTTCTACGAAAAAAATATTTTTGAAAATATGAACTAAAGTTATGTTTTTTCAAATGGAACACCCTGTATATTTATAAATCATGTGATCAGCTTTGATATGAGCTTCTCAAATATATATATATATATATATATATATATATATATATATATATATATATATATATATATATATATATATATATATATATATATATATATATATATATATCACTCTATATTTATTTTCACTATTTACTGCAATATTTAAAATATATCATTTTCTTATTAGTAGGCCGTGATAAATAACAAAATCAAAATGGTATTTACTAAAATAGACATGGCACATATTAAAATTTTATTTGGAATTGATACATTTTACTTTTGAACTGTTACCACTGAACCTCTAAATATATTTTTCTCTTTTTTATAACGGAATTTATTATAATGGGATGGGTTTGCAAATATTTAAAAGCTTGCATTATTGAAGCATTTTTCAGGTGTTCAACATCGTATTAGTTGCCACGATATATTTCATATTTCAAAAATCCCCAAAATCAGAGATCGAGAACAGACAAATCCGGGAATCAGGGAGGCCATCATATGGGTACATTGGTTCCAATTCATTGATTTGAGAAATAATAATTTAGTGTTAAGTTAAGTTGTAAGGGGGAGCCCCATCTTGCTGAAAGTATATTTCACGTAAATTAGCTAAAGGAATATTTAAAAGTTCCGATACGATAGCTTCCAAGATTTACAAATAGCGGTAGAGATTTAAGTTTCCCTAATATACAAAGAATTAATTAGTGGCTCTCAAAATAAAACAAGAGACAGATAGCAGTATTACTCTTAATAATTCTTTAATTTGTTTTATCAATCATGGCCTACTAAAAAAATGATCTTTTAATTTGTTTTTTTTAAATATTGCCTTAAATAATGAAAACAAATATAGAGTGTTATATATTTTTGAGAAGCTTATAACAAGCCAGATCATATAATTCATAAATATACAGGGTGTTCCATTTAATAAAACATAACTTTAGTTCATATTTTTTAAAATATTATTTTCGTAGAATAACACACTACACCACTGTATTCTACGTAAAAAGTTCTACAATAAACAGTTTTCACCGTCTCAATATCTTTAACAATAACAGAGATACGGGGGGTGTCCCAAATTGCAAAATTTCCAAAAAGACCCTGTAGCTCAGAAACGAAGAGGGCAATGAAAATTTTGTTTACGGCATCTTCCATTTGACAAAAAAGTGGCACAGGTATGTGCAAATCGCACCCTTCTATCGTCACGAATAACGGAGATACCGTATGATTTCAACCAAAATGGGACACCCTGTACTATCTTCTTACATAAGTAAATCTCAATCCAAGACTAACCTTTGCCAGCCCTTAGTATAGTACCTGTGTATATACTTATATATCGGTTTTTACAGTTTGCAGATAACAATGCCCGTGACATATACAAATTACATTCCTACGTAGACGATACAGAAGACAACTCTTCAATAAATTCAGTTGTAAGTGATACATTACCACAATCAGATGCTAACGTGGGTGAAATTAACGCAGCAGAACTAGCTTTAGATATTAAAAATTCATCGAAAACCATCGATAACTCTAAATATAATCAAGACAGGCAAGAAGAAATCATGCCACTTTCTGAGCAAGGTACTCTATAAAGTTTATGTCTAAACAAACCACTGTTTTTTATTATATTTTATGTAGATCTAGAAGCGATAATAAAGAAAAAATTAGAGAATTTGACACTGCCGCATTATTGTCATATATGCAAAACTAATTTAACGACGCCAGTCCGAGCTACAAATCATTATAAATCAAGAAGGCATGAACGTCATATTGCGACACACAGATATAAGATTTTCTATGAACTAAAAAGTGAACAGCAGGAAGCAGTGGCAGGTAAAAGGTTAGTACCGAGGTCACTGTATTATCTAATTTATATCAAAGTTTTAATTAGTATTTAAAATTTAAGTATAGAGAAAAAATTGTTCATTAAAAGAAGGCGAAAGTAATTTTAAATTTTCAGTTATAGCTGCCTTGTATGCGACATAGAATTAAATTCCAAAGAGTTATACGAAACTCATGTTGAAAGCTGTATCCACGAATCATATGCTTCTCTAGTAAAAAGTAGTAACAGTCATGAATCTATTGTTAATATTAATAGCCGTGAAGGTAATGATTCATTGAAAAGCATAGATAACTCTAAATTTAATCAAGATAGGCCAGAAGAAGACATGCGAAACTCTGAGCAAGGTACACTATAATATAAAGGAGATACAAATTAAAAACCGTTGCACGTCATCGAGCACGTGCGTACATTTTAGAATGCATTGTTGCCAGATTGTAATAGAGAGAGAAATATTTTTGAAAAATCTTTAATATAGTAATGGGCAAAACTGTTATTTTTAGATAACAGTTGAAACTGTTATAGTTATTTATAAAAAACAGCTTAAAATAACAGGTTTCTTTATTTTACTGCTAAATATCTGAAAGAGTATGAGGCGGTCACCGCCAGGCGTATTAACGCAGTTGCAAGTTGCAACAATGACGTGCTCGGTAGTAGTATTTCCAGGGTGTCAAAACATTTCTAAATATCGATTGTTATCTAAAATACCTCTATAAAAACGGTGGTTGTTTACAAATAAGCGCTGTTTACAAATTGCGATATAAAAAAGCCAAAATTCCGCCACTCGTCTATACCTATACATTCCGATCACCTACGCCCTGCCCCTCGATCCGGGTAGATCCTGAATTGCGTAGCAGTGTACAGGGTGCATCTCACTCGACGGGCGAGAAGCTCTTAGTTATGATTTTACCATTTGCGGTCAAAAAATAGCAATATAAGAAAATGTGTAGTATATTCTTCATAAGTAAACCAACTACACACTAGAGTTGGCATACACTAGAGCGGTAAATCTAAACCTCATTGAAAACCTCCCATTAGGGCTATATTTGCGTAGTGGCAGCACTGCACACATTTATTAGCCTAATCGATAGCGTGCAACGGTTTTATTTTATACGTCCTTTATCTAAACAGCCTACTATTTTTATTTTTGCATTTTATATAGATCTAGAAACGACAGTAAAGGAAAAAATAGATAGTTTGACACTAATGGATTATTGCTATATATGCCTAGTTAATTTAAAGTCGCTAGTCGATGCTATATCTCATTATAACTCAGAGTGGCATAAATGTAATATTGCGACATACACAGATGTTTTAAATAACCTTAAAAGTGAACAAGGTAGGAACCAATGACCTCTAAATAAAGTAGACCCGGCATGTCATTCATAAAAAGAAAAAGATCAGAATCAGACATTCGTTTCTTGTTCTATGCGAGTGGGAACAAGACGGGCTGATCGCAGTCATGAAGGATTCCCGAGAGAATGGCAACGCTGTTCAGAGATCTTGAGAATGTGTGCCAGTGGCGTAGTTACTTTGATTGTAATATATAATTTAATATTATATTCTCGTAAATATGATTTTTGATACGATATATTGTTGTGCTAGATGGCTCTTCAAATTTTGAAAATGACTACTTCTATACTCCAATCACTTCTATACGAAAATAACTAATTGAAATTATGATATGCACATTTCCATAGTAATGTCTGTAAATTGCTCCAGTAGTAATATAATCCATCAAACGTTCAATGAATACGAGCCGACTTTTATAAAACATTTATGTGAAGAAAGACGACTTTTATAAAACATTTATGTGAATTTATGGTATTATTTTGATTGAAGCAACGGTGAAAAATGAGAATATTTTAAAACTGTCGTGAGGAATTGCAATTTAATATTAGGTATAAAAATATTACTATTTATAACAACAATAATAAAGATCTTTGTTAAACAAAAGAAAATTTTTAAAATATTTACTTATTTCTGGATCAGTTTCTTCGCGGATAATCGGGACCTTGTACTGAATAAATAATTAACTATTCAATAAAACATATCAAACAAAGACGCATTCATCTTTTAAACTATATATTTTTTTTTAGTCTTAATAAACAAAACAAAAAATACATTCCGCTATTACAAAAATTATACTATCAAAAAAAAACGGCGTCAAAAATGACAATCGGTGATAATTTTGGCAAGGTGATATGTCATGACCCCTACTCTTGTTTATTTTTTAATGACACTTACTGGCAGTAGTACGCCTTAAGGTTGTATTTGATGTTTCGAAAATTCGAAAAATTTTTTTTTGGATATCGATTTGTGTTTCTGGAAACGTTCTATCCTTTTATAATTTTTCTATAATCAGTATTAGTTTTTGACAAGTTTTATGTCAATTTTTAATAAATGACATCTAGAAATAGACCTCGCCAAAATTATATTCGATTGTTATTCCCAGCAGTCTTTGACGCCGTTTTTTTTCGATCATACGGTATTTAGTATGTAATATCCATGTATGTATATAAAACAGATTATTATATAAATCTGTTTTGATTTTACACTTAAAAAATCATCTTTAATAACTAAAAATCCTAATAACAATCAGTATAATCGAAAAAAAGGCGTCCAGTTGGCTTAGAAAGGAACATCGATGACATTCCCCATATAAGCCGTTTTTTTTTTCGATCATATGGTATACCACTATTGAACATTTTTCGTAATTGTGACATCAATAATTTTTTTATAAATTTTTTCAACAAATTAATATTCGCATTTGTATACTTGGTTTTGATAATATTTAAATATTATGATCAAGATATTAAATAAAACCAAACGTGACGAAACTAACTTAATGTAATGGTTCATTACTTATAACGGTACATTCCAAAACTGTGTGATTTACTAATATTTCGAAAGATTTTTTCCTATTTTACCTTTCGGCACCGCACTGATGTAACATAGCCTTACTCACCTTCGAAATCAAACTTCTAGGTTTAAATCGTCTCTATTTTTTGCAAATTAAGCAAGTTCGAATCCATTGTCTTTTTAAATCGTCTCTATTTTTGCAAATTAAGCAAGTTCGCACCATTGTCTTATTGTTTCTGAATAAAATCACTAAAAATAATACCACAAAACACTAAAATATCTGGAAATCACCTCATAAAACATTTCGAAAAACCACAACACATTGGCAACGCCGTAAAGCATTTTATGAACGAATTCGAACTGGATGTTTTGTTGGCTGCCTGAATTTAGGAGTAAAGATAGTAAAATGCGTACGTTTTCAGTATCAGCTGGCGTTGCGACGTTGTCGATTGTTTTATGTTAAATTTCTTAAAATCTAAAAATTATAATTACAGAAGATTTAAATAACGGCTAATGCTGATTGGGAGTAGTTCGTGATACTAGGCTACCTTTAATTATTATCGGTTTAAAGTATTCTATGACGTAATCTATATTTGGAATTCCTTGTTTACAATGTGGGTTAGCTATCCCCGTACCAAAGACATTATAAAGATAGACCGAACATCTCATTCATAAATACTCGTTAGTAGTGTATCAAACATTCCAATGTGTCAAACAAGGACAGAAGAGACAGAGAAGTCTAAAATTTCCGCCCCCGGCAACTAGGCGCATTTGGGAATGTTCTAATGACCAGTGACGTATCGTTTTTTGGAACGAATTTAATTAGTAAAGTAAAAGTAAAGTAATTAGTAAAATTTTTACTCCATATTAATATACTACATTAACACTCTTTTGTCAGATGAGTTTTGTTATAAGGTCTAATATAATAATACAATTAATATCCTACATATACTTATGTTGAAACGTTAGTAGTTTTCGAAAATCACTCCAACGTCGATTTTCAATTTAAACTTTCAGTTACTTCTATATAAACTTTCAGTTACTTTTGAATATTTACAGGGTGACTCATGCTTCCGAAACAGTTCTATATTAGGTTTGTGGTTGGTGACTTTTCTTTCAATTTTTGTTTCAGAATATGGAGGCATTTAGGCACATATTAGACATTTTTCTAAACATAAGTGGCCAGTACATATTTTCAAACCAAAGTTGTAGATTTGCCATTAAATTTTCATTCCAGAAATACCTAGGGTTGCCACTTGTCCTTTTTTGAAAAGGATAGTCCTTTTGACTTTTTTTGACTTAAAAAGTCATTTTTATTTACGTATTTTCCCTGAGAAAATTACCTACAGAAAACAGAAATATTCATTTCGCCCAAATTTAATTAGGAATGTTATAAAACTTAACTTATAAATAAATTTTTCTTGTTTAGAATAGGCAACATTATTTAGAACCTCCCGTTTTAATCTCAAATGATAGTTTAGGTTTTAGTTTTACCTTTTTTTATCTTAAAAAGAACTTTTCAAAATTAGTACCTAATTAGTAACGATTTAGTTAGTTCGCAATCGATAGCTTCCTGTGAAGTACTGTGTAATAGTTGTAATCTTGTATTATTAATAACTTCCTATACTTAAAATCAATATTTAATGAGAAAATTGTGTTTTTTTTGAAAATATAAGACAAGATTTGACTCTTTCAGTATACGTAGGTAAGATTTCCTTTTAAATGCGGCCGAAGTGGAAATTTGGCATACATGCAATTTTCTAAGGCAATGATGGATTTCGCCAAAATGTAAGTCGCCGGGTCTAATTTATTTCGATGTCATTGGTAGGAACACTATAATACGTCTAAATAACCTACTATTTTTATTATTACATTTTATGTAGATATAGAAGCGATAGTAAATGAAAAAATAAACAATTTGACACTACCCACTTATTGTCATATATGCAAAGCTAGTTTAAAGTTGTCACACAATGCTGAGTCTCATTATAAATCGGAGAGGCATGTACATGGCATTAGGGTGTACAGAGATGAGATTTTAAAAAACCTGATAAGTGAACAACAAGGTAGGTACACAATAATATGTCTAAATAGCCTACTAACTTTTATTATTACATTGTATGCGACATAGAATTAAATTCCAAAGAGTTATACGAAACTCATGTTGAAAGCTGTCTCCACGAATCATATGCCTCTCTAGTAAAAAGTAGTAATAGTCAGGAGACGGTTGTTAATATTAATAGCCAGGAATGTAGTATAAATAAAGGTAACAACTTCATGGTATTTTTATAAACATAAATAATATAAAATAATTTCAATATCTAGGTAAAAATGAAACTGCTGCTTGTTATAATACCAATGAAAAAGAGCCTGTTGTAGATGATTTAGAGTAAGTGAAAAATAAATAAATAAATAAATAATTCATAATTAAGGCAATATATTTACAGGACACAGGAGATTAGACCTGTTATAAATAATGGAGGTATGTTGGACAAAATTAATACCAATCAAAAAGAACCGTATGATTCGGAGAGGCATAAATGTAATTTTGCAGTGCGCGGAGGTGAGATTGCAAATAAACTAGAAAGTACACACGCAACCAAACTACACAAAGCAGTGGATCGTAAAAGGTCAGTACATAGGTCGCTGTAAAATCTAATTTATATCAGATTTTTAATTAGTATTTAAGTACAGTGGTGGCCAAAAGTATGGAAACTTTTCACTTTTTAAAATATCACAGAAAATATTGCTATGCTTAAACTCTCAGGAATATAAATGAACAGCTTATCAGCAAATAAAAGTATTCCAAAAATTATACAGCGAAAAAAATCTGTTTAGCAATTTTTGTAGGAGAGCAATAGATTTCTTGTGGCCAAAAGTATGGAAACCATTAATAAATACATTAAAATTATTTAGTTTAAGCTGATAAACGGTACGATTTGCTTCAGATAAATATAAACATCATGCCCAAGTCTAAATATTTCTCTACGGATTTAAAAAATAAAATAGTTGATTTATACAAGAGCGGTTATAAACAAATTCAAATAAGTAAAAATTTAAACATTTTAAAAGGCACCGTTTCGAAAATAATTCGTAAATTTAATAAAACAGGGAACGTTTCAACAGCTTTTAAGTCAGGAAGACCAAGAAAGTTGTGCAACAGGATACTGAAAGTAATGAAGAGAATATCAATGGGAGATCCTAGAAAAACATCCACAGACATTTCTCGAGAAATGGGTGAAAGGGGAATATCGGTGTCTGCACGCACGGTGAGAATAAGGTTGGATGACATGGGACTTTTTGGAAGAGTTGCGGTGAAGAAACCACTAATATCAAAGAAAAATAGGATGGCCCACTTTAAATTTGCTCAAGATCATCTCACCTGGTCTTATCAGAAATGGAATACTGTACTGTTTAGCGACGAAAGCAAGTTTCAACTGTTTGGTAGTGACGGGAGACGTTATGTCCGAAGACCAAAAGGTACACGGTACAGCCATAAGTACCAGATGCCCACAGTAAAACATGGGGGGTGGGAGTATAATGGTATGGGGGTGTTTTTCTCGCTCAGGTGTTGGTCCTCTTGTTAAAATTGATGGGATACTGAACCGTTTTTTGTACAAAGACATATTGGAGAATAATATGCTGCCTCATGCTGATGAAGAAATGCCACTCAGATGGTTGTTTCAGCAAGAGAATGATCCCAAGCACAAATCTCGGTTTGTTCAAAATTGGTTAAATGAACATAATGTTCCACTAATGGATTGGCCCTCACAGTCTCCGGATCTTAACCCCATAGAAAATTTATGGGACCATTTGGATAGCAAAATTCGAAGCCATTCTATTTCAAATAAAAATGAATTATGGGAAGTGCTAAAAACTGAATGGGCGGCCATTTCCAGTAAAGATTGTACGAGATTGATCGATTCGATGCCACGAGGATGTAGAGAAGTAATTAATTTCAAAGGGATATTCCACTAAATATTAGTAATTTTTATATTATCTTGAATTTTAATAAACATTCTTCTTAAGTTTCCATACTTTTGACCAAGAAAATATTCATAATTTTTTATATATTTTTTGATAGCTGTAATTTTTTAAATTTAAATGTATTAGGTTTTGTAGGAAATTATGTGTAGGTCACGTTTATATAAGTCGTTTTATTTCATATTTTAATTTCTCATGTATAGTCGATTTTCCGAAATCAAATGTCGATTAGGGTTCACTAAAACTAGTTTTCGTTTAGTTTCTTTAATTTTGTCGTGAAACAGTGGCGTATTATTAATTCGTTCATTAATTTATGAATAATTAATTTTAATTATTGAAAATGTGTACTTGTTTCCACACCACCCAAGAGGTAAAGTCATGGGGCGTTTATTTTAATGTGGTCTCCCCGGAGGTCTATTCCACTAGGAAAATTAAAAACTTTAACTTATCTGCACAAGCCCGACGGACCTGGCTCTTTGATGTAAAGTCGATCGTGTCTGCTGTGCTGGGCTCATGAGGGTGGTCTCTCAATTCGTCCAACTCTTCACCTTCAGCCGCCAAAGGGATAACTACAGGCAAGTCCAACTCCTCTTCATCGGATTCGTCAAGTGACACTTCAGTGACGTTGTGACAGGATTTCCCATTGCAGTATGCACAAATCATTGATCATTTTAATCCTGCTTTTCTGCATCCGCAGGCTTTACCACAGTTGTTGGTTTTGCATTTACAGGATAAAAATGCTAATAGGGATTTTGGAGCTGGATCTGTCAACGTTGTGACTGGAGTAATGCCTGTTTTTGTTTTCTTTCAACCCGTAACATTCTTCGGAATCTTTGGTCCAACCAGACCAATGCTGAACCTGGTGGTAAGTTTGCAATGAATGCTGTCCAGCACGACAATTAATTATTCATAAATTAATTATTATTATATTGAACGAATTAATGATATGCCACTGTTTTATGACAAAATTGAAGAAACTAAACTAAAACTAGTTTTAGTGAACCCTAATCGACATTGATTTCGGAAAATCGACTATACATAATAAATCATACTTTAAACAAAATTGTAAAATTTCCAGGGATTTTGTGCCTAGACGGCTGACTTTCGCGAAAATTTCCGTAGAACCTTTTTTATAGGAAATGTTAATCTCTTTAATTTTTCTCTCTTCAAGTTTTTACGAAAAACGCATAGTTTTCGAGATATTTACAAAATACCAATTTTGGGCGCCATCTTGGCAAGATGGCGGCGCCGGCGGCAATTCTGGAGATGTGCATTTTATGGATTTTAGTTAGGGACCGCAAAACCTCTAAACCTGCAAAGTTTCAAAACTTCCGGACTTCTTTCCAAGCAGGCCCTTTTTTTGATCCCCAATGGCTGAACTAACAAGACACTAAAACATTAGACGATCAAATCTATTTTCCAAAGTTCCTTGATTAAAAAATTAGTGTTTTAACACAGCCATGGCGCTCTAGATTGAAATTTAAAATACAATATTCTTTTAAGCCAAAATGTCAAAAGTTGACATATGATATGTCATTCTATTCAGAGTGTTATTTTCTAGTGAATAAAGTAAAAATATACCGGGGGTGCCAAATTGAAATATATTGAATCGTCGCCAGCACGGATCCATAAAATATGAACGATGAGCCGTAAAAAAGAGTCGTATGAACTGAATTGGATCACAATGCCACTAGTTCGATGTAGGCATAGAAAAAGTCGGGTACCAATATTTATACTTTAATAAAAGCCCTAACAAACATCATAGACATAAAATGCAAACAAAAAGAAAGGCATTTGCAAGAAAAAAAACTTATTTATACTGTGCTTAGTACGGGAGTATCTGTAATGCATTTAATTTTCACGTTAATATTTTTGTTAAAATAATATTACCACAGATTATACAGATTATAATCTTTGTTTTTTCTTTATTGTTTTTCGTGGTTCCAATTTTCGGAATCGGGCACTAGTTAGGTGACTAGTTTGCGCACATAGCACGCCCACTTATGGCCTCTAAAATTGTGCACAGCGCCTGACCGGCACAGTTATTAGAGAGATATCGGAAAACCGAATAGCGTCATCCAGTATTTACGCGTACCTTATCATGGTTACGATCTTTGAATAAAAAGACTAAGGAAGGAGCATAATGCTATCCATGTATTCATGCATGGTGGGCGGAAAAGGCACCATAAAAGCTCTCTAGGGTGGGGATCCTTGACAGTTCTGTTTGACGATTCATTTGACACATTTGAATTTGATTTGAAATTTTGTGGATTTGTCAGTCTTTACGGAGCTGATTTTATGTTATTTATTATTTATTCTACTACTGATAGTTGTATAAAGGTAGTAAATCTAGATGGAAATTGTGGCAGAACTTAAATTAACAGTGACACTATCGCGATTTATCGAAAAAGACTCTAAAATAGTTGGTTGTGTAGCGTGCGGTAGATCTCGGCAAAAATTGAGTGAAATAATGGAACAACTTTTCGCTAGTAAGTGACTATATAATATACATACGTGTAGTAAACCGATCATTTATGAAATTCACTTAAATTAACTAAATTATATATTTTTCTTGCATTTTAGCTTTTATTTATTACTTGTCAAAGATTAGATGTCAAAGAATTTAGATACGTTAATTTGACTTACCTGCTTCAGTAGCGCATCGGATGTTTGTGTTAATAAATACTTATTATAACTTATCTATTTTTATTAGAATTATATATTTTTATAACAATTTTAATAACTACCAACATTTATTCACAACGTAAAATAAAACAACAAATTATTGAGTCTACCCCACGTCTACCCTAGATCATAGTTTTACATTTTTTAAATAAAATTAGAACGACACTGATAAACCGGAATTTAAGTCGGCCATATTTGAGGCCCATCGCGGTGTACCTAAGATTTTTGATATGCTCCTTCCTTAGTCTTCTTATTCAAAGGTTACGATATGCGCGAGTCAATTTTTAACGCAACACCCGCTAATAACGTTACCGCCTGACGTAATTTGCGGATCAATTACACCAAGCGCTCTTTTTAAATAACGTCTAATAACGTTTAAAAATTGCTTAAATGGGCATGTGCGGGTATTTGACGACCGGAACCGGCCGGCGAGATCTTTTATTTTAGGTTATGTTTGAATTGTTTTGAATTATTGTTTTAGTTTTATTAGGTAATTTGATATTTAAGTAGCTAGGATTAGTTTTAATTAAATAAATATGGCCCAAAATATGGATTCCACCTCTTCCAATACTAAAGAATCTATAAAGAGGTTTATTTTTACAGCAGATGACGACTTAGCCCTTCTAAGAGAATTTGTTGCTTGTTGCCCTAAACCCACTGGCAGACGTTGAACAATAAAGCACTGGAAATAAGCACTTTAGCCCTTTAGTTTTAAAATACCTAGTAAACAAAACAATTTCAAAGTTTTAAATTCAAAGTTAGGTTAAGTTTAAATAGCGAACGCGACGCGATCAGAATTCTTTTCGATCCGATAACTATAAATGAAGAGAGTTAATACCACCTCACGTAAAGGAAATAACACCTGGCCTTATTAACGTCCATGCACGCTGTTCGGTTTAGCGATATCTCTCTATTCGCTGTTTATTGTTATTTTACGAGCGTTTATTTTTGCGCACAGGAAATTTTACTCGTTTGCACATCGTAATAAAAAACAAATTTCGTACCACGAATTAGGGACAAGATTTTTATCTGTATACTTATAGGATACCTAATCTGTGATATTACCGGAAGCCATTTTTTTTTCGTTCATGCGGTATTATATACTATTTATTATATGATTATTAAATCGGAGTTAAAATAGGGTCTAAAAGCATTAAATTGGTATCAAGAAGTCTTTAATAAATAGTATACAGGGTGCTACAAATTCGAGGTACGAGCATTGGTATCTCGGAAACTGTAATAGACTGAGTTTTTTTAAAAAAACTGATTTTTTTAAAAATCGATTTTATTTTTTTCTGTCGTTACTTTTTAGAAAAATTGAATCACTATAATCGTGTGCTTAATTGGCGGCGGAATCTCTCAAACCCCATGTCAGCAGTTCAGGGTTAATAAAAAGACTAAAATATAATTTTAAATTTGCAGTTATTATTGTCATATATGCAACATCCGAAAGTCCAAAATGTTATATAGTGATCATGTTCACAGCGCTGTCCACCAATTATATGCGTCTCTAGCAAACACTAATTTTGATCATACTCGTATTGTCAAGGTTTATAGCAATGATTGTAATATAACTAAAGGTAACAACTTCGTGTTATTTTTATAAACATAAATAATATAATAATTTCAATGTCTAGGTGCGAATGAAACTACTCCTTGTTATAATGCCAGTGAAAAAGAGCCTGTTTTAGATGATTTAGAGTGAGTGTGAATAAAATAAATAAGTAATAACAATTAATAATTAAACTATATTTACAGGAAACATGAGATTAATCCTGATATAAACAATGGAGAAATGTTGGAAAAAGTTAATACCCATCAAAAAGAGCATACCCATCAAAAAGAGCCTGTTATAGATATTTCAACAAACGAAAGAGAAGTTAGTTATCTTTTAACTTCTTATACAGGGTTATTAACCTTCGTTCGATTCGGAGTATTGTAGCCTAGTTGAAGGACTACTGAAGCGACAATTTGGAATTATTTTCAAAGGGTACAGAGTGTCCCAAATAAATAGAAAATATCAGAGTTGTATTTTTTATACCCTGTATATTATTACATTTTTAGTTTCTACGATTAAAATAAAGGTAAATTTCAACTTTACCGTTTTTGACATATTTGCGTTTTTCATTTCTCCAGGCGTATTTAAGTTTTTAAAACCAAATATTGTACTGAAATTTTTCTGTTTACTAAAGTTTGTGTTGCAATAATAAAAATCACTACCTTGTACAGAGTGTCTAATATTTTTTTTAACTTGTTTAATTTAAATGAAACACCCTGTGTATTTTAAGAGAATCAGATGCACAATTTAATTGTTCGTCAAATTGTATTATACTATTTTTTTATCAGTCTCTTCAAGTTTTCGTAGAAAATGCATTTTCTTATAACTTAGACCTCATTTATTAATATTCCCATGGAATTTGGGAAGAATTGAATTGGAAAGAACATTTTAGATTATTTTTAAAGATGTAACAAATTTTCAAAGAGTACAGATCCTAATATTGTCGATATAGTTCGCTAATTTTATTAAAAAATAAAAAAACTGTTTAAATATTTGTAAAAGAGGACCAATTAATATGATCCCGGTATTCGAACTACACTAAAAAAGAAGCTAGTAATTATTTAATAAAAAATTTTAAACACCTGTATAACGTAGTATAATTTTTATTATCGCAACACAAAATTTAGTAAGTAGAAAAACTTCAGTACAATATTTCAATTGAAGCATTAAAATTGTTGCTACCTTTTCACAAAATCGTAAATTTTTCAAAAACGGTAAGATTAAAGTGCGATAAACCTTAATCAAATTTACCTTGATTTTAATCGTAGAAACTAAACATGTAATAACATACAGGGTATTCTATTTAAGTAAATACAACTTTAATATTTTTTTATTTAATTGGGACACTCTGTGCCTTTTGCAAATAATTTTAAATTGTAGCTTTATTAGGCCTCCAACGATTCGAATTTATAAAAAATCTAATCATTTGGCTACATTACTCCGTGTCGAATGAGGTGAATAACCCTATATAATATCTATACTAGATTTGGTCACTTCATCTGCGTGGCCTGTATTTTAATGTATGCGACAGAGATAAAAATATAAATGACCGGTTTGTAGGAAAATGCAAGTGTGTAGAAAAAAATAAACTCTTAAATACTTCTATGTATACTACTGAAATGAAGAAATATAATCTATTACAGAGGTAGTAAAATGAGTAATTAATTGTGAAAAATAAAGTTATATATACAGACCGGACCACCGTAGTAGTAACATAGGCAAAACCGGACGAATTAGCGTATACCCGTCCGCCGGATAAAAAGCAAGCGAAAAAATGCGATAAAATAAAAATAGGTAGATATGTGATAAGAATGTTTCTGAATTTGTATTTATTCGTATTTTAATAGCCAAAACGAATTCATAGATTCTCGCGACAGCTCTCGTGTAAAATTTATTTTTTAAGTAAAATAATGGATGTTTACAAAGTTCGTAAGAAATTCAAATTGTAAAATGGTATTTCCAAAATAGGTCTTATCGGGATATACAAACAATTTTTCCACAAACTTTTGTAAACAGGCCAATTCCATCTTTACCTACTATATCAAGAGTTTTAATAATTTTGAAACAAATGGGTGCGTGTCCCCACACAAACACAAAAAGCCTGATGTGTTGATTAATGAAGAACAGGAGTTAAAGCAAGTGTTCGTTTGTACTACCGCGGATCAAAATCCCACGTTTTCAAGTAATCAAATTGCTGAGGTAACAGATTCTTCACCTAGCACGGTTAAAAGAGTCCTTAAAAAGAATGGATACCGATCGTATAAAGCGCGCAAAACTCCATCTCATAAAGAAATTTTCCATGAAGACCAATTTCGGCGTATGGCGTTTTGTGAATCTGTAATGAAAAAGGCCAATTTAGATGAAAACTTTATTCGGCGTATAGTTTTCACCGACGAATCAAGTTTTCATTTATTGAGTCGTCATAACCCTACACAAGTGCGATATTGGTCTCGGGAAAATTTGCACAGATATTTTGAGGTACGCACGCAATATCCTCAAAAGCTAAATGTTTGGGGTGGTTTTGTAGGGGAGCATATGATTGGTCCATTTTTTATAGAGGGTAATTTAACTGTTACAAAGTATTTGGACTTGTTACAGCAGCAGATTGTGCCTAGAATTCGTGAGTTATTGGGAGAAAGATTCCACAATGTCTGGTTTCAACAAGATGGTTGCCCTGCCCACAATGCCCGTATTGTTCAAGAATATTTAATCAATACTTTTCCAACCGTTTTATTAGTGGATATGGAACTATTTTGTGGCCCGCTAGATCACCAGATCTTTCTCCCAATGATTTCTTTTTGTGGGGTTATGTAAAATCCAAAGTGTATGGTCATAATAGGGCTAATAATCTGGATGAGCTTCAAGTAAAAATACGAGAGGCTTTCCAAACTATTAGCCCTAATATGTTCAAGCCTTGCCCGTCCAAGCACAACTAACTGTCTACTGCCTGACCAGCCGACTAGCCGGCAGTGAATCTCAAGTACGAACGCGATCGGGTAAGCCTAAATTCGTCCGGCAAGTTGCTATGTTACTAGTAGTCTGGTCTTCTCTGTATACATATTTTCATAAATAATGCTTACTTGTGCGGTTTGAAAGTTTGATGCAAAATCCGGCAATACCGCATAGAAAAAATGTATCAACCATATATTATATTTATATTACACTATATTGCTAGTCAGGAATAGAAATTGAAGCCAAATTTTTGAGATGGAGCTATACAAAATCCACATAAGTCGGTCCTTTTCGTTCAACAGCTTTGAACTAGGCAAGCGTGAGAAATGCTTCTCGATTAGTTGATTTATTTCATACTAACCAATAAAAGTAGTTTTCCAAGTTTCTATATCTACCACGTATATCAAATCGCGCCTTTACTTATAAATTTAAAATTAATCTCTGACATATTTAAACAAAAACAAAAAACGGATAGATATGATGAATATCTAAAATAACAGGTTGAAATAATGCCATTAGTCATTTTACATCCCTATACATTATTAATACGTATAGTTTCAAATAGGGCACGGGCAGGTGATAGCGTTCAGCCATGAAGTAGACGAATCAGATCGTTTTATTCGGTGCGTGCGCATGAAAATCCTATTGAACGAAAAGGATAGACTTGTGCAAGATTTGTATTCCTATTCCTTTTCGTTGGCTTCACTTTCCACTCATTGTGTAAATGCGGTACTAGCAATATATTCTTATATTTGGTATCAACCCAACTTTTATCTCTTTTTAATACATTTGATTTTTCATTAAGCTGTCTACGTCACTCTCTTACACGTTAAAATCCAGACCAGGCAGTTTCGACGACCAGATCGGTATACTTATGTATCAGTTTATACAGTTTGCAGGTAAGAATCCCCATGACATATACAAATTACATTCGTACAATGTAAACGATTCTGACGATGACTCTTCAGTAAATTCAGATGTAAATGATACATTCTTACAATTTAAACCTGCACTTTATACCTACGAAGAATTATTAGATGCGTTTGTTGTCGAACCCGAGACTGAAGTAAATAACAACACAGCAGAATCAGCATTAAATGTGAGCAATTCATCGAGAAACATAGATAACTCTAATAACTCTAAATATAATCAAGCTAGGCAAGAAGAAATACTAGGTACTCTATAATGTCTAAATACCCAGTTATTTTTTTTATTTATTGCATTTTATGTAGAACTAGCTCTAGAACCGACAGTAAAGGAAACTATAGATAAATTGACGCTACCATATTATTGTCACATGTGCAAAGCTAATTTAACATCGCAACATAATGCCACAGCTCATTATAAATCAAGAAAGCATAGACGTCTTAATGGGGGATACAGAAAGAAGATTTTAAATGATCTAAAAAGTAAAAAGGAAGGACTCGAAGATAGAAGGTCAGTACCTATACCTATATCGCTGTATTTTCTAATTTATATGAAAGTTTTAATTAAGCCGGTCCTACACGATGCGTCCAACGTTGGTTCTAATATGTTTCGACAATATTGCAATTGACAAGTCTTCTACACGATGTATAGTCTATCCAACGACAAGATCTTTGACAGTGATAGATGTGTCTGTCATTTTATTTTCAAATTAGTTTATTTTATTTTACAAAGAATTAAGTTGGTACAATTGGAGCGCATAGCAGAAAATTAATGTATTTAAAATATGAGTGACAAGTGATTACTTTAAAATATTATGAAAAAAACTGTATAAAATTGAGAAAATCAAATCGAGTTATTTTATTAAAAACAATTACAGTATATGTTAATACAAAACAAGCAAGGGTTTATTAAAAACAAACGCCACATATAGTCTGTGAAACGAATAACTTTGAATTTGACAGTTCCCGCGGGCTTTTCTAGTGTTAATTTTATTAGGTTAGCAACTTGCGGCCATGCTGACGCAATGCCGTCTCTAATAGAACAGCCTCGGAGCGAGAATTATGACGTCACGCTAACATAATTATTCCTTATATTTGACTATGGCTGAAATCGTACTCCATAGTCAATGTAGATAGTTTTAGTGTTAAGAATAATAATTTTTAAAAATATGTGGTCATCTTTTGACAAGTGTATATTAGTTTATTAATTGCAGTAAACATTATGTGGTGTGTGAATATTTTATATGCAATTTTTGGATTATATTCGACACTATTTTTTTTATATGACACAACATTGATGAAGGCTATAATGTTAGCCGAAACGTTTTTTTAACCAAAAAAAATAATGAAAAACCAAATGAAAACTTAATCAGCGTTTTTCCCGAACCTAAATCCCAAGAAAATCAAAAATTTTAGAATAATCTTACATTATAAAATGACAGCAATCTTAATTTTATAGCCATCGCTGACGCATTTTTTCTATGATATTATATTATTGGCAAATATAATTTTTCGAACATTGATACTTGCAGAATATATGTACATATAAATTTTGTGAATGTAAATAATAATACATCACTATTAGTATATATTGAATGTTTTTTGTTAAATTAGATCGATTTTCAAACCCCAAAATTTAAAATATATTTTACATTTTACCCATTATCTTATGTACCTATTCATTATTTGTATATTGTAAAACATTTGTTGCATTTGTATGGTTCATAGTTTATTTGCCAAAGTATTTATTACTATAAATAGGTATATATATTATATTTATTAACTGTATATTATGTATATTTCATGTAAACTATATAATTTTTAAAATACAGACCAGGAATACGAGGAATAATTATGTTTTCCATGTATTCTACAACATATTTATTAATCCGTATCTAATTAGCGTGACGTCATAAATCTCGCTCCGAGGCTGTTCTATTAGAGACGGCATTGGTCTGATATTTAGAAATGTCAAAAGGTGCCATTTCGTGTTGATTTTTGCAAGAAGAGGAAGAACTGTCACTTGTTTTATTATTTTCCTTTTCTATTTCACGACAGTAAAAAGAGTTACCTATCTGATTCGTTCAGGCACTCAATTTAAAGAATATCAGTAACTTTTTTGATAGAGGGATTTTATATTTGCCATGTTGGTAAAAAATAACGGTCAAAATTCAAAGTTATTCATTTTATAGACTATACCAAAAAAAAAATATATAAAAAAGATTTCCGCCTTTAAAGCTCAAGCAACTTCCTGCATTTATTGTTACATTTATCAATATAATTATTCAATATGATTATTATTTACCTATCGTGTGCTGCTATTTTACAGGCACTCCAGTTTTTGATATCATATATAAGATAGTATACAAACTTTATTTGTGGCTAATACATCTCTGACCATAATCTCTGGCAAACTGTCTCTGGCGGTCTCTGGGCACCGAATATGAACTGTAAACTATGGTCTGGGTCAACACTTAATAAACACGTAATAACACAGTCCAAAATGCAAAATATTTATCATTTCTATTTGACATAATTTGACACAAAATTTTAACCTATAAATTGGTTGACAACTCTCAAAAATCTTAAGACGAGTTCACACGCATCGGCGTTGGTTTGTCGCTCATTTTTGCGTCAAACCAATAATATTAAAATATGATCTGTCATTTTTGAAATAAACCAATAAAACTGGTTAAAAACAACAAGAGATGACGCATGACAGATTTATATATAAATCCATCCATAGTTAACTTAAAAAATATTAGAAACTTTTTTTAGTTAAATAAATGGATTGGTATGAACGTCATCCGCTTTTTTTCTGTCATCGTCTGTCAAAATCTTACCTGAGAAAAAAAAACAGAGTATAGCAATTGTTCATGTGTCCAACGTTAGAAGGTGTTTGCTTCATCGTGTGGGACCAGCTTTAGTATTTTTGTATACAGGGTTGTTAACCACATACGACACGGAGTATTGTAGCTAAACGATTAGATTTTTACAAATTGTATTGTAAATTGGGTTCGTTGAAGGACTATTAGAGCTACAATTTCAAAATATTTTACAAGATACAGAGTGTCCCAAATAAGTAAAAAATATAGTTGTATTTTTTCAAATTGAACACTCTGTATTATTCTATTTTGAATTCTATGATTGAAATAAAGGTAAATATGATTAAGGTTTATCACAGTTAAACTTACCGTTTTTGAAATATTTTCAATTTTGTGAAACTGCAGTAAAAAAATTAATTTATTAATTAAGGGTATCAAAGTTTTTAATAGTAAATATTTACTGAAGATTAGTTATTGATCAGATATTGTGTTGCGATAATAAAAATTATACTACATTATACCAGAGTGTCCAAAAATTTATTTTTTTCAAAAATAATCTAAAATGTCAGTATTCCATGGGTATAGTGATAAATGAGTTCTAAATTATAATAAAATGCATTTTCTACGAAAACTTTAAATTAAAACAAGTTATTGCCGTTTAAAGTTAATAATTATTTAATATAAATTTTTAGACACTCTGTATAAAGTAGTATTTTGTTTATTATTGCAACACGATCTTTTATCAATAAATAAACTTCAGTAAATATTTAGTATTAAAAACTTTGATACCCTTAGAGAAATGAAGCCTTAAATTTTTTACTGCAATTTCATAAAACTGAAAATATTTCAAAAACGGTAAGGTTTAAGTGTAATAAACCTTAATCAAATTTACCTTTATTTCAATCGTTGAATCTAAAAATAAAATAATATACAGGGTGTTCCGTTTAAAAAAAATACTATCATATTTTTTACTTATTTGGGACACTCTGTATCATATAAAAATATTTTTAAATTGTAGCTCTAATAGTCCTTCAACGAACCCAAAACTTACAATTTGTAAAAATCTAATCGTTTAGCTACAATACTCCGTGTCGTATGTGGTGAACAACCCTGTAGAGAAAAAAACGTTCATTAATAAGAGTACTAAAATAATTTTAAATTTTCAGTTATTGTTGCCTTGTATGCAACGAAGAATTAAATTCTAAAGAGTTATACGAAATTCATGTTCAGAGCTGTGTCCACGAAGCATATGCTTCTCTCGGAAAAAGAAATAATCGTCACAAACCTATTGGTAATATTAATAGCAATGATTGTAATATAACTGAAGGTAACAAACTTCATGTTAATTTTATAAACATAAATAATATAATAATTTCAATGTCTAGGTGAAAATATAACTGCTGTTTGTTATAATACCGATGAAAAAGGGCCTATAGATGATTTAGAGTGAGTGTGAAAAAAATAAATAAGTAATTCATTATTAATAATTAAACTATACTTGCAGGAAACATGAGATTAATTGTGATATAAACAATGGAGAAATGTGGGAAAAAATTAATACCAATCAAAAAGAGCCTGTTATGGATATTTCAACAAAAGAAGAAATAAGAGTTGGTTATCTTTTAACTTCTTATATAAACCTATATACTTATGTATAATTTTTACAGTTTGCAGGCAACAATCCCCATGACATATACAAATTACATTCGTACTACGTAGATGATCCAGAAGATGACTCTTCAGTAAATTCAGATGTAAATGATACATTCTTACAATTTAAACCTGCACTTTATACCTACGAAGAATTATCAGATGCAATTGTTATTGAACGCAAGGCTGAAGTAGATAACAACACAGCAGAATTAGCATTAAATGTTAGCAATTCATATAACTCTAAATATAATCAAGTCAGGCAAGAAGAAATCATATCAGAATCTAAGCAAGGTACTCTATAATGTCTAAATACCCTGCCATTTTTTATTTATTACATTTTATGTAGATCTAGCAGCGATAGTAAAGGAAACTATAGAGAATTTGACACGAACGGATTCTGCTTGTTATAATACCAATGAAAAAGAGCTTGTTATAAATGATTTAGAGTAAGTATGAGTACTGTTGGTTGTTACCTTTGAATAAGAAGACTAAGGAAGGAGCATAATGCTATCCATGTATTCATGCATGGTGGGCGGAAAAAGGACTCTAGGGTGGGGATCCTTGACAGTTCTGTTTGACGATTCATTTGACACATTTGAATTTGATTTGAAATTTTGTGGATTTGTCAGTCTTTACGGAGCTTATTTTATGTTATTTATTATTTATTCTACTACTGATAGTTGTATAAAGGTAGTAAATCTAGATGGAAATTGTGGCAGAACTTAAAATAACAGTGACACTATCGCGATTTATCGAAAAAGACTAAAATAGTTGGTTGTGTAGCGTGTGGTAGATCTCGGTAAAAATCGAGTGAAATAATGGAACAACTTTTCGCTAGTAAGTGATTATATAATATACATACGTGTAATAAACCGATCATTTATGAAATTCACTTAAATTAACTAATTATATATTTTTTCTTGAATTTTTGCTTTTATTTACTACTTGTCAAAGATTAGATGTCAAAGAATTTAGATACGTCAATTTGACTTACCTGCTTCAGTAGCGTATCGGATGTTTATGGTTATAAATAATTATTATAACTTATCTATTTTTATTAGAATTTTATATTTTTATAACAATTTTAATAACTACCAACATTTATTCACAACGTAAAATAAATAAATAAATTATAGAGTCTACCACACGTCTACCCTACATCATAGTTTTACATTTTTTAAATAAAATTAGAACGGCACTGATAAACCGGAATTTAAGTCCGCCATATTTGATATTGCCCATCGCGGTGGACCTTAGATTTTTGATATGCTCCTTCCTTAGTCTTCTTATTCAAAGGTTGTTACAAAGGGATTCAAAATGATTGAAATGGTTGGCTATTCTGATTTTGCCCATTTGGTTGGCAGTAAATTTACGAAATTCAAATATTTATCGGTTGTTATTGCTACCGCCAAAACAAACCAAAAAGTGAAAATATGATTAGTTGTTTAATTATATACAAATTAGTTTTTAGTAATCAAAACAAGATGAGAAATAAATGGATTTAATCTGAAGGTTTTCTAAATTAAATGTTGAAAAGTGCCTATCTAAAACAAAAAAGACTGAATATAGGTTAGGGTACGCGCTAGGTACACCCATATACCTAAAGGTAGGGGGTACCATAACCGCTAGGTACACCCATAGACAAACTAACAAAAGCAAGACGCGTCAACGCTGTACTGCAAAACGGTAACAAGTTTGATAAGAGTTTATTACCGCGCTTGCGTCAACTGGCCTTTTAGACGAGGACGGTTTACTTATGGATTGTGTATTTTGTAGTTGCCTTTTAGACAAGGATGTTTAATTAAAAAGCGTTTATTAAAATCAAATAAATTTATTTCCATCGGTAAAATAAACAATAGTTTCTGGACATAACAGATATAAAAACAAAAGTTAAATAAACGAAAACGTATTCCTCTTATTAAAATAACAAAAAAGATGATAAAAAAACAACAGTTATGGTAAACGAAATAAAAGCATTCTTCAAAAGGTACAAAAAAATAATTATGTATGTTATAATATTAATAATAGGAACAACAAGAAACATCTTAAAAATATACAACTTTTTCAAATATAAAACAAAAACATAAACTTCACATTTTCACAAGAATTTGCAAAAATATTAACATTTCGAGTCTATTATAAAATATAAAGCACGAAAATTCAAATCATAAAAAGATTAAAAAGATAGAGATTCTTATAACTTACAGTCAATTTGTAGGACCTTCGTTTTGTCTACGTTAGCGATGTAATCACAATAATATGTATAATCACAGTAATTATTATGTTCTTCATAAATGTAAAATGTATTAAATTATTTGTTTTCGTTTTGTACGCTAATAAAATAATAGTAATAACCAAACAAAATGCAAAATCAGGAATTCAACAGTTCGTTCAAGGCAAAAACGTTTTTCGTTTTATTTAGGTTAGGTTTGACGAGTGCGACTGCGCGATGATTTCTGACTCAACTGGCCAGCGCAAAAACAATAATTCGACTTCCTCAATCCTTTGAAAAGTCTTGCTTTTGTTAGTTTGTCTATGGGTACACCCATACACCCATATAAATAAAATATAACCAGCCTAACTCTAAAAAGTGATACCCAAATAGTGAAAGGAATTATGGAATTCTACATAAGTCTATTTCACCCGCATATTCATTTAATTGCGCATGCCTCACCTGAATAAGTTTTCATTGGTCGGTGTTTTTAAAGGGAAGTGGTTGACTGACATTTCACCTAACCTTCAATTTTTTTTTATTATTTATAACAAATTATCATGGAGTTTGGTTTCTAAATACACTCTTTTACACGCACAAAGAAAAAGTAATCGAAACAGAACTAAAACAACAATCAATCGGAGTTTGGCGCAATCGCAGTTCAACAATGTCCGAGTGAAATAGACTTATGCAGCATTAATATAGACTGAGTTATGTTGTCTTTTTCTTACGGCACGGAAACAGCACACAGGGTTAAATAGGGAACACTGAGTATATTTTATTTATACACATATGGGTATACCGCGCTGACAAGTCTTGCTATTGGGTCGGTATTTAAATGCGTGGAAGTGAATCGCGTAGGGATCTTATTAACTCGGAGCAAATACGTTCAAATAAAATATACGGAGGGTACCGCTGAAATTCCTGTCCCGATGTTGAAGGATGGCTATAGAATGTCAATGCATTTCCTACATAAGTCTATCCTTGTTCGGGAGGAGGTTTTCTGCGCTTGCTCGATCTGTAAGCACTTTGATTGGACAGTTCCAAATCATATGATATGTTTTGTTTTGGTTTTATTTTTATTTATTTTAAGTTGAGGTTAAAGACGTTCTAGTAATTGAATTAAATCTTTCGAAAAATTGGAAGCTTTTTGTTAAATATTCTGAAATCAAATAAGTTTGATAATGTAACATTATGCGCATATTTATCAATTGAGATATTTTAATCGTATCCAACATGTTATGGCAAAACACTTTTTCAACCAAAAGTTTTCAGATATCTTCGATTTAGTTATTTTCGAATGTTTATTTTGTTTATATCTATTACAAACTCAAGGAGCAACAGTTTTTTACAAGTAGTGTTAATTTTGATGCTGGTGCAATACTTCTACTCGTTAAAATAAGTTTATTATAAATATTACAGACATTTAAAAAAATAGGCTATGGAATAGGTATATAAAAATTATTTTATATCTGTCTCACAATGGGGGGCTCCTAGTAGCGTAATAGGTATCTGCAGTGCGATTCTGTAAACATTTCCCTGTCTAGTGACTCATCAATCGTATACAAATAGCATAGGCTCGATAGGAAATTTCTTGCTACAGAGCTTACAGAATCCCATTGCTGATTTCTAAAATTCTTTTTCTAGATAGGCTTCCCGCATCGTAAAAACTCCTATTTTATGGTATGTAATTAGTATTCTGAAAGTATTAAAATATTTTAATATCAATATAGTTTTTTCACTGAAACTCGAGTTAAATCTTAATATACATTATTCATATTGTCGTTTTAGAGATTGTGCTTTTATACTTACTATTATGAAAATTTACTGAATAAAATATATAGTTGCAATCCTTTTACTGAACTCCTGAATTTCTTGTTTTATGAGGGGATAATTTTTGCTTATTTAGGTACTAATTTTAATTAGACCATTTTTTAATGAACTCATTTATATTTATATCATATCGTTCTAAGTAGACTTTGTTGTGTTAGACTCTCATTGCTCTTATGGGGAGGCCGCGGTATATGTAAATTTAAACGTATTTGACTCGGAGTGAGAAAAATGCAACAGTGTGCTGTTGCGGCGTTGTCACATTTAACGGAGATACAGGTGCGCGTTTCCTTGGTCGAAAGGCGCTTATTTCTATTTTTTTTCGGAAAGATAATTAGATAAAATCATTAGATATGTTTCTGAGCATCTGAAAAAATAAGAATATCGTTATGCTGTCCATTTTTTTTGTCAATGAAATTATATAATTTTCTGGAATCTTTCCATCGATGATCTGTTTTAGCATCGCTACCAATCACCAAACCTAAAATCCTCAGACATTGCCAACTGTTTCATCACTGTGAACCGCTGGCTATACTTAATATGTATAACTAACCAAACAAATATTTACAGGAAAAATGAAATAGAAATTGTTGTAAACAACGAAGAAATATTGGAGCAAAATAATGAGCAGTTAAAGAACACATTCAACGAGATCTCCGATATCGAAAATTGGATAATAGACAAGCATAAAAATGAAATAATTGCGATACTAAAACAAAAATTCACTAATTGTGAGAAGACCGAGTGTTACAAACTTCAAGCCGAAGTTTTTTTACATCTAAAACAAATAATTAATAAAATATATTGCACAGATTCTCCACCTTTAATAGAAACTTTAAAGGTGTTAGAATCTGTTCACAAAAACTTGCACAACCCTGTTCAAATTAGTGAGGAAAAATGCACACAGTTAAAAACTGGCAAAGTTTCTGAGGTGGAACCTTTTAAACGCCAATCAACCAGCCGGTTTGGTTATGTCAACTTAACTGTCATGGCAACTGTCACGGCAACTGTCACAGCTTGTGTATGGTGGTTAATAAAGAAAAGGCAATAGATTTCCTAAAAAAGAGCGAATATTAACAACAATATAGGCCAAATTGAGTAAAAAAATACTTTTTCATACGTCACAAAAATTAATATGAACTAACTGTCAAAATATAGGATAGTTGCGATTTTTTTAAATACTCTTTGGTATGCATGGAGTCAGCCACAACACAGATCTAGACTGTATGTTCTTTTTCACCTATTTTTCTCAAATATTAGTTATAGTACAAATAGAGTAGATAATAGTATAATAATAGATATATAGTACAAATATTAGATTCATGTAAGTAATACTCCCATAAGGCTAGTATATAAAAATACATATCACAATTCGTCTGCAAAGACTGAAATAGAAAAGTGTATTTAAGTGGGGAAGCAAGAGAGATAAAGGAGAGGTATACGGCATAACCGATTGTGTATCACATTATACTATCCTATAGTCTAAAAGCTGGCTACATAAAAAACCTTATCATCGTTACATGGCTAATTTTTCTTGTGAAGTCTCCTTATGTGTAGCCATTATGAAATAGTCATGTCTGCCAGCGCGATCCCGGGGCTTAAAGCGGGGGCGGCCGATAGAAAGGGTGAAATTTTGACACTAAAAATATTATCAGGTACACGAGTTAATTGCGAAAATAGCTTTTATTTATTATTAAGGAACGTGAAAAATTGTTGGCAGACATTTTTGTTGTCGCTAAAATGCCGGCAGACAACGTGAAAGAGGCATGAAATTTTGGAAAAAAATATGGCTCACATGCATGCCGATTTGTGGAATGTCATATTTATTCACTTTAAAAGCCATATGCAAAAGCGCAGATAAAAATATTGTGGCTAAGTAAGCGGCAGACAGTTATCAAAAGCGCGATATTACTCTAGCTCTTTCAGGGGATCGTGCATTTTTTTAAATAGTGCATTTTTTTTAAATTTTCCTTTATATTTTAGAAATCTTTGTGCAACTGCCTGTTTGACCTGTTGCAACTGCAAATTTAACCACGGTATAATTTTTTAATCTACCATATGCTTACGGCTTTACTCTATGGTTACGACACTAACAGAATGGATGCAAATACAGAAAAAAAAACAGGTGACTGACAAAATTATTTAAAAATAAATCTTTCTAAAATGTATTTTTAAATTTTCAAACTGAACGGTTGTTTTGGACTCATTTGAAAAACGGTAAAGAGAAAATATATTTCTTTTGTCGAGTTACCAGCCCTGAACATATTTGCACTTATCCAAGACTCAACCTGTAGAGTAATATCGCGCTTTTGATAACTGTCTACCGCTGATTGAGCCACGATTTTTTTCGTCTGCCCTTATGCATACGGCTTTTTAAATAAATAAATATGACATTCCTCCAATCGGCATGCGTGTATGCGTTTTTTTTGTCAAAATTCCCTGCCTCTTTCGCGTTGTCTGGCGGCATTTTAACCACGAGAAAAATGTCTGCCAACAATTTTCCACGTTTCTTAATAATAAATAAAAGCTATTTGGCAATTATAACTCGTGTACCTAATAATATTTTTAGTGTCAAAATTTCACCCTTTCGATTGGCCACCCCTGCTTTAAGCCCCGGGATCGCGCTAGCAGACATGATTATTTCATAATGGCTACACAAAAGGATACTTCTCAAGAAAAATTAGCCATGTAACGATGATGAGGTTTTTTATGTAGCCAGCTCTCCGTCTATACAGGTTGATTCCTGTAAGTCGGTCATGCTTTCGAGGAATGATAGGGAACGTCGAAATATTAATTTTGATATAGCACACTATGGGTCAGAAATGCCCTTTACGCAAGATACAGGGTGTTAAAGTTTTTGAAAAATTAAAGATATTCTTTAATAGTTTTTTAACAGTTGAAGGTATCATTATAAAATTTTATTATAGGAGTCTGCCTAACAGAGACACTTTAAATGTAAAAAGAAGAGGTTTTAGTTTCAACCAGTGGCGTAGCTGTGATACGCATCGGTATATAATCGTAATATTTAAAAAAATAGTACGCCACTGATAAAATTTAAAATTTCGGAGTTCTTTTATTTACTCGGTTTATTTCCAAGAAAAAATGTCTCTTTCAATGCAACTTTCTTCTATCTAACACCATTTTGTCACATTTTAAATATAAATATTTTTTTAATGAGAACCTTAAATATGCGAATTCTAATAACTACCTTAAAACTACGAATTTTATTATTAACAATAAAAAAAATTCTAGTTTAAATTTATAATTTTTTAAAAAATTATTTAGAGCTAATAGTAAAAAGTATTAAAGTTACCCAAGATGAAGGGAGCTGATGCACATGTGTTTCTGCCCTCTAATTATAATAATTCGCTGTATTTAAGATTCTCATTAAAAAAATTATTTATTTTTAAATTGTGACAAAATGGTGTTAGATAGGAGAATGTTGTAAGAGACATTTTTTCTTGAAAATAAACCGAGTAAATAAAAAAACTCCGAAATTTTTATTTTTATCAGTGGCGTATTATTTTTTTTGAAAAAATTACCCGATGCGTATCACATCTACGCCACTGGTTGAAACTAAAACCTCTTAAGTGTCTCTGTTAGGTAGATTCCTATAATGAAATTTTATAACAATACCTTCAACTGTTAAAAAACTATTGAAGAATATCTTTAATTTTTCAAAAATTTTAACACCCTGTATCTTGCGTAAGAGGCATTTCCGACCCATAGTGTGTTATATCAAAATTAATATTTCGACGTCCTCTATCATTCCTCGAAAGCATGACCGACTTACAGGAATCACCCTGTATATAGGGTGGTCCAAACTGTATTCCTGAAACTTCACCAACATATTCTGCACATAAAAATAAGTAAAAATTTTCGGATAAACTTGTGTCTTAAAATGCTTCGTTTCGGAGATACAGGGTGTAAGTTTCATTTTTATTTCGATTTTTTCCTAATAATTTCTGAACTAAATTTGGTATTCGGACGAAAATTAGTATCTGGGTTTTTTAACATGAGAAATGTGATTTCGATGTCAATATGACTCCTACTTGTAGGGGGCGCCACCTACATCTGTTTTAACCTTTGAATAAGAAGACTAAGGAAGGAGCATAATGCTATCCATGTATTCATGCATGGTGGGCGGAAAAGGCACCATAAAAGCTCTCTAGGGTGGGGATCCTTGACAGTTCTGTTTGACGATTCATTTGACACATTTGAATTTGATTTGAAATTTTGTGGATTTGTCAGTCTTTACGGAGCTTATTTTATGTTATTTATTATTTATTCTACTACTGATAGTTGTATAAAGGTAGTAAATCTAGATGGAAATTGTGGCAGAACATAAATTAACAGTGACACTATCGCGATTTATCGAAAAAGACTCTAAAATAGTTGGTTGTTTAGCGTGCGGTAGATCTCGGCAAAAATTGAGTGAATAATGAAACAACTTTTCGCTAGTAAGTGACTATATAATATACATACGTGTAGTAAACCGATCATTTATGAAATTCACTTAAATTAACTAAATTATATATTTTTCTTGCATTTTAGCTTTTATTTATTACTTGTCAAAGATTAGATGTCAAAGAATTTAGATACGTTAATTTGACTTACCTGCTTCAGTAGCGTATCGGATGTTTGTGTTAATAAATACTTATTATAACTTATCTATTTTTATTAGAATTATATATTTTTATTACAATTTTAATAACTACCAACATTTATTCACAACGTCAAATAAAACAACAAATTATTGAGTCTACCCTACGGCTACCCTACATCATAGTTTTACATTTTTTAAATAAAATTAGAACGACACTGATAAACCGGAATTTAAGTCGGCCATATTTGAGGCCCATCGCGGTGTACCTAAGATTTTTGATATGCTCCTTCCTTAGTCTTCTTATTCAAAGGTTTTACCTGTTTTGAGGAGTAATAACTTTTTGTACGTCCCTATATACACTACTGAGTAAAAAAAATATACATTTGTGCCTTTTTCTATGTAAAAATGACTGTTGGTAAAAATCGCTGCGAGCAACCGTTCTCGAGGTATTTGGATTCTTAATAATCAATACATATCATCAATGAAAATAATTAAAGATTTTCACTTGAAAGTTATAAGTCGGTCATGCTTTCGGGGAATGATAGAGGACGGCGAAATATTAATTTTGATATAGCACACTATGGGTCAGAAATGCCTCTTATGCAAGATACAGGATGTTAAAGCTTTTGAAAAATTAAAGATATTCTTTAATAGTTTTTTAACAGTTGAAGGTATTGTTATAAAATTTTATTATAGGAGTCTAGTGGCGTACTATTTTTTTTAAAATTACCCGATGCGTATCACATCTACGCCACTGGTTGAAACTAAAACCTCTTCTTTTTACATTTAAAGTGTCTCTGTTAGGTAAACTCCTATAATAAAATTTTATAACGATACTTTCAACCGTTAAAAAACTATTAAAGAATATCTTTAATTTTTCATACACCCTGTATCTTGCGTAAGAGGCATTTCCGATCCATAGTGTGCTATATCAAAATTATTATTTCGACGTCCCTCATCGATCCCCAAAAGCATGACCAACTTACAGGAATCACCCTGTATATATCTTTTACTCAGTAGTGTAATACAGGGACGGACGAAAAGTTATTACTCTTCAAAACATTTAAAAAATATGTAGGTGGCGCCCCCTACAAGTAGGAGTCATATTGACATCGAAATCAAATTTCTCATGTCAAAAAACACCCAGACACCAATTTTCACCTAAATATCGATATTAGTTCAGATATTATTTGAAAAAAATCGAAATAAAAATGAAAATTCTATACCCCGTACCTCCGAAACGAAGCATTTTAGAACATAAATTTATACGAGCTTTTTATTTATTTTTATCGGTAGAATATGCTGCTGAAGTTTCCCAAATACAATTTGGACCACCCTGTATATCTAGAGTACTGCAATTATCTCCATTGTGATTCGATATAGAGGCGCCAAATTTAAAAATATAACAATATTAATTTCTAAATAGGGAAAAATATATTTTTTAAATAATGCTAGAAATATACAATTTTCGTAAAAAATCACAAACCGAATTTACTGAGAAAACAGAGAAAGTCATAATTTTACAGTTCTCTCACAAAATAGCATAGCGAGTCGCTGAAATTCAGTAATATGGAAATTATTTAAAATCTGTGAGGTCAACATCGACGTTTAGCGTCGACGTCTCAGCACTACAAGGACCTCCAAACAGCGCTGGTGCCGTACTACACGTGATGCTGTATATGAGGATAATATACCACGTGACCTGAGTACATAATAGTTGATAGTTTAATTTTGATCTCATCTATTTATCCTTGTTTATAGCATTCTGCATGTAGCACTCTCTTTGCAGATGCTTTAGAAGTTTTAGTAGCCTTATACAGGGTGTCCCAGAAATGAGTGCAGATATTTTCAGGGGTGGTAGATCTGGTTTCTCTTTACCATTTTTAAAATAAATTGAAAATAACCGAGTTATTTAACTTTGAAAATTTAAAAAAATAATCGCAACATTTTGAGAACCGCCGACAACTACATCCAATTACCCGGATCAAGCCCGGATTTCAGTTAATTCGACGCACTGTGTTGCCATATGGACAAGAAAGTATATATTTACAAGTAAGTCATAAAATCACAACACCTGAGGAGTTTGCAGAGATGCATTACATTTTTAAGATTGTGATATTATTACATAAAATAAATTAAAAGTTAAATGTTTAAAAGTTAAATTAAAAAACTTACCCAACATTAAAAAAGATACTTATGACAGATCGATGTAACTGCGACAGTTCTCTTTTTCGATACACACTTAACTAAAATACACTTCATTGTGCTGCTTTACTTGTACGTGCTATTATAAAAACTGCTAAAATAACAGTCCCCATTTTTAACTTGACACATTATTTTCATATAGGCTTCATCACAATTTGAACCACTGATTTACAAAACACCTTGAAAAGCACACATTACACATTACTTTGAATATCTTTCTGAATGAATAAATGTTGAGAATTATTGTCTCTTACCGCCACTTTACGAACTACTTTCAATCTAAGAAAATACATGTTTCACTCAACAATTTTAAATACGTATTTTGTTTTTTCGCTATTTTTTCGATGTATTTCGACAATTCCGTCAACAGCCCAACCATCGGCCAAGACAGCCACGCATCACTGGTTGGTAACTGCTCACTGCTTCTTTGTCGCGCCGGCGTGTCGAGCTTGCGTCATGCGAGGTTGCCGTAGTTTCAACAATTTCAAATTCAAGACACTCGAAGCGATCAAATTCTTATTAAATTTTAAAAATGAAACAGAAAAACATGAAAGGAAACAAACAAAACACAAATGAATTGATTATTGATAAGGTCACAAAAAAGGAATTTCTAAAATGTTTATCGTAATTCAGAATTCAATATATCGAAAACAGCCCGACGAATAATCAATTCATTTTCGTTTTGTTTGTTTCCTTTCATGTTTCTCTGTTTTATTTTTAAAATTTAATACAAATTTGACTGCTTCGAGTGTCTTGAATTTGAAATTGTTGTAACTACGGCAACGTTGCTTAACATCGTCCTCTGACGCAAGCCTGCCACGACGGCGCGGCTCAAAGGACCAGTTCACACGTGGCACTCTTGGCCGACGCGCGACGGCTGTCAAAATACATCGAAAAATAGCGAAAAAACAAAATACGTATTTAAAACTGTTGAGTGAAACATGTCTTAGATTGAAAGTAGTTCGTAAAGTGGCGATAAGAGACGGTATTCAAAGTAATGTGCGCTTTTCAAGGTGTTTTGTAAATCAGTGGTTCAAATAAAACAGAAACATGAAAGAAAACAAATATTGAATTCTAAATTACGATAAACATTTTAGGAATTTCTTTTTTGTGACCTGGTTGTGAATAATATGATGAATCATTTTCGTAAACGTCATAAACGTAATGTTTTAGTTAATTTTCGGTGGTTTTTGTTAAGTTTTCATTGAAAGGGTAAGTACTACAAATAATTAATTTGTTTTTTTCTATAATAATTATTAATAATGAACACTGATAAAAATTTAACATTCCTAATTTTTGAGTAGAAATTTTTCTATGAATTTATAAATGTAGAACTATGTAGAATGTGGATAACATAGGAGGTTGCAACACTGCAAGGTTTAGATACACCGTAGAGAAATCTCAGGTGAATAAACAAGTGGCACTAAAAAGTTTTTTCAAATTTCGCGGAAAATGTCAAGAAAAATTTTAAATTTTCAACATTTTTTTTTTCGCAAAAAAAACTCATAGGCGTGTTTCTGGGGTTGAACTATACTACCAGTTAAAATATTTGCACTTATTTCTGGGACACCCTGTATAGGAGAGTATTACTTATATAGTTATATAAGTATAGATATAAGTAAACTTTTGACTAATTTTTTTATTATATAAGTTATTATATTCCTTAAGTTAATTGTAGGTATTAGTTCCTAATGTTTTTAAAAGTTACTTCGATAATGTAAGAATTAACAATTTTAGGGAATTTCAATAGACTTTGAAATTTTCAAGAAACGATAAAACAGTAACCTTTAAAATAATCAATATAAAACTTTTTATTTAAATATCTGCATATTAATTTTTAACAAGTTTTTATGTCAATTTTTAATAAATGTAACCGTTTTTTTGTAAATTTTATTTATATGATCTCAATTAACATTAATTAATGGTTAATGTACGGTGTTATTAATTACATAATGAGTTCCTACGATATTTTTAATACTTTTCTACCAACATTACAAATGTACTTTGTATTTTATTGATGTGCTATATATTAATAGTATTAATATAATGCTATTTAATTTTTATTTAAGTGGTATTTTTGTATTTTTTGTCGTGATTTGTGTTCTCTTATCTTACGCTTACAGTATTAGATCCATTTTTTATATACACATAAAATAAATATTGTTATAAATTAAACAGGTTTTATTTCAATATATTTTACTCCTAACCGTTAAATTAATGTCAAACTTGTAAAAATTTCGGCAGATAATTATATATAGTCATCTAAGGTATGTCCATATATACAGATTGTTAACTGGACGGTTACTTATTGGGGAACCGAATGGCAACATTGCCTACATTCCAAATGAGTATAGTAAACGCCACGAATGTTTGGGAGTGATTTATCGCTTGATGAAGTTAGAATCGACACGCGCTCTATCATTTTTACATTAAAAATGTAATTTTTTACCGCAGACGTGGGTTTTTAAAGGCCCGGTCTAATCATCTGTCTGCGCTCCTCTCCTACTTATTCTAAAATTTTAGGGTGATTGACAAAGACGATACTATATCACGTTTCTTTGATTGATTCGTTTTTGTGCGTCAGTCCCTTGGTGTGCTTGCAGTGCGACCAATGGGGCATTCTACTTTATATTTATAACCAAATATATGTTTTGACAAGACTTTGACAGTTTGCAGGAATCCTTTTTTAAGTAATTTGTTACTAATAAATATTTTTGTAATATTCGTCAATAATAATAAATTTAAATTTCATGCACAAAAACATAAACAACAGATTATATATTGATTATTATATGACTTGAAACACCACGGCACTGGAATTAAGTTTTATGTGACCTTGAACAGATTAGTTCACATGGTAGCGACCGATGAATCACTCCCAAACATTCGTGGCGTTTGGTGGCGTTTACTATACTAATCCAAGCTGCCGACTCGTCCCATCGCGTCGCGTCGTCTCTCGACGAGCGGGCCGAGGTTGCCATATTTCAACCATAAAGCTCTTGCCGCGAGTAATAAATAAATTATCAACCTGTATATTAGAATATATGATTAATATCGCATTTACCCAATGAGTTGAAAGTGAAGCCAAAGAAATTAAATAGGAATATCAATCTTGCATAAACTCTAAATATTAATTTAAAATTTTCTGTAAACAAAATGACAGATAACTTTAGTGCTATAACTAAAAATAATAAAGACTATGTTTAGTACTAATTTTATTCAACAATTAATTATGTTAATATAGGATTACAGTTGGCATAAAAAGCTTTACATTTTAGTTTACAGAACACTTGAAGAATATACATGGTGGACTAGTTATTTTTATTAGCGAGACATTATATTACCTCTGTTTTTTTTTCGATCGTATGGCGTATATTTACAATATACCATATCAGTAACAGAAAGTCTTGGGTCGTTTATTACTCTATATTGACATAAAATTGTCTTGGCATTGCCCTGCTCCAAAATAAAACAAAACAAAGATCACCTTTTATTTTACATTTCTATATACGTCATCCGGATATTCGATGTGGAAAAGCATACTGTCTTAACAAACTTCTGGCTGTTTCAGCATGTCCTAAATCACCAAAGACATAAGAATGCAATAAATTTAAAAACTACGGAATTTTCTAACTTATCAAAGTATTTAAATCCAACCAATAAATTTAATATTGTATTGTCGCATATCGGATCCATGAAAATCCGTCTTAACTGACACTTACCTAGTTGTAATTCGATGTAAATCACCAACATGATAATGTGAGCTGGCACTTGACAGTCGGGGGTGCGCAATTGCCAGATCTGTTTCAAAATACCGGAAGCTTGGTCGAACTGGCCTCTGATCGTTTTACACACTGCGATGTTGTACTGCATAACGGCTTGCACGCTGGCAACGTTGGTT
Source organism: Sitophilus oryzae (assembly GCF_002938485.1). NCBI lineage: Eukaryota > Metazoa > Arthropoda > Insecta > Coleoptera > Curculionidae > Sitophilus > Sitophilus oryzae. The sequence continues at coordinate 686,731 of NW_022147488.1, forward strand.
GGAAACCATTCTAAAAGTTACATTTTATAACGGTAGCAAAGTGGTCCCATGGTACAAAGAATACAAGGTATGATCGATAGCGGCTCCAATTTCGTTCAGTTCGCGCATACCACCTGTGACGTCACTAGGAAAATAATGAATAAATAAAAAATAAAGAAAGTTGACAGGAGATCTGCATTTTTGGGGTTATGGTTAAAAATTGTTTATTTTTAAGACTTTTTAGTTCGTTTAATTTAATAATTACTAAAACCAGCAGTTCCAAAAATATATTTAAAAATAATAATTATCTATTAACATGGATTTGGACGATAATAGGTAAGAATACTAAATTTATTTCTATATTCGGTATAAAATTGTTTATTAAGTTTTTAGTTTGCGATGTTTATGGTAAATAATTTTCATGTTCATTGCCTCTGAATTCACATGAGGACAGAGATGAGGATATCTATGGAAAAGTAACCACAAGAGGAATTGTTACATCATTTAAAAAATGTTGGGAAGTTGAAGTTTCCCATCGACAAGTAGAAAATGCCAATGCAGATGGATGTATTGTAATTGTGATAGAAATAATTCCAAGGGTGAAGTTTATTATAATTAATGACCTGTGCTTCTTTTTATATGTAGATGTTTCAGGTTTTGAGAATAAATCGGTTGAACAAAACCCAAAATTTAGAGGAAGTATTTGCATACCCAGAATATGCCCATCAAGGAATATATATAGCTCAAATTTCCTTTAATGGTAGGCAATTATTGAAAGCAAATTAACTTTTTAAGTGAATAAAATATTAAATAGTTTACAATATGATATATCACTAAAAATATATTACTTTTAGGTACAATTAGGGCCCGATACATTTCAAAAAGTAGAATATTATTTTATATTAAATGAGGTATTGTACCAACAATCAATTTATATTAATACCGGAGATTAAAAAATAACAGAATAAATAGTTCTTTTTTTTATACTACAAAAATAAACTATAGAATACAACAGTATTTAAAAAATAAATAAAAAAGTTATGTCCCGGCCGAGATTCGAACTCCGGTCTCGCTTCCTAGCCCACTCCTTACGCACTGCTCCACAGTAACTTGCTTAGCGATAATTCAATGACGGTATATAAACAAAAAAAAACAGATTTATAACAATATCTTGACGATTTGAACTGGTGCGCGGAGCGTGCTTACCAATAGCGCCTGTTATCACCTGTGACGTAGCGACCAACCTGCGCAATATCATACCTTGTATTCTTTATACCATGAGGTGGTCCTATAAGGGTTCTGTTTTTTTTGAGGTATGGAACCCTAAAAAATGCCCTGTATAACGTAGCTTACTTGGAGGTGGATTGGTTTTAACTTCATTACTGTCACTGTTCTCCAATCCGGAAAATTCGAAGGTAATATCTTTGATATTCTCCGGATTTAAATGTTCCAACGCTTCCGGAATCTTGTCTAATAGAACTAGGCATTCGGCTGAATACAAGTGTCCCAGCAATCTATAAATTAATATAAAACTCAATACGGTATATAAAGTGTGTCCCGAAAAACTGACTAGGTACAGAGTGGGTCAAATTCGACGCTTTTAAATGGAAACACCCTTTTCTATAGGACTAATATCGGTGTCTGGAGCTCAATTTTCATCAAAAACATGATGGTGAAAACCGCACATCAATATCTGTTACCGTTTCGGAATTACGGGGTGTTTTTCAAAAATGTGCATTTTTAACAAATCGCTTACCGTACCTTTTTTGCTATGGAAAATTTTGTATTTCTATGAAATATTTATATTTCCAAAGCACCTTTTTACGTAGAATTTAATGATTTAAGTATAATTTTTTTAAAATTAATAATTTAAGAGTTATCAACAGAAAAATTGATTTTTTATTTGGGACACCCTCTATATTTTTAATTAACTGAAAAGAATTTAAAATTACCTTTCCAAAAATATAGCACACTAGATATTTTGTTATAATCCCCTTCAAAATACAGAATTTTTTAAAGTTCGCCACTTTTAACTAGTAGGCTTTGGACCCCTTATTGATGATACGCCCTTAATGGAACTGGAAAACATATTTTTCCAGCAAGACGACGCACCGCCTAAGAACGCTGAAGTTATCAGCAAATTTTTGCAGCCAATTTCAAGAATAATTGAATAGCTAACCAAGATCCCAGCCGTTGGCCGTCGAGGCCGCCTGACTTAGTGCCCATGGATCTAATCCTATGGATATATTTGCGCAAGAATAAAGGTTCCTTATTCTTCCGTATAATCTACACAAGAATTAGAAATACTTAGCAGTTATGAGATGGTATCTTTCATCCCCACTGAGTTAATGAATTCCGCGAGAAATGTTTAAAAACTGCCCCGTCTGACCATAACAGAAGACGGTCGATATGTCGAACACCTGTAGGAAAATCTCATGTCTTGGTTTGCTATTTATTTTATTGTTATTAGATATAGTTTAAATGTGTTGATGTTGGTTAAATATATTTTAAATTGTTATAAAACTCTGTATCTCTCATAGCAAATATTATTTTCCTTTTAATTGATGCTTACAGCTAGAATTTTTTTGCATTACAGCCGGTGCCGTTCAAAGCCTACTTATTTAAAGCGAGCGAATTATTATATACTCTATATCTCGAAGAGGAATCGAGCAAAAAATCAAGTGTGTTATATTTTTGGAAAGGTAATTTTAAATTCTTTTCAATAAATTAAAAATATACAGGGTGTCCCATATAAAAAATCAAATTTTCTGTTGATAATTCTTAAATTATTAATTTAAAAAAAATTATACTTAAACCGTTAAATTCTGCGTAAAAAAGTGCTTTGGAAATGTTTTCATAAAAATACAAAATTTCCCATAGCAAAAAAGTTACAGCGATTTGTTAAAAATGCATATTTTTGAAAAACACCCCGTAACTCCGAAACGGTAACACATATCGATATGTGGTTTTCACCATCATGTTTTTGACAAAAATTGAGCTCCAGACACCGATATTAGTTTTTGTCTATCTCCTATAGAAAAGGGTGTTGTTTCCATTTAAAAGCGTTGAATTTGACCCACCCTGTACATACCGGGTGCGTCTCAAAAGTGGCTCACCCCTATAACTTTTTTATTTTTTCAGTTAAAAAAACGAGATTTGGTATGTTAGTATATGTATGACATAAATTAGGATTGATTGACGTATTCAATTGTTTTTGGTCACTTCCTGTTTCACCAGAAATGACTACAACTTTTGATTTTTATATGGCACCCTCGATATTTTTTTCTTTATTCAATAGAAAATAATAATCTGAATAGAATGACATATTATATGTCAACTTTTGACATTTCGCATATGGTTTATTTGAAATTATAACTTGCGGTTCCTAACGAAAATTTGACTCGAAATACCAAGTGTGTGGTATCAAATTAATCGTAAAAAAATGCTTTTTCGAAATACACGATAGACGATCAAATCTATTTTTCCAAGGGTCCTTGATTAAGAATTAGTGTTTTTAACATAGCCATGGCACTCTAGATTGAATTTTAAAATACGATTTTTTATTAAGCGAGAATGTCAAAAGTTGACATATGATAGGTCATTCCAGTGGCGCATCCAGAGAATGAGTCTGGGAGAGGTAGTGGCAATATTTAAATAAAGTAATAGATTTATTATATATAGTATTGTGACTATATGGAAAAAATAAAGTTAGACTGTTCTGGATTTCTATTTTGATTGACATTATTAATTTATTTTGTGACAATTCTATTTTATACCAGATTTTCTTATTTATAAATTTCTTAATGGGAGGAGTAATTACCCCCATTACCCCTCCCGTATATGCGCCCCTGGGTCATTCTATTCAGAATGTCAGTTTCTATCGAATAAAGTAAAAAAAAAGTACCGAGGGTGCCATTTAAAAATCAAAAGTTGTAGTCATTTCCGGTGAAACAGGAAGTGAGTAAAAACAATTGAATACGTCAATCAATCCTAATTTATGTCATATACTAACATCCCAAATCTCGTTCTTGTATCTGAAAAAATTAAAAAGTTATAGGGGTTAGCCCCTTTTGAGACGAACCCAGTATAAAAAAATTAAAATTTGAAATGTTGGATTTTTTTTATTTAATAAGAACTTACTTATGCACGTTGGATATCTGCTCTTGTTCCAGTAATTCATTAGCATGTCTTAAAGCTATGATGTAATCTCCTAAGCACAATCCTACATAACTACTGGCCACCAAAATACTATTTTTAAGCATCTAAAATAAAATTATTCATCAATTAACAGAGAGTTACAATTAAGTATCTTCTATTATTATTTATGGTTGGTTCATACAAAATAAACTACAATAATTAAGGATAACATGACAATTTCAGTAATAAATGCACATTATTTTAGATTGTTATGGCCATTTTTAATTTTAAATTTAGTTTTTTGCCTCTCCTGTAAAGTCCCTCATACACTTCGGATATTTTGCCCGGTTTTAGTTAAGTAAAAAAAATATGGGTGGGCCACTTTTGAGACGCACCCGGTATAAAGATATATAGACTATCGGGCACACAAGAAAAGTAAACAAAAGAAAATTGACTCTTTAAGAGGGATGTTTCCACAAAACAATTAAGAAAGGTAATTTTAGAGCGGGCAGATCCACAGAAACTGCTCTGTACCAGTTAACTGAGCTAATACAGGCAAGCCTGGATAGCAAAGAAACAACACTTTGTGCCTTCTTGGACATTGCAGGGGCGTTTGACAATATACCTCACAAGGTAGTCAAGCGATCTCTTGAAACAAGAGGGGTGAACAGTACGATAATTCGCTGGTTTTGGGAAATGCTCTCAACACAAACAGCAGAGGCTGAGATAGGTACCAAAACTGTAGTTGCTAAAACAACGCAAGGAACTCCACAAGGTGGAGTGACCTCCCCCCTACTGTGGAGCTTGGTAGTGGATGAACTACTGGAAGAATTAACTCTAGCGGGAATACACTGCATAGGGTACGCAGATGACATAGTCATCATTGCACGGGGGAAACATGAAGGCACCCTGTGTGATATTATCCAAAGAGGACTCCGCATCGCTGAGAGATGGTGCAGGACTGTCGGGCTGAGTATTAACTCAGATAAAACCGCGGTAGTGCCATTCACCACAAAGCGAAGTTTGAAAAACTTGACGAGAATCCATCTAGATGGAAAGGAAATACTGCCATCACAGGAAGTGAAATATCTGGGAATAACCCTGGATAGTAAACTTCTCTGGAACAGGCATATTAAGAACATTACCAGCAAAGCCACAAAGGCTCTCATGATATGCAGAAGACTGGCGGGAAATAGGTGGGGCTGCGCCCCTAACATTTTGCGCTGGATGTATATCATGATAGTAAGACCCATGATTACTTATGGAGCAGTTGCTTGGTATACAAAACTAGAGCAACGTACAGCAAGGCAAAACCTGTGCAAAGTACAGATACTGGCACGTATCTGCATCACAGGTGCCATGAGAACATGTCCAACAGCAGCAATGGAGGTCATTCTAGACCTAACACCACTGCACATTGTCGTCGGTAGTTATGCCAATGCGACAATGATTAGAATGGTTACTGACGGAAACAGTACTGGGAGAATTTTCAGGTCAGAGGCTTGGAACACCCTCAAAAAGAAAATTCCACTTCTCCAACTCCCAGTGGATGACATACCAAGAATTTACAACTTTGAGAAACACCTCACCTCACTGTATTGAGTAATAAAAAAAGGATTGGAAGAAAGAAACGCTTACTCAGCATATAAAAGACCATACCATCACGTGGTATACTGATGCTTCCAAAACCAAAGCAGGGACAAGGATAGGAGTATTTGGGCCGAAAACTGAATACTCCGAACCAATGGGCACCTACCCCAGTATCCTTCAGACAGAAATTTGCGTTATCGAAAGATGCGTACTTAGATAGGAACTATCGAAAACAGGAAATTGCCATCCTATCGGATAGTCAAGCAGCACTTAACGCGATCAACTCAGTAACCATCAATTCGAAGTTGGTCAAAGAATGCCTAGAGAAGCTCAACAAATTAGGCAAAGAAAATAAAGTCCTCCTACTTTGGGTGCCTGCTCACCAAGGGATAGAAGGCAATGAATAAGCAAATGATCTAGCTAGAAAAGGAGCGAACTCTCCACTAACTGGACCAGAACCGTTCTGTTCTCCAAACGGGAACCAACTGAAAGCGGAACTGAAGAATCTGGAAGACTCCATCCGTAACTTGGAATGGGTGTCCTCCAACGGTCTAAGACACTCGAAAAAGTTCCTTAGAACTTATGACCGAGAAAAATCAAAGGTTTTCCTTGATTTAAGTAAAAACAAGCTTCGGATTGTCACGGGGTTTCTAACAGGACACTGTCTCCTCAACGAACACCTCAGTAAACTGAAACTGAGAAACAACGGCGAATGCAGATTTTGTGGGGAAAATGGGGAACACCAGAACACCTTATCATTGAGTGCGCCGAGACGACGACCATTCGTGCCATGAACCTTGGTACGTCTGATGTCGAGGATGGAGAGCTGGCCTCTGTGGAGCCGTCTCAGATACTGGCTTTTCTTAAAGCCCTGAGACTGTATGATGAGTTATAACTCGTTATAACTCAAGAAAGGGGAACACACAATAGATCTATAAGGTCGCGGTGATTAACTCCCCTCCTAAACATTCTACATTCTAATTTCTGAAGGAAGCTTGTTTAATAAATTAATATGCGTATCTGGAATACATCGTTCTTGTCTACGACGCGGGTAAATAAACTGGATAAAATGAGACAGTGTGTAGAAGTTAGAGGTGCTTGCCCGTGCTTTCTACCTGCGCGGTTAAAACCGAGCAAAATAACTGTACGTGTATGGTGGCCTTAACAGTTACGTCATTGTTCTTCCCGAACAGCGATATTATAAAAATAACATTTTTGACAATTTGGAATAAATTTTTACCTGAATCTCTTTAGCGCATGAAGGGCTAGAGGGGGCTAAACTAGGGCTGGGCGGTGGCGCGGCTGGTGTCACCCCTGGAACTAAAAATAACGGCACAGGAGGGATATCTGCCGCATCAGCAGGCAGCAGAAGTTTCGCATTTCGAAGACACAGCGAGGCAAATTCCAAGGATGGTACTGGAACGGCATAGGACTGGCTATCTACACTATAAAAACTTTATATTAATATACAGGGTGGTCCGAATTGTAATCGGAAAACTTCGACAACATATTTTGCAGATATAAATAAAAAAGGCAATTGTCAAAGAAGCTGGGCGTTTATTGTCACTTCTGCAGGGTTGCCAAATGTCCAGCCTTAGGGGAGGCAGTCCCGCTTTTCGTTAATCAGTCTCGATTTTTTAAAATTATTTCTCAATCATGCTTTTTAAACAAGTTGTTCCTCATTTCCCTCTTTTTCACTATCCAGCCATAAAAAGGGATTTTTCACTATTCATAATATTATTTCTATATGAAACAGACAGAGAAATATCAAGAATAAAGTAGATATAGGAAATATCAATATTTTTCCATTAGGAAATCTTGTTTCAAAAGAAAATTTTGTTTTTGTGCTAAGTTTTATCGTGGAGGTTGTTGATCGGCGATAGATGTCGTAAGTCGTAATACGGCGATAGATGTGTTGCTAACGCCATGTTAGCAACACTGTCCCGCTTTTTAATTATGAGTATCTGCCAACCCTGAACTTCTGTATTGGAAAATCATGTATGAAAATTGAAAATGCTATATATTTAGAGAGAATTCCTTGGTGATACTTTGCACATACCTGTATTTCTTATCTTTGGACATACTGTCTACCAAAACTACTTTTTGATCGTTTTTGGATCCAACTACTTCAACAATCAACTCTCTTTGTTTCTTCTTCAAATCGAAATCCACCTCGTTTGACTGCAACAGTTAAAATTAGCAAAATAAAACACTAATTCACCACAATATACAATATACAATACACCAACACACTTTACTTTTGCACTGAACGCGCGTTTCGCTAACCATGTTAGTTTTAATCATCTGCTGATGATGCTGACCAGTTAACAAAACGCGCGTCCGGTGCAAAAGTAAAATGTTGTGGTGAATTGTGTTTTATTTTGCTGTTATAACACCAAACTGAATATTGTAAATGAACAGTAAATTACTGAAATTACCCACTTACCTCTTTATGTACTTTAATACAACATTCAGCAATTCTGAGCCACAATCTAGAATTTCTATGATACCTCCTTACACATACAATTAAACATTCAAATGCTTGAGCAGCTCTGCCAGCATAGAGCAATGAAACGCCCAAATTATACATTAATTCGTGATATTTGGATCCTCCAATAGAATACAAATGTTTGTCGTCTAAAGAAATAGATGAAAAACAATAAAATGATTTTAAAAAATTAATACTATTATATATATCTCTCCACCTGCCTTTTTTCTGTAGACTCTGAGTGAAAATAATGTCTTCCTTTAAGGCTTTCTGAAAATGGTAACAAGCTAAATTGGGTTTGCCTAAGGTATGATGCAAAATGCCCATGTTATTGTAGTACATTATTTTAGATAATTCGCCATGGTCACTAAAATGAAGCAAATTACAAAATGTATTGATGTTTTATCAAAAATCTTTATATAATTACTTGTAATTTAAACAATCTTCTGGGATTTTGGACAATATATTCAATGATTCACTTATATTTCCTTTCAAATATTCTAAATTGGAAGCCATGAACAGTGCATCAATATTCTAAAACTCCCAAATCAGTATTTTACAGAAATTCATATTTATTACTTACAGATTTATCTTTTAGTAATATTTTAAGTTCTTTTGCAGCTATAGATATAGAATGGTTTAGCAAATAGCATCTGATTTTATATTTCAGCAATTTTTTCTGGATTTCTTCTGATATTGGTTTTGGACTAGGTAAAGGTAGCTAAAAAATTAAAAACTTAACTTTAAAAATTTCATCAAATTTAACCTAACTTACCTTCTTATCTTTTCCATTTTTATCTAAACCCTTCAGTGGTAAACTTCCACCGTATATTAAATTATTCTCTAAATAGCTTATTAATGTTAATGCTTTATCGGGCTGCTTCAAGCATAACTGCAATTCGATAGCAAGAAGACTGACTTGTTTTGCTAAATTATCTTCTACAAGAAAAATTGAAAACAATTAAAAAATACTAACTGTTTAGTAACATAATTTATACCCATTGGTTCAATAAATTTATACACCCTATCCATTATTCTCTGAGATGCCGTATATTGTTTCTGATGATACAGGATGACTGCTTGATTAAATTGTGCTATGCAATAATCAATTTCTTCCAACTTATCAACCTTAATTTTAAACTAAAGAAGCCAATTTTATATAAAAACATATCAATAAAAACATATAAACTCTTATATAATTTAAATATTACCTGATTACATACAGATGTCAAGTTTTTTTGAAACTGTTCTGTCTTTCGAAGATCACTTTTAAAATATTCGACTACAACTTTATTATGAAGTACTTTAAAGTCATTGGGTCTGTTAGTTTCGAGTTTATTGATATTCTGCAAACACGATAAATAGTTTTTCCTGAAACAAACGAGAATTAGTATTAAAAATTAAAACATTTTTTTTTAAATTGTATACTTTTTCAATTCCGTTAAAGCATTTAATGCCAAGTCCTTTTCTTGGTCTGATATTATGTCTGGCCCTTTGTCCTGATCTTTTTCAGTCATTTTGTTTGTTAAGATTTGTTAATATTATTAAAAATTTCAAAAACTACGGAGTGAAATTCATTCAACAGAGGTTATTAAAAAAAAGCAAAAAATAAACACTAGGTATTTACCATAGACAAATTATTAAATGTCAGGTAACTGTCATTATTAGTGATGTGCCAGAGACCGTGAAATATGATTACCGCTACTCTGAGCGTGAAACATAAATAATGTAATAACTTTTTTTATATATGACTTTTATAGACAGTTTTTTTTTATGCAGATTTCACGAAAGTGTGGTTATTTTGACAAGTTATTGATCATTAAAAGTGATTAAAAGACTATTGATTCATTCATTCAAAACAAAAAATAGTGTGACTCAAGTGAAACTATGATTGAAAAACTAGTATTTTTATATTATTAAATTATTTAAAAATGAAGAAACTCACTGGATCGTTCCGTTACACACAATGGGATCCCTGGCTGATAATATCCCAAATAATATCAGTGCAATGTATACTTTATTTAACTTTAAAAAACACATAATGTATTTAAGAAAACAGAAGAAATATGGCTTTGAATATAATATTTACATCATATTATCTCTATTACACCTCATACAAAGGAAAATTATTCGTAATATCAATACATAGTTTATTAACGTAGTTTTCATGTAGTTAATGAACGGGAAAAGACGTAGTTTTTTAAGAAAAACTACACGTAGTTAATCAGGTAAATTACGTCTTAATTAACTACTTCCGAACCCTGATTAAAAGTGATTAAAAGACTATTGATTCATTCATTCAAAACAAAAAATAGTGTGACTCAAGTGAAACTATGATTGAAAAACTAGTATTTTTATATTATTAAATTATTTAAAAATGAAGAAACTCACTGGATCGTTCCGTTACACACAATGGGATCCCTGGCTGATAATATCCCAAATAATATCAGTGCAATGTATACTTTATTTAACTTTAGGGTTTCTCTTGGTTGTGCTAGGCTCTTTAGTCGGAGATACACGAACTCTGGATCACATATTTGAATATCACGTACGCATATCACCTATACATTAATTTTTATTTATACTTGATTGCTACGATCGTTGTAGGAGATTCAAGTTCGAGATACTGGCGGCAGAATTGTTATATCAGCGTTTGTAATTAATTCACTTCTTGGGTAAGATTTAACGAGATATATAAAAAAATAAAATGTATCAAATAATGATTTTTAGGTCTGTTGTATTATGGTACATAGTGGAACGTACGAAACAGTGTATGGATTTCAGTTCTACTTGGCATCTGATTCATCTAGTGATTTGTTGGTTTTACAATGGCCAATTTCCAACGACCTTTTCATGGTGGATATTAAATGTTGCATGTGCAACTATTATGTGCGTTTGTGCAGAATTTTTCTGCTTAAGGACAGAACTTGCAGCTATACCGTTATCATTAGGCCCTAAAACTGATCTGTGAATATACAGTTCTCACTGTGATATACATTTTCTTGTAGAAATGTCAGGTTGTCATGATTTTACTCTTAAAGCCCAGAAATTATTTATTTTAGCGAAGACATTTGTTAGTTTGATAAATATAGGGAAGTGAATAAAAGTTGGTGTGCTCATCATTAAAATGACTATTACCAAATCAAATTTCTAATAAATAGAAATACATTTGAAATTTAGAGACACATTGTTGCATCAAGCATCAAGTTAACAATTGTTCTAGTAAGTATTCTTTGACAAATTTGAAATGAAATTTGCATTTTGTTTAGTTAAAACTGCGATTTTCGTTGCCATAAAATCTGAAAACTAGTAAATATTCGCAATTAGCAACTTGTCTCTTCTCTGCTCAATTATTTTAAACAAAAAAGAGATCATAGTGACACCCTTTGGCTGTTAAACTGCATTAGAAAGGTAAAAACTGATATTATTGCATAAGTTTTGCAGCTTTTATAGAAAATACATAGATGTTTTAATGATAACCAATCAATCAGAACTTCACATTTTTCAGCTTCCATTCACTAAACATCCAATAATTTCATTCAATTATAATTTGTTTGTGTAATAATCATAGAAAAAGATGTACACATAAAAATGTGTTATATGTATTGTGTTTAAAATTACATTAAAAAATCAGTGCCAAAATGACGTGCACCCCAACCTTTATCAATTTTTTCCCCAATAATTTTTTAAATAACTGTATGAACAATTCTTATTACTGACACTCTCAGTCAATATTATTTATGCTAAACTGAATTCCTCACACTTCTTTAGGTAATAACAAAACATTATATTTTTATATTAACAAAAATCAATATTAACTTAATATTAACAAAAAAAAAGTATGTATTATATAAAAACATTTAATAAAAATCTGTTAAGACATTAATCAAATTCCATATTCTGTTCCCCTTCACTCTCTTCCAACTCTTTATCCCAGTCCTTCATTTTCGTACTCATCATAAAGTCATCTCGTAGAACATTCCACGAAGGCTTCTTTGAATTACTTGTATTCTCATTTGTGGCCGCTATTTTTTGAACATTTTCTGATTTTTCACCCATAAGCACATCCAAGAAGGCCCTTTTATCGATATTCTTCAATACTCTGTCTTTATGAACCTCTAAAGGTCCCGCTTCATCCAACTTCCTACCAATATCTTTTTGTTGCAGTTTGACAGCATTAAACAATTGTACCACTCCCTTTGTTGCAATTTTCTGCAATGTTCTCTCTCTGTCCTTTTCCAAAATATTCGGTTTCACTCTCAAATTTGGAAGCTCTCTTCTCTAAAATACAAAAAATTTTTATATAGGTATTTGATGATGCATATTATACATACACGTTTCCTTGCAATTGTTTCTTCTTCTACTATTTCTTCAGTTACTTCTCTTTTAAACTGACCATCGGAAGTGGCTATTTCGAAGTTCTCTACTTTCGTTTTTGTCTTTTTTACATCGGTTAACTTCTTGGCTTTCGATAATACCAGAGATTTTTTGCCTTTAGGTTTATTCGTATTTAAAATTTTAGCTATCGAATCTGCCCAGGCCTCGTTCAAAGATTGACTTACATTATCGGCTGAATCGTTTTCTAAAGACTCTGCATTTGATTCAACTTCAGAATCAGAGTCGCTTCTAGAATGAACATCGTCTGGAAATGAAAGTGTTCAGTTAACTGCAAGCAATAATGAATATCATAATACCTTCTACTATAACTTTAGCTTTTTGAGATTTTACAGTCATCTTGATTATTCAAAATGCTCAAAATTAAATTATTATTTTATTTTCTCAGAAAATCTGACTTTATCCTAACCTTTCTTTATTTGAGATATTTCCAAAGATATAGAGGTAGGATATATGACTTATGCTTATGCCCAGGGTTGGGATTTAATTTTTATATGTCTTTAGCAGTATTTGATAGTCTCGTTTGTATCTACTCTTTGGTATTGTTTACTTTTAAGGCTACAACTTCCAGAGCTATCCGATCGATTGATAGAAAATAAATCTTGTGTACTAAATTCTCCCTCAAAATATTTTTTTAATACAAAATGAACATCGAGTAAGTGAAGTAACAGTTAAAAATACCGTATGATCGAGAAAAAACGGCGTCAACGATGGCTATGAAATGAAGATCGCTGTCATTTTATATGGGAAATGTCATCGATCGTCATTTCCCAGCCAACTGGACGCCATTTTTTTTCGATCATACGGTATAATTAACAATTGCAAAAACAAAATAAACATAAAAAGTAAGCACAGAACTACTCAGATCACTTTATTCATACAGAAAGCTAAGAAAGTCATATTAATTTAATTAAAAAATGTAGTCTCATTTAATACCATGAATTTAATTTCCTTCTTCCCTGTTATAAACTTCCATAATTTTCTCCATTATTTCCCAATGTTTATCCTTCTGTAAATCTTTCACAAATACAGAATACCAAGCTTCATCATCCAGGTCGTCTATTAAAGGTAATTGTACACCGTAGCACTGCAGTGCCAAAGAAATACAAGATATCGCAATATGCTGGGGCTGATAGTCTAATACTGCTGGGTCATGGTGAAAATCTTGTAAGAATGCTGAAGATAATTTTGCTATAGGAACTGATTCAAGAGTATTTTTACCCAACCTAAAACATAAACTGACTGTAACATTATATATAAAACTAATAATTACGAAACTATCTTACCAACTTTCCATGCTTTTCAAATAATGCAGCATATACTTATGAGGGTGAACAGTATTTGCCTCAAATTTCAATACTCGCATGATTAACAATTCGGCTTGAACAATCGCATCTCTCATATTCCAGTATTCGTCACCGATCTCCAGCGGACTTGAACCTCTGTGAAGAGTATTGTGGGCGACATTGATAATATCACGAATATTTAATGGGTCGTCTTTTATTTTACTTGCTAAGTATAGTGATGATGCGGCAATAAGCTGTAAAATAAATCAAACATAACAAATTTGACAGAATTCAAATCGTCTTAGACAAACTTACAAACCAATCATAACTGTTATGATCAACTTCTTTGAAAAATCTATGAACTATAACTGCTGCAGTTGCTAAAGTTAGAGGTTGTCCATTTAACTTCATGCCGCATTCAAATATAAACCTTGCAGGAGTAAAACCTCCTTTAAAATCCAACTGCCTGTAGTCTACAGTAACTAGTCTGCGGGACTTTTCCCTTTGTAGTTCCATGACATCAATAACGTCTTTCATTTTGTATTTTACTGTTTGCTGCAAAACGTACATATAAATAATGTAAAGCCTTATATCACAGTTAACATATAATAGTATTTTATCTGTTCTATATATAAAAAAACAATATTACAAACTAGGCATTTCAAACCTAACCTTTGATTTTTTTAACAAAACTTCTGGTAGAGGTTCTATACTAAAATATAAAAATGCGGTATACCAAAAATGATTTTACCTATTCAAACAGTATCAAATAAGGATAATATCAACCAATTCCTTTTTTATTCAATATTTTTCCAAAAACTTTTAAACAATTTTAGTTGTCACGTCTGGTAAAAAATCGCTCCTAGCTAGGAATGTTTTTCAGTATCGATATAACTGATAAAATATCGATCTTTTGCATTGATCATATATCAATACATAATTGTCACTGTCGGGTCCTTTGTCAAGATTGTAAACAGTGATATAGAGAAGTTCAAGAAGAGGATATACCTTTAAATCATAGAATAACTAACTGAATTATCGAAATCTTTTAAACCATAAAAAGTTGCAGTATTTGTTTTGGTACAAATATAACTAATTTTTTTTAGATCACATATAAATAGTAAATATTTTATATATGATCAAGACGTATGACATTTAATATTTATCTTGATTCTGTGGCTTTCAAACTTTTAAAAGAAGAAAACTGTCAAAATATTTAAATTTGAAAAAAAGTAAACAATACAGTTACAAAAAGTCTGAGAAAAAGTTATCTTTGCAAAAAATACAGAATGGAAAACAGTCCGTTGAGAAAAAAACCGAAGATGGGTAAAAATTGTCTTGTTATTTAACATCAGTTATTACAAATATGAATCAATTTTAGCATCTTCAGCAGAAGAAGTCAATAATGAGCTTCGCATTCTTAATAACATATACCTAAACACTCCAAATATTATAGAACAATTACATTCTATTGAATTCGAAGCCTGGAAAGAGTGTTTAGAACGTGTAGAATTCAAACTTCCTGAAACAAGTAATCTTGAAATTCCTGATGTGGACAAAGTAATAAAAAAGTATGAAACTGATTTGAAAGAACTAGTAAGTGAATTTGTTTTAATAGTTATTTTTATATAATCTTCTTGGATACTATTTCAGAATGGTAAAGTTAAAAACATGTGTGATCACATACAAATTTTAAATATTTTGAAGAAAAAACAGAAATGCAAGATATCACAACTGGTGGATGGAATTTGATGGTTTGCAAACTCAATATATATATTGAATAATTTTTTCTATATTAAAGAAGTAGAAATCTTGTTGTCTTATTATTTAATCTACATTAATTAATAGCTCTATAATATCTTCAGTTCGTTGTATATAATTGTCAAACAATTCAGTCTTGGAATTAAGCCCTAAAAAAGTGATATAGGTATAGTTAGTATAAATGTAATATAATTATATAAATTATCGAGTAAATGTGTTGTATATTAAATATTGCATATATAATTCTTTATGTTATAATTAAGGGATCAGTATTAGATTTGTAGAAAACTTAAACTTACAGTAAATATAGGTACGATTTCCATTTCATTTTCTTGTTTTATTAAAAGGGAGACCAGAAAAATGATTCTGTTCTGTAACAAAAATTATTACATAAAAACAAAATACGTACATTTCCCTTTTTACACAAATTTTTACTGTAATTAAATTCAGGTACCTACCTTATGTATTACTTCATTAATAAATGTTTCCTGTACTTTTTCGTAGGGAATAAATGTTTTATTTTCCTTTATAAAGCTTCTTTGACCTATCTGGTATCCAAATCCTTTTATAACTTGTAATTCTTCTAAAATGAAAAATACAAGGTTCATAAATAAGAGTAATTTAGTTGCGAGAATATTACCTGTTGTCACTAAATTAATAATGGAATATGTTAAATATAATAGTATTATTAATCCTAAACTTATGCTAACTGTATTTGAACATATTAACAATAACAAATTTATCAAAAGAACAAGAAATGCGCTAATATAATACATAAAAGGTATGTTTTTACTTATCGATATTCTCAGATATCCATTACTTTTTTTAATATCAAATGTTAGATTTTGGCCGTTTATGTTAGAAAAATTTGAATTGTTTTCATCCATAACAAAAATCTAATTTTAAAAAGCACAGCAGTCCTACATAGCATACTTGTATGTATAATTGGAATAATATATTTTTTCTAGCTATCCCAGGCTATCACATCCATCAACTTTTAAAAAATTTTACAGCTAAAATAAAAATAACGTTCAATTTCTTTGACTACATCAAGCACGTTTGGATTAATCACGATGATCACAATCACGTTAGGATTTCACAGAATAACTAGGATCTCAGATTAATCAAGCAAAACAAAAAATAACCTCACCTTATGTACCTAGTAATTAATAATCACAGCATAGAGATTAGATTTACACGTTGATTACAAATTCAGGAAAAAAGAATCATTGTTATAAGCTTAAGGTTATAAGCAATACAAAATTATTTAACAAATACTATTCTCCAATACAAGATAATCGGCAAATTTGTTGACACACAGTATCTGTAAATGTAATTTAAAAATACCGCGTTTTTTTTAAATCAGATGCCAAATCACAGAATAGTCGTTGTAAATCTGTGGCTTTTTTTAATTTCCGATTTTTTTTTCATATTCGGACTTTTGTTTCATATACTTTATTTAAAAATAGTTTTTATTATTTAAGTCGCAATATCAAATGAAAATTAGAAAAAGTGTTAAAAATAAAACGATTTTGTAGTAGTTATATAAAATTATATAAAAGGCAGTATTTAATAATTTGATATTAAACATTTGTATTCAACTTTCGCGGCTAGATGTATGCGCAACGGATAAGCGCTTTCGTTTTCTCTTGTTGTGGACGGTAACTCCATCTACGAGCTACGTACTACGAGCGTTGTTATCGTTGTTATGATTCAATATGGCGACCGTAGTTTTGTGTTACTCATTTTAATGAAAAAAAGGAAAATTTGTTTGATTTCTTCGTTAAAAAATCGAAATTTTGCATTTACTCGATTCTTTCGGACTTGTATGAGTGCGCGAATTTATTCTAGAACGTACGAATCGGTGTTTAATAAAAACTCCTGCTAAAACAGTGTATTAGAAATTATACACAAAGGTTGTGATTTTTAGACCAATATTATAGAAATATTGGGAGATTTGATATAATAAACTGGCTAGAATTTACTTAAGGAAGCGACTATCTGTAAGCGAAAGCCGGCAACTTTAGTGTTTATATAGGAAAAAGTAAGTTGACACAATATTGTTTGCAATTACCTTGATCTCATACATTATGTCACTTTTTCTCCTGTTTATAGGCGTAATGTGGGAAATTTGCCAGTATAGTGACAAAGATTAAACAAACCTCCAGTCATGACAGATACAAGACGCAGAGTTAAGCTATATGCACTAAATGCAGACCGCCAGTGGGATGACAGGGGAACGGGACATGTATCTTCATCTTATGTGGATCGGTTGAAGGGTATATCACTGTTGGTGCGCGCAGAAAGTGATAATTCTTTACTGTTAGAATCCAAAATTCAGCTTGATACGGCTTATCAAAAGCAACAGGACACTTTAATTGTATGGTCGGAGGGTGATAATTTTGATTTAGCTTTAAGTTTTCAAGAGAAGTTGGGTTGTGATGAAATATGGGAGAAAATATGTCAGGTTCAAGGCAAAGATCCATCAGTGGAAATTACACAGGTAAGTTTTTTATTTCATAAATTAACTTGATATATGAAATAAACCATTAAGACATGATATTGAAGAAAAATGTCATATTTTGGCTCATATATTCTGTGGATTTTAATATACAAATTTTTATTTTATGTTAAAGCATACCTATTGAGAAAAGAGACAATTTTAATTGAAAACTAAGTCTGGGTCTACATACATTCATAATGCATCAACTGTTGTTGATTTTATGCAATTTTATTGGTTTATTTCAAAAATGACATCAAACTTAAATATGATTGGGGTTACAGAAAGATGCATGAGGGATGCATGTAAAGCTACATTAAAAATTGACAGAAAAACAATTTTCTTTTGTATAAAAATAAGTAACAACTGTCATATATTCTCTCTTTGGTCTACTATGACTGTTATAATGAATAAATCCCTGTATACTAAGTTTTTATGTTGAATTGTTGGTAGATTTATTGTAATTGATGTCTAATGTAGAAGATATATTTGAAGTTTTATGACATATTGCCAAAAATGAGTGCGCGAATTTATTCTAATATAATATATTTTCTAATATAATATATACAATCTAATAGATTACAGGGTGTCCTATGTAATAGATTGCAAAATTTTCCCCAATTTCAAAAATATATCAAACATGTATCAAACAAATCCTATATTTTTCAGAGTTTTATCTAGATTTTATAAAAAAATATACACTAATGTTAGTTTCAAGCTAGTTCAACAGTTAAGTTAGTTTCCCAAATTTTGTTAAAACTGTTAAAATTAAAATGCATGTGTTACATATACCTGAAATCAAAAAAAAAGTGTTCCAATGATAAAAAAGATAGTTTATACTAATACTAATAGACTAATAGCTGTAACATTTGACAGTGTGACTTCTGACATTTTGGTTATACCAAAATCTCCAAAAATATAAATGTTATGGCCTGGCTAAAAGTGGGACAAAATAATATGCTGACACTGTACAGGGACATAACTTTAAGTGGCTCATTCAGTTTACAATTTTCCTTTTTCTATTTGAAGATAGTAAAAGGATTTTTCAATACAATTTTACCTAGAACGTCAAATTTGACAGATACGTTGCCAACTTGATTTTTTTTAAATGTAAAAACCCCCACATTTTTTAAATAGCTTCTAAGTCCCACTAGTCAACTCGCATACCCAACAATGTTGCCATGTCCCACAAATATAGAACTTTTTTATTTTTTTACAGCTGTTTTTATTTTTTTTTATCTATTTACAGCTGTCGGGAATAGCAATCAAAACATGTTTTGATTGCGTTGGTTCGTCTCTGGGTTAAGTTTTTATTTTTGTTTAGATTGCATTCGAAATACCCGACCGATTATCGTTTATGCGCGAAATTAAGGGACAACAAACGGCAACATTTTTGGGTATGCGAGTTGACTAGTAGGACGTAGAAGCTAGTCATATTTTAGCGTCATCCAGTAGAAAATTGAGCTCATTCCAAAAAAATATTGTTAGGTTTACAATTACACTTCTGTTTTTGATATACAGGGGGTTGAAAAATTAAATTTTTAAAAAAGATGGCGTCGTATCTGTTAAATTTGACGTTATAAAAATTTGCAGGTAGAAAATCGGCACCCTCGCTTAAAATTCCATTGAAAAATCCTATTACTATCTCAATATGAAATAGGAAAATTGTAAAAATGATGTCTCTTAAAATGATGTCCCTGTACATGAAATATTACAATTTTATATGTATTATACATATTGTATGATCTGAATCAACAATTATGCAACTCGCAAACATTACAATTAAATTGACTTTGTCAGGAATATAACTTCAGTCTCCGTTTTCAATTCTACTTTAAATATTTTTATACTGTATATTAGGGTGTCCATTATTTTCCAAGTTGATTTTTTTTTGCTGCCGCCCTCTGAAGTTTTAGTTTTTGGTCTAAAAAAACTTATACAACGTAAACAAGCTCTTAATTTTTAATTTAAATCGTGCCGGAATCATGATACTTTTCTCATTTAAGTAACATGGGATTTTCTGACATTTTGCATTTAATTTTTTATCTCCACAGCAAATGAATCTACAGCTTCGACAAAGACATATTCTAATACAAAATTTTACGCTCTATAAAAAAGGTCTCTTTGGTTTTTTCCATAAAAACATTCCTTTAAAAGTTTTTCGCGGTCAAATTTTTGCACATAGTTTATAATCAAATTTTTCTATCATTCACTGCAAATTTTAATTGCGCCTTTTGATTTTGACTAAAAAAGGAGAGCCATACTTTTTTCAATAAAGCAATACTTCTTTCCCAACTTTAATATGGAAAACTAATATTGCGCCATCTATGATCAATTGATCAAAACTATAATTTAAGGTAATTGTTTCATTGCCTTTCAGTGTTCATAAATATGTATGTCAATTGAAAAGAATGAACAAATTTCGAGTGGTTTTTATCTTAAATATTACTTGTATCAAATTAATTAAACTAATTTAATTAATTAATAATTTAATTTTATTAATTAATTTAATTTTCTTAATTAATGATTTAATTTAATTTAATTAATGATTTAATTTAATTAATTAATAATTTAATTTAATTAATTCGATACAAGTAATATTTAAGATAAAAAAACACTCGAAATGTGTTCATTCTTTTCAATTGACACACATATTTAGGCAATGAATGAGTGGGAGGGGGGTTAATCACTTCGACCTTACAGATCCATTGTGTCCTAGGCAATGAAACAATAACCTTAAATTATAGTTTTGATCAATTGATCATAGATGTATTAGATATTAGTTTTCCATATTAAGGTTGGTAAAGAAATATTGTTTTATTGAAAAACTGAATAAAGAAATATTGTTTTTTTAGTCAGAATCAAAAGGCGCAATTAAAATTTGCAGTGAATGATTAATTATAAACTATGTGCATAACTTTGACCGCGAATAACTTTTAAAGGAATCTTTTTATGGAAAAAACCAAAGAGACCTTTTGTAGAGCGTAAAATTTTGTATTGGAATGTGTCTTTGTCGAAGCTGTAGGTTCATTTGCTTTGGAGATAAAAAATTAAATGTAAAAGGTCAGAAAATCGCATGCTATTTAAATGGTAAAATTATCATGATTCCGGCATGGTTTAAATTAAAAATTAAGAGCTTGTACCAAACCAAATACAAAACAAAATAATACAAATATTTTCTATAACTATGAACTTTCAAATCTCGCCACACCTTACCAGTTTTTTCAAAAAATCCTCCAAAAAATCGTGTGTGCGCTATGTGCGGATATTTGACGTGAAACTGCTTACTAACAGCTATTAAGTTGGAGGATTTTAAGGACATGTTTGAAAAAGTGTAGTTTGAAATGTTGAAGAAGTAATGAATTAAAAAAAAATAGTTTTATTACGTGTAAAATGTAGTTTTTACGTGTAAAAAATAGTTTTTTCGTTTAAAAAATAGTTTTTACGTTTAAAAAATAGTTTTTACGTTTCAAAAATAGTTTTTACGTTTAAAAAATAGTTTTTACGTTTAAAAAATAGTTTTTACGTGTAACAAATAGTTTTTACGTTTAAAAAATAGTTTTCTTGTTTAAAAAATAGTTTTTACGTTTAAAAAATAGTTTTTACGTGTAACAAATAGTTTTTACGTTTAAAAAATAGTTTTTTTGTTTAAAAAATAGTTTTTTTGTTTAAAAAATAGTTTTTACGTGTAAAAAATAGTTGTTACGTTTAAAAAATAGTTTTTTTGTTTAAAAAATAGTTTTTACGTTTAAAAAATAGTTTTCTTGTTTAAAAAATAGTTCTTACGTTTAAAAAATAGTTTTTACGTGTAACAAATAGTTTTTACGTTTAAAAAATAGTTTTTTTGTTTAAAAAATAGTTTTTACGTGTAAAAAATAGTTGTTACGTTTAAAAAATAGTTTTTACGTTTAACAAATAGTTTTTACGCTTAAAAAATAGTTTTTACGTTTAAAAAAATAGTTTTTACGTTTAACAAATAGTTTTTACGCTTAAAAAATAGTTTTTACGTTTAAAAAAATAGTTTTTACGTTTAAAAAATAGTATTTACGTTTAAAAAATAGTTTTTACGTGTAACAAATAGTTTTTACGTTTAAAAAATAGTTTTTTTGTTTAAAAAATAGTTTTTACATTTAAAAAATAGTTTTTACGTGTAACAAATATTTTTACGTTGAACTAATAGTTTTTTACGTGTAACAAATAATTTTTTATACTTAAAAAATAGTTTTTCTCTTTTTACGGATAGTTTTTTACGTGTAACAAATAGTTTTATATGCGTAAAATGAAACATTAATAAATAATTTGATTCTCTTTCACAAAATTTGTATAAAAATATCAATATATTTGATAAACACGTGGACTGCTCACAAATACACGCCGCATCACTAAGTCGTAGGCTGTCCTTACCACTTTTCGTTTTTTTTTCACTTTAAAAATGCTTCACGTAATTTATGAACGCCCGCTTAAGAAATCAGCGTAAACTAGGTCTACACTTTTTTCATTTTTGATCAGGACATTGTCGAAGAATCGGAAGACGAGCGTTTCGACGACATGTCGGACTCGGCCCCGCCCATAGAACTGCCTCCCTGCGAACTGAACCGCCTGGAAGAAATCAGCGACCTCATCAGCAACTGCCTGCGGACGCCCATTCGAAAGGAGAAGCTGGCCGCGGCCCTGGCCTCCGTCATCGACAACGAGGGCTACATCCGCAAACTGATCAACCTGTTCCACATGTGCGAGGACCTGGACAACACCGAGCGACTCTACCACCTGTACGACATCTTCAAGAACATATTCCTGCTGAATAAAAACGTTTTGTTCGAGACTATGTTCAGCGACGACTTAATATTCGACGTGGTGGGTTGTCTGGAGTATGATCCGTCGTCTCCTACCCCGAAACGTCACAGGGAATACTTGAAGCAACAGGCTAAGTTTCGCGAGGTGATACCCATTAAAAACGCGGAACTCTTGGCGAAGATCCACCAGACCTTTCGGGTCCAGTATATACAGGACGTGGTACTGCCTACTCCATCGGTTTTTGAGGAAAACATGCTCTCCACGTTGAGCAGTTTTATATTTTTCAACAAGGTCGAAATTGTATCGTTGGTTCAGGAAGACGAGAAGTTCCTTACTGAGCTCTTCACTATGCTGACTGATCCAAGCACGCCGGACACTAAGAGAAGGGATTTGGTGTTGTTTTTAAAAGAGTTTTGTAATTATTCTCAGAACTTGCAGCCGCAAGCCAAGGAGTCGTTCTATAAGACTTTGACGTCGTTGGGGATATTGCCCGCTCTGGAAATCACGCTGGCCATGGAGGATCAGAAGACCAAAACGGCCTCCATCGATATTCTGACTTATATCGTGGAGTATTCGCCGTCGGTGGTCAGAGAGTATACGTTGCAGCAAGCCAGTAACACTGATGAGGTAAGCGTAAGTATATTGTTTTGAATGGTTATTTGAGTTTATTAATTTCATTCACTAAAAATGGATTTTCATGCGTCAGATATCCAACGTTATGATATTAAGTTTATAGGTTGAATTTAAAGACTTTGATTAATTAGAAAATTCCGTAGTTTTTAAATTTGTAGCATTTTTATGCTTCCGTTTTTCAGATAATACAAATCGCAATTTCAATCAAACCATCCCAATTGGTCACAACCATAGATTTAGTAAGAACAGATATCACATTGTGCATTTTAACCCGATCAAACAACCGGAGGTTGACTACGTACTGTAAAAACCAACTGAAATAGAGAAGGCGACATTGCCACATCTCAAATTTGCGCCTATCTACTTAGTTTGATTTGCAGAAAAGGTGACTTTAAAACCTTCACCGGATATCAATAAATCTCAATTTCTTAAAAATTGCTACTTCTCAAAATTTCCCATTAAAAAATAGACCATATATCCCATATAAAATAAAATAATTGAAAGATCGGGCTACGGAAAATCACACAAATTTTCGGAAAAATTTTGACACCTGCACTGACACAGGCACACAATCGTCAATTAAAAAAAACTACTATTTTAGTATTTTAAATATTTTAATAAACCCAAAATTGGCACAGTATTTATAAGGTGAAGTTATAAAAATTTGGAAGAACTAATAATGCACTGACGCACACAAAAATCAAACGAATACTAAATTTCGTTTATCAAAAGCATTCGATAGTCGTGGCTCAACGATAACCATTTAGTTGCACGGCGAGGTTGTCACATATGCTTTAGTATACAAATGAATGAATGATTTTATTCGAATAAAACCATTCGATAGTTGAAGTCATTCATTCAGTAACCATTCGATAGTCTAATTCATTCGATAGTTCCCATCGCTACTAAAAGGGGTTTTAAAAAGAACAATGTTTACAAGCAGACCTGCAAGGTCCCAAAAAACTCGTAATATAAAACTAAAAGTCGAAAACGAATAATAACATTGTCAGGAAAAACATAGTCATCCCAATGGCGAGTATGTTTATGGTTGGCAACAATACATTTAAAATAATCGCATCAACGGATGACGCATGCATGAAAATCCAAAAATTTAAAACACGTGAATTTCAATAATTTATTTTTTGAATTCTTCACTAGGATCAAATTCTGCTTAACATCATCATTGAACAAATGATCTGTGATTCCGACCCAGAATTAGGCGGCGCTGTCCAGTTGATGGGCGTGCTCAGGATATTACTGGACCCGGAAAATATGCTCGCCTCGGTGAACAAATCGGAAAAGACGGACTTTTTAAACTTTTTTTACAAACATAGTGTTCAAATTTTAATAGGTAAGTAACGTTTATTTATCTTTCAAGGGAAATTGTGAAAAGAAAAGACATCCCTGTGTAGAGGGTGTCCCATTTTTGTGTGTTTTGCAGAGTTTTTCATTTGAGAAGATCATTTTCAAATTCGCCCTGTGTTCCAGGAACTAAGAAGGCTAGGAAAATCTGTGGGTAGCATCTTTAGTTTCATAAAAAAGTAGCAAAGTGATGTGAAAACCGCATTTTTGTTTCTGTATTCATGAACGAGAAATTCCATAAAACCCATAAAAAACGGGACAGCCTGTACAATAGTAGTTATTTTATTACGATTATTATTAGTTCCCAGTAATAATTAGTACGCAGAAAGAAAAAAATCGTGGGTGTTTGGGAAGGCTCGAAAGAAAACAATGTTTTTGCTACGTTTCGCGACTTTATTGTATTTACATTATTGTCGTTTCTTCAGGCACTATAGGAGAAGCAGTTTTTTAAAAAATATCAAAATAAAATTAACTGGCCACTTACCCAAAACATATTAATCCATATTTGGCCTAAAAACATTCATGGCGATTCCAACCGCCAACATGTGGTATTCCGTATGTGGCTTGGTGTTGGCGGTTGGAATCGCCATGAATGTTTTTAGGCAAAATATGGATTAATATCACAGATTAGACAGATTATAAACTTTGTTTTTTCTTTATTGTTTTTCCTGGTTCCAATTTTCAGAATCGGACACTAGTCAGGTTACTAGTTTGCGCCCATAGCACGCCCACTTATGGCCTCTAAAATTGTGCACAGCGCCTGACCGGCACAGTTATTAGAGAGATATCGAAAAACCGAATAGCGTCATTTACGCGTACCTTATCATGGTTACGATATGCGCGAGTCAATGTTTAACGCAACACCCGCTACTAACGTTACCGCCTGTCGTAATGTGCGGATCAATTACACCAAGCGCTATTTCTGAATAACGTTTAAAAATTGCTTAAATGGGCATGTGCTGGTATTTGACAACCGGGGCCGGCCGGCGAGTTCTATTATTTTAGGTTATGTTTGAATTGTTTTGAATTATTACTTTAGTTTTATTAGGTAATTTGATATTTAAGTAGCTGGGATTAGTTTTAATTAAATAAATATGGCCCAAAATATGGATTCCACCTCTTCCCATATTAAAGAACCTATAAAGAGGGTTAGGTTTACAGCAGATGACGACTTAGCCCTTCTAAGAGAATTTGTTGCTTGTTGCCCTAAACCCACTGGCAGACGTTGAACAATAAAGCACTGGAAATAAGCACTTTAGCCCTTTAGTTTTAAAATACCTAGTAAACAAAACAATTTCAAAGTTTTAAATTCAAAGTTAGGTTAAGTTTAAATAGCGGACGCGACGCGAACAGAATTATTTCCGATCCAATAACTATAAATGAAGAGAGTTAATACCACCTCACATAAAGGAAATAACACCTGGCCTTATTAACGACCATGCACGCTATTCGGTTTAGCGATATCTCTCTATGACGCTGTTTATTGTTATTTTTTACGCGAGTTTATTTTTGCGCACAGGAAATTGGGCTCGTTTGCACATCGTCATAAAAAACAATTTTTGTACCACGAATTAGGGATAAGATTTTTATCTGTATACATATAGTATACCTAATCTGTGTTAATATGTTTTGGGTAAGTGGCCAGTTAATTTTATTTTGATATTTTTAAAAAAAAATGCTTCTCCTATAGTGCCTGAAAAAGCGACAATAAAGTCGCGAAACGTCGCAAAAACATTGTTACCTTTCGAGCCTTCCCAAACACCCACGATTTTTTTCTTTCTGCGTAGTAGTTATTTTTTACGAAAATTTTCAAAAAGAAATTTTGTATTTAAGCTAAGTTATATTTTTTTCAGCGCCTCTGTTAGATAATACAATAAACGATACGCCACAAAAAGAAGACTACCGGAGCGTCCAATTATTGGGACTTATTTTGGAACTGTTGTCGTTCTGTGTGGAACATCATACCTACCACATCAAGAACTGCATCTTGAACAAAGACCTGCTGCGCCGGATATTGGTTCTGATGAAGTCAACGCACAAGTTTCTTGTTCTTTGTGCATTGAGGTACCACATTTTTGTTTACACTTTGATTCCAATATTTTCCCATGTAAATTTTAATGGGGTCAATTATTGGCTTCCCTAATTATTTTAGAGAATAATTATATTTAGGTTTATTGAAGAGCACTAAAACCCACATTCAAAAGAATAACTTTAGATATTTTTGATTAGACCGTTTACTAATAAAATATTCCTCCTTTCTTATGGCCCTGTATTTACTTATGAGCACCAGTCAAGGTAAAAGATAACTGTCAAATGAAGTTGTCATTTCAGAAATTTATCTATTTAGTGCTTTGAATAAGAAGATTAAGGAAGGAGCATATCAAAAATCTTAGGTACACCGCGATTGGCCTCAAATATGGCCGACTTAAATTCCGGTTTATCAGTGTCGTTCTAATTTTATTTAAAAAATGTAAAACTATGATTTAGGGTAGACGTGGGGTAGACTCAATAATTTGTTGTTTTATTTTACGTTGTGAATAAATGTTGGTAGTTATTAAAATTGTTACGTTAATTCTAATAAAAATAGATAAGTTATAATAAGTATTTATTACCACAAACATCCGATACGCTACTGAAGCAAGTAAGTCAAATTAACGTATCTAAATTCTTTGACATCTAATCTTTGACAAGTAATAAATAAAAGCTAAAATGCAAGAAAAATATATAATTTAGTTAATTTAAGTGAATTTCATAAATGATCGGTTTACTACACGTATGTATATTATATAGTCACTTACTAGCGAAAAGTTGTTCCGTTATTTCACTCAATTTTTGCCGAGATCTACCGCATGCTACACAACCAACTATTTTAGAGTCTTTTTCGATAAATCGCGATAGTGTCACTATTAATTTAAGTTCTGCCACAATTTCCATCTAGATTTACTACTTTTATACAACTATCAGTAGTAGAATAAATAATAAATAACATAAAATAAGCTCCGTGAAGACTGACAAATCCACAAAATTTCAAATCAAATTCAAATGTGTCAAATGCATCGTCAAACAGAACTGTCAAGGATCCCCACCCTAGAGTGCTTTTATGGCGCCTTTTCCGCCCACCATGCATGAATACATGGATAGCATTATGCTCCTTCCTTAGTCTTCTTATTCAAAGATTTAGTGCTTTATTATTATTATTATTAGAAACTCATACCTACATCGAAAATATTAGCCATGAATTACACTACCGAAGAAAAAGTATTGATGAATAAATGGTATTATCAAGGAAATAGTTATCAAAAGGTGTCGGACATATTTGCTGCTCTGTATCCGAATAGACTGATACCTGGAAAATCTACAATCGCAAGGAATATCCAGAGATTTGAGACCAAAGGTACCCTAATAAATAACTGCAGATGTGAAGCAAGGCAGGAACAAAGAGAAGATGCAAGAAATGATACCGACTTGGAAGTTTAATTATACGTGGAAGAGAACGATCAGCACAAGGAAACTTGAGGATGAAATAGGAATAGATCACACTACAGCGTTTTGAATTTTGAAACGACATAAATACTATTCCTTCAAATATGAAAAGCACCAAGAACTACGAGATGGGGACGAAATACGGCGGCAGGCGTTTTGTTTTGATATGATGGAAAGAGCAAACACAGATAGGGAATTTTTTAAAAACATATGTTTCACTGACAAATGCACGTTTACCTTAAATAATGAACCCAGTGTTCAAAATTATCGATATTGGAACAAAGAAAACCAACACAGGTTTGTCGAAACAAGGACGCAATATCCACAGAAAGTAAATGTTTGGGCAGGGATATTCGGACACAATATTATCGGGCCATTATTTCTTACGCGAAAATTAAATGCAGAATATTATTTGGAACTACTCGAAAATCATATTTTACCTGCTTTACATGATGCCGCTAGGGAAAATCAGGAAGTTTGGTACCAAATGGATGGCTGCCCGGCACATAACGGAAACGTTATTGGCCTAAATCATACAGTAAATTGGCCAGCAAGGTCTCCTGATATTTCGCCAAATGATTTCTTTCTCTGGGGCTATTCAAAAAACAGGATATACAAGGATAAAATATACCCAAATCTAGACGATTTAAAAAATATTTCTGCCGAATGCAATAGATTTCAGTTTACCAACTAGCGAATGTAAGAAGAGAATTTTATAATCGCCTGGGTTATTGTCTAGCAGTCGATGGAGGAATATTTGAACATCTTCTTAAACCCTAAAGTTCTAACAATTTAATAGTACCTAAATTAATAAGTTATTGAATATTGTAATAATACTATAATTAACCTTGTAATTGATTACTTTATTTTACTTTAATTCATATTAATTTGTATTTATAAATACATCTTTAAGATTTCCGATGTAGGAATGAGTTTTCAATAATAATAAAGCACTAAATAGGTAAATTTCTGAAATGATAACTTCATTTGACAGTTATCTTTTACCTTGATTGGTGCTCATAAGTAAATATAGGGGCCATAAGAAAGGAGAAATATTTAAAAAGAAATCGGCGATACCTCGTAAACAAGCTAATCAAAAATATCTAAAGTTATTCTTTTGAATGTGGGTTTTAGTGCTCTTCAATAAACCTAAATAGAATTATTCTCTAAATATAAATATACCCACAAATATAATAAAAAATAGTATTTTCTACTTAAAAGACATACTTTGTTACATAATAATAGTATAGATATATAATAGTAGTAGAGATACAATAATAATAGTTTTAGATATGGGATAATAGTTTTAGATATGGGATATTTCCAGAGCAGTTAAAATTATCTTTAATAAAGCCATTATATAAAAAAGGTGACGTAGAGTCATTGACAAATTATAGACCCATCAGTTTGCTTCCGGGTTTCTCAAAAATATTTGAGTTGGCTATGTGTTCTAGGGCTAAAGACTTTATGTATTCTTGCGGACTATTCAATACATTTCAACATGGGTACATCAAAGGGAGATCCACACAAACAGCTATCTTTCAGTTTACAGGTAGGATACTGGACTTATTAGAAGACAACAAAAGAGCTTTAGGTATGTTCTTGGATTTATCCAAGGCATATGACTCATTAAATATAGGTTTTCTTCTAACCAAATTAGAAAGATATGGGATTAGGGGAAATGCCTTGCAACTATTTAAGTCGTACCTTAGTAATCGCAGGCAAAGAGTAATAATCCAAAAAGGAATCAATTCTGCTAAGTCTAGTATTTTGGAAAATAACTTGGGTGTTCCTCAAGGTAGTATAGTCGGACCTTTTCTTTTTATTGTATATATCAATGATCTAAGTAACATTCTGCCTAATGTAGACAGAAGTATTATAAATTATGCAGATGACACTAACATGCTGATAGGAGGGGAAGACAATACAGATATTTTGAGTAAGGGTATAAAAATGTTTGAGGCAGCAAATAAATGGTTTTTGGGAAATAAACTTTTATTAAACAAAGAAAAAACCAATGTAGTAGTTTTTAGTACAAAACAGAATAGAGCAGAAAAAGTCACTAATATAAATCTAATAAACTGGATCTTTCAATTGCAACAAATACGCAGTTCTTAGGAATTTGTATTGACGAGTTCTTGGATTGGACTGACCATATTAACAAGTTATCATTGAAATTGAACAAAATTGCCTATGCGATTAGAGTCATAAGTCAGTACATGAACAGAAATACATTAAAGATAATATATTTTGCGAATTTTGAATCTGTAATTAGATATGGAATTATTTTCTGGGGTGGGTGTTCTGTTACTGAAAATTTAGAAAAAATCTTTATTTGTCAAAAGAGAGTAATAAGGTTAATTTATAACATGGCTTCTAAAGATTCTTGTAGGAATGTGTTTAAAATTAATAGTCTATTAACAGTGTATGGTCTGTACATATACGAGTGCATCCTTTTTTTATTTAACAATAAGTCAATTTTTAAAAAACATTCACAGAATCATAACTATAATACAAGGACACTCAATTTTGATTTTCCAGTCCACAGACTTACACTAACAGAAAAAGGTGCATATTACATGTGCATAAAATGTTTTAACAAATTACCGAGGGAAATTAAATGCATTCAAATCAACAGAGTATTTAAGAAAAAAGTTAGAAAATTGTTAATTAACTTAGAACCATATTCATTAAGTGATTATTTGAATTAAAATAATATAGGGTTACATTGTTGTATTTGACGTCATTTCATTTTGTGTTCATTTATATTATATAGTATTTTTAATACCCATTTAGAATAACACCATCCTTATTTATTATTAATAAATCAGTTGAAACAAAAAATTACCAACAAAAATGAACGTCGATTACTAATAATTTGTTAGATGTCACGTTTTTGAAGTTACGTTTCATGGTAATGTCATAACGCAAAATAAGATATAAAAATGCGATATTCTGATGAATCCAAAAAACTTATGCTTAATGTAGTAAACTATTTTCAAAACGATTTAGGATCTCGATTTAAGGCAATTCAAAAAGCGTCCGAAGCACTAAAAGTCCCAGAATGCACATTATATAATCTAGAAAAACCAAACAGAGCTACAGATTTCGAATTTAGAAGAAATATGTCTGCAAGCGTTTCCCGGAGCAAAATCCGAATTACTAAGAATACCCTACATTGTTTGAGGGAAGTAATTTACAAAATGTATGCGCGAAAGGAAAATCACAGTAGAAACTATTTTCCTGCAATTTATCGAAGAGTCTCCAGAAACTAAGATTTCCAAAAGTTCGTTATATTTGGGAATTAAAAAAATGGGTTTTCATTTCAAAAAACCGGATGGAAGAAAACAGTTATTGGAAATGCCTGGAATCAGATTAAAAAGAATATTATTTTTGAACAAATACCATGCTGCTAAAAGCGAAAAGCTTTTTACACCTGTTTTTCTGGATGAGACATGGATTTTTAGTAAAAGCGGGGATAGAAGAATGTGGCAAGATGGTACTAAACACAGTGATTTTAAAAAAACTGGAAGTGGGACGCGATATGTAATTGTTCATGCCGGTAATAAAAATGGTTTTGTGGTAAATGCATCGCTAATTTTTAAATGCAATAAAAAAACAGGTAATTACCATGACAACATGAACACCGAAAATTTTGAAAACTGGTTTAAAAAGCAACTAATTGTAAACTTGGAAGAACCATCGTTAATTATAATGGATAACGCAACGTACCACAGTCGCCTGGATGAAGAAATCCCAAGAAAAAGTTAGAGCAAAACACGCATGTTAGAATGGCTCAAAAAGAAGAATATTCCTTTTCCAGATCACATTTTAAAGGATGCTGTTTGGAATATAATTGAAAAGCAAGTTTTTCCGGAAAAAAATTATCATTTAGATAAATACGCTGCCGAGCATGGTCATTGTGTTCTCAGGCTACCACCCTACCATTGCCATTTTAATGCCATCGAAATGGTATGGTCTGAAACTAAAAGGCATTATACCAAGCTATTATGAAAACTGCAGGGTCACCTACTGAAGTGTTAAAAGTATGGAATGACGTTGTAAATAATGTACCGGAGCAACACTGGCAGAATTACATAAAACATACAGAGAAAATTATTTCTGAAGCATGGGAAGTAGAAAACAAACTGGATCTACTAAACATCGAACCTATGGTGATCTCTGTATCCAATGAATCCGATGATGAACTATCACTTTCCGAAAGTTATTCTGATTTAGAAAATAATTAAACTTAGCCTTTAAGATCACGTTGTCATTTTTTTTAAATCTAGAATTTGTACTTAAACGAGCCCTTAAATAAATATTATTACTGCTTGCTCGACTTCTTGTTATATTATTTATTATACTTTTAGTACTTCAGACGCTTTTTGAATTGCCTTAAATCGAGATCCTAAATCGTTTTGAATATAGTTTACTACATTAAGCATAAGTATAAGCCTTAAATCGAGATCTTAAATAATATAGGTATTTTTTTAAGAAAACTCGGTATCTAGTTAATAAAACAATATTTTTAAAATTAGTGCGCTTCTTTTATATTTTTTTTATTACGTCAACATCTTTAGAATTTCATAAAATTAATTTTTATTATTATAAACCGCCACTGATAATATGAAATTTCAAGTCACTCCGCCAATGCAATAACAAATATGTCAAGCATTTGACATGACAAAGGTCATAACCTAATTTTTTTCATGCGGGTTTAGATGGTGCAAGAAGCCGCATACGTTAAGTTACTAAAACGGCTGGTACCTCTAAATAGGTATTAAAAATACTATATTTGTATATTTGAAACATACTCTGAAATAAAGTATATATTATTATTATTGATTGGTGCTCATAAGTAAATACAGGGCCATAAGAAAGGAGAAATATTTAAAAAGAAATCGGCGATAACTCGTAAACAAGCTAATCAAAAATATCTAAAGTTATTCTTTTGACTGTGGGTTTTAGTGCTCTTCAATAAACCTATATAGAATTATTCTCTAAAATAATTAGGGAAGCCAATAATTGACCCCATTAAAATTTACATGGGATTTCCTATGTCCCGTCCGACGGACATGCGACATCCGGTATAGATTTAGTCTAGAATTAATCTTTGCGGAACCGAGTGCCTTTAGCGCTGCTTGACTGTCTGTGAAGATGACAACTGAACGATGTTTGATTCGTTGCAGGTTTATGCGCAAACTGGTCGCCCTCAAGGACGAGTTTTACAACCGGTACATAATCAAGGGCAACCTGTTCGCGCCCGTCGTGGACGCCTTCATCCACAACAACGGCAGGTACAACCTGCTCGACTCGGCCATTATCGAAATGTTCGAGTTCATCAAACTGGAGGACATTAAAACGTTGTGCTCGCACGTGGTCGAGAACTACGGTCGACTGCTGGACAAGTTCTGTTACGTGCAAACGTTCAAAGCGCTGAAACTGCGGTACGACCAGCACCAGGACAAGATGAAGGAGCGAAGCGACGGGTAAGTGCAACACTTAAGGCGGGTTCTCACTTGTCAGTTTCGCTGACGCAGTCTGACTGATTCATTATCAATGAAAAATAAAAATCAACGATTGTATTCACACGTTTCATGTTTTGCTACATTCAGTATTCAGTTGGTCCAAACATTTTAACGTGGTGATTTCGCAGACATGAAAATGGTTAAAACAAAATTGAAACCAGGTGTTCGCGAAGTTTGTTTACAATTAGCAAATGAATTACAGAATATTCTGGTGAATCAGAAAAGAAGAAAACGTTTTTTTAAAGCAGATACGTCTACAAGAAACCGTTGACGTTCTATTTTAACAGAACGTCAACGGTTTCTTGTAGACGTATCTGCTTTAAAAAAAGCGTGTTCTCATAATAGTTTGAATTTAAATATTTTAAATAGTTTTTTTTTCTTTATTCTTTGAATTTTTTTGCTTCCGACGATAGACTTTCCGAAACGTTAAGCATTTTTTTCTTTGTTAAGCCAATTTGTATAACTGTAAACATAACTTCTTATAAGCAGTGTCCGTTTAGGTTTAACGCAGAAGTGTTTACAAAAAATAACTATTTTATTTTGTAGATTTTCTTGCAGTGCAGTGGCGAAATACCCATAAAGGATTTTTTTGGAGATATACATTAAAATAATTAATTAACTTTAACTTGTAAACTGAACAAATCACGAAAATGTAGTTCTCACGCTTCAGTTTCTATTCATTATTCGATAATGATCAGTCAAAAATGAAAAAAGTAGAACTGGTTTTCACTTTAACTGAAAGTACGAATTTACTGATCATTTAACATGAAAATGTGTTCTGACGTTCATTATTTGTTCAGCATCACTGAATCAGTCAGACTGCGTCAGCGAAACTGACAAGTGAGAACCCGCCTTTATGTAAAACAAGGCTGGCGTTTTGTTTGTCTTTCTTTTCTATATATTTATTAAATGTCGGTCTGTTATTAAAGGGTTCCCTCGATTCTTCGCAACAGTCGGTACAGGCGCGACCAACGCCAGATGGAGGAAGAGGAAGAAATGTGGTTTAACGAAGATGATGCGTTCGACCACAGTCACGACGCATTCGATCACAGTCCCTTGGAGAAAAAGTTGGATTCCGAACTGGAGAGTATAGGTGGTAAGTTTTTAGTTTACACTCTCTTCGCTCTCAAAAATTATAGGTGGAAACTGTTATTCTTAAATAACAGTTAGAACTGTTATTGTTATTTAAAAATAACAGCTAAAATATGCAACAGGTTTCTTATTGATTTTTACGCCAGACAAATTACGTAGATAATACTGTAATAGAGATGGAAACTGTTATTTTTTAATTTTATAACAACAGGAACTGTTATTGATACTTAAATATAACAGCTAAAATATACAGGGTTGTTCACCACATACGACACGGAGTATTGTGGCTAAACGATGATATTTTTACAAATTGTAAGTTTGGGGTTCGTTGAAGGACTATTAGAGCTACAATTTAAAAATATTTTTACAAGATACAGAGTGTCCCAAATAAATAAAAAATATCAAAGTTGTATTTTTTTAAATGGAACACCCTGTATATTATTACATTTTTAGTTTCTACGATTAAAATAAAGGTAAATTTGATTAAGGTTTATTATACTTAAACATTACGTTTTTGAAATATTTTCAATTTTGTGAAATTGCAGTAAAAATTTTAAAGCTTTATTTCTCCAAGGGTATCAATGTTTTTAATACTAAATATTTAATGAAGTTTATTTATTGATCAGTTATTGTGTTGCAATAATAAAAATAATACTACTTTATAGAGAGTGTCTAAAAATTTACTTTAAATAATTATTAACTTCAAACGGCAACAACTTCTTTAATTTAAATAGAATGCCCTGTATATTTTAGGAGAATCAGATGCACAATTAAATTGTCTATCAAATTGCATTATACCATTTTTTACCTATCCCTTCAAGTTTTAGTAGAAAATGCATTTTCTTATAATTTAGACCTCATTTATCAATATATCCATGGAATATTGACATTTTAGATTGTTTTTAAAGCAACAAATGTACAAAATGTACAGACTAGTAATATTATCGTTTTTAGCAAAACGATAATATTACTAGCCCATTTGTATGCAAAAAAAACTATTTAAATCTTTATAAAAGAGTATACCATTAATTAAATATAACACCATTATTTCCGCCCATATACTAATTAATTACATACTTAATTGTGTTCGTTAATAAATTATTATAAATAAATGTGGATTTGAGTCAGAAATCAATATAATAATAAGTTATCAAATTCAAGTCTCTGATATAAATAAGCATTTATTAAAAAATGAAATATCATTTTTAAGGTGTTACTTTTTATCACACTGTCTAATGCCCATACAAAATTCAGTTTTTTAGTATTTGGAGCAATTATTATTAATCAACGCAAATAGTCAGTTAATGTAGTTTGAATACTGGAATCATATTAATTAATCCTCTTGAACAAATATTTAAACAGTTTTTTTTATTTTTTAATGAAATAAACGAATTATATCGACAATATTAGTATCTGTACTCTTAAAAATTTGGTACATATTTAAAAATAATCTAAAATGTCAATAGTCCATGGGTATATTGATAAATAAGTTCTAAATTACAAGAAAATGCATTTTCTACGGAAACTTAAAGAGATTGGGAAAAAATTTGATAGACAATTAAATTGTGCATCTGATTCTCGTAAAATATAGAGGGTGTTCCATTTAAATTAAACAAGTTATTGCCGTTTGAAGCTAATAATTATTTAAAATAAATTTTTAGACACTCTGTATAAGGTAGTATTATTTTTATTATTGCAACACAATAACTGATCAGTAAATAAACTTCAGTAAATATTTAGTATTAAAACTATGATACCCTTTGGAGAAATGAAGCCTTAAAATTTTTGCTGCAATTTCACAAAATTGAAAATATTTCAAAACGGTAAGGTTTAAGTATAATAAACCTTAATCAAATTTACCTTTATTTTAATCGTAGAAACTAAAAATGTAATAATATACAGGGTGTTCCATTTAAAAAAATACAACTTTGATATTTTTTACTTATTTGGGACACTCTGTATCTTGTAAAATTATTTTTAAATTGTACCTCTAATAGTCCTTCATCGAACCCAAAACTTACAATTTGTAAAAATCTCATCGTTTAGCTACAATACTCCGTCGTATGTGGTGAACAACCCTGTATAACAAATTTTTTCCATAGTTTCAGACATAGTATGTAGATAGAGTAATAGATGTAGAAACTGTTATGTTTAAACAACAGTTAGAATTGTTATCGTTATTTTTTTAAATAATAGCTAAAAATATGTAACAGTTTTTTTTTATTTTTACGCCAGACAAATAACGTAGATAATAACGTAGAGAGTAACTGATTTGGAAATACTTATTTTTAAACAATAGTTGGAACTGGTATTGATATTTAAATATAACAGCTGAATTATGTACCAAGTTTCTTATTGATTTTTAGGTCAGTGAAATTATGTAGATACTAGAGTTATAGACTTGGAAACTGTTATTTTTAAACAACAGTTGGAACTATTATTGTTATTTAAAAATAACAGCTAAAATACGTAACGTTTTCTATTGATTGTTCTTATTAAAAGTTAACCTAACCATATAGACAAATTACGTAGATAATAGAGTTACTGATTTGGAAATACTTGTTTTTAAACAATAGTTGGAGCTGTTATTGATATTTAAATATTACAGTTAAAAATATATAGCAAGTTTCTTATTGATTTTTACGCCAGTGAAATTATGTAGATACTAGAGTTATAGATTTGGAAACTGTTATTTTTAAACAATAGTTGGAACTGTTATTGTTTATTGTTATTTAAAAATAACAACTAAAATATATAACATTTTTTATTGATAGTTCTTATTGAAGGTTAACATATCACAAAGAAAGGAGTATATTTAAAAAAAAAACATTTTTATTATGACAGTACAAAGACATTTACTTTATCTGTAGAATTATCGCTGTCAGTGCTCCGTTATTTTCGTAACTGTTATTTTTAGGTATCCACGACTTCTAAACTGTTATTTATCAATAAGAGACGTATAATAACTTGTTAAATAACAGCCCTGTATGTAATAGGCAAACCGCATTAGTCCATCTAAAGAATATATGATTTTGCCAGTGGCGGTGCGAGGTTTAGTACTTTGGGGTTGCACTGCACAACTGAACTTGTGTGTATGCACTTGTTTAGGAAGCCACTGGATTTTGACAAAGAATAAGTGATAGACAAAAAGTACATTGTGAATTACTGTGACGTCCATTGTGAATTGTGAATTACTGAGACGACTATAGGGAAATTGGAACAACTTTTGTTGCACGTCATCAATGACACCATGCGTCGTCTTATGGAGTTTGCTGGTGGTCGTATTATATTGTGCAACGAAAGTTATTTTAATTTCCCTATACAGCTGTCACTGTCTTGTATTCTTCTGCTGGACAAACTATACAAAATTCTATGATACACAAATCAGAAATAATGAGGAATTGTTAGAATGTCTCTTGTTTATTAAGAAAGTTTGATCTGTAGAGGGGTTTGAACTAAGATACATGTTGTTGGTATTTTTATTACAGATGAAAAAACGACGGAGAAGAGTTTAGAGTCGGAGAGTATGGAAAAGAATTTGTATTCTGAGAGCGTGGAAAAGAGTACGGTCGTTTCGGATAATATACTAATGGATAAGGACTTCGGTTCAGAGATTATTAAAAAGAATTTGTATTTGGAAAGTATATGTGTCAGAGTGAATGAGAAGAAATCGTCTCCGTTCCGAACACAATCTAGTACAGAAGTAAATGGGCCTAGTAAGCAAGTAAGTCATTTAATTAGTGTAATTTATTAGGTTTATATTTTGCAATTATTAAAAAAATATTTCTTTGAGTGTGGTAGACAATGATTCAGTATTGATACTAGCAGATTTTTGGACTATACATTGTCCTTATTTATTTCTACTTACACAACGTTTAGGTCAGATGTATCACTAACTGTTATCAAGTGTAAACTAAACTAATTCCTAAAACTACTGAGCTTTTATACTACAGCCAGGCAAAAAAACATGGAAAAAATGGAAGTCGGAAATTCTATTAGTATCAATATTCGAAAATAGTTCGGTGATTGTTCAGAACTATACCGGGTGGCTCACCCCTATAACTTATTTTATTTTTTCAGATAAAAAAACGAGATTTGGTATGTTAGTATGTATATGACATAAATTAGGATTGATTGACGTATTCAATTGTTTTTGGTCATTTCCTGTTTCACCGGAAATGACTTGATTTTTTTGATTGATTTTTTCAACACCCTCGGTATTTTTTTACTTTAATCGATAGAATATGACACTTTGAATAGAATGACATATCATATGTCAACTTTTGACATTTTCGCATATGGTTTACTTGACATTGTAACATGCGGTTCATAACGACAATTTGACTCGAAATAGCAAGTGTGTGGTACCATTATTCTTAAAAAAATGCTTTTCTCTTGTTGAGATATGATTAAAAATACGATTTGGGCATCTTTTAACCGGCCAGGACAAGACACGAAAAACATTAGACTGTCTATTTCTATTTTAATAAATCTATTTTTCCAAGGCCCCTTTATTAAAAATTAGTGTTTTTAACACAGCCATGACAATCTAAATTGAAATTTAAAATACGATTTGTTTTTAAGCGAAATTGTCAAAATTTTACATATCATATGTAATTCTATTCAGAGTGTTATTTTCTATTGAATAAAATAAAAATATACCGAGGGTGCCATTTAAAAATCAAAAGTTATAGTTCTTTCCGGTGAAACAGGAAGTGACCAGAAACAATTGAACATGTTAATCAATCCTAATTTATGTCATATACTAACATACCCAATTTCTTTTTTCTATCTGAAAAAATAAAAAAGTTGTAGGGGTGTGCCACTTTTGAGACGCACCCGGTATAGATTATACCAAATAAACTTTTAGTCACGTGATTACCCGGCCCAGCGTTGCCGACTTTTACATATTTTCCTTTAATCAAAATATTTCTGGAAACCAAAATGTGAATTCAAAAAAACATGTAAACAAGTACCGTATGATCGAATAAAAACGGCGTCAGCGATGGCTATGAAATAAAGATCGCTGTCATTTTATATGTAAAATTATATGGGAAATGTCACCGATCGTCATTTCCAAGCCAACTGGACGCCATTTTTTTTCGATCATACGGTATTATTTAAATCAATGAAATTCACCTCCTTAATAGCACTTAAGGAACATAAAGGACCATTAATATCGCGTTCCCGTTTCAAATATTCTAATTGTACAATAAAGCGTTGTTTTTTTTTAATAAGGATGCAGGGGATGCACTCCAAAAACGTGGGGCCCATTAACTATTGCTGTAATACTTTCTTCTATACTAAGTGTGGATTGCATCGACTTACTATAATCGTAACTGGAGATTTTGACAATCAATAACCAGCCGTGGCGGCTTCACCAGCGAACGCCGAGCTCATGATCTACCAAAGTATAAAGATATGCTTTGCCATAGATAGGATTTCAGAGGGGCCCCACGTTTTTATTTTAGTCTAATATGCCTAAAAGCTATTCTGCCTAGTACTAAAATATTTCTGAACTAGAAGTTCAAAATACCTAATTGTTATTATTATTTTCTAGTTTTCAGTGCACATAAGATAAAACCGTTTAACTTAAAAGTTTTTTTACGGATTTTTTATTTGCAACTATTACTAACTATATTTTGAAGCGGATAATCGATTGTAAAAGTCATTAACTACGATTTCTGGCTATTTATGCTGTATTTTAATACCGAACAGTTACTAACAACAACTTTATGCAATGCAATTCATCTTTAGGCGCGTTTTTCTCTAAAGTAATAAAAAGTAAGTTAGTGCCTTTTGGCAGCAATGGGACGATATGTCCATTGTTGGCAACAATGAATTTAAAAATCGCGGCCTCGATGACGTAACTAAAAGTTTCTTAGGTATTGATAGTATTTTATTTAGCTTTGATAAAGCACCTGGAAATAAAATTCTAAACCTTGATGCTGTTAAGATAAAGCTTTAGTTAGTTCATTCTTATTAATTCCAACTAACTTCTAAATCCCAACTTAGTTGCAACCCCTGTGGACAAATATTGTTAAACCTAACTGCATAAAACAAGGTACTCAGGATACACAAACTAGTTGTAAACAGAATAATACTTCTTAAAACAGTTTATGAGGATCGAATTATGATAAATTTTTTACGCTGTAATTTAAACATTTTGATGAGGATTTCAATTTATTATTACTATGAGCCGTTTTATCTGTTTGTAGTTGAACAGTTTTCCTACGTCGCCAAAGGCAGCGTCGCCGCAACAGCCGGTGTTAAATAATAACGTGACGTCTCCACAGGGGGCGCCAGGCAACGCGCAGAAAGCACCCGAGAACAAAGTCGCCATCTTCAAAAGGGTAAGGGTAAGACGCTTAATGTTTACGTTGTCTTACCGACGAATTCACGAAATTTAAAGTAAAGTTTAAATTTTACGTTAATCCTAAGCTAATTTACTTCAGGAAGTAACGGCTGTTGTTAACTGTTATTTATACATAACAGTAACATACTCAGATGAAAAAAAATCGCAACGGAATTTTTTTAAATTTTTTTTATTTTTGGTCCTATTTTCAGGATTTTTTTGCAAACTGTATAGAGATATATCTACTTTAATTTATAAACTCAATTTTTTATAACCTTTAGTATTTGGCTTATTATACAGGGTTAATCAAAGGGTTGTTTTTTATCCTAACTTTAAAACACCCTGTGCAATAATTTCGTCAACAAATTTTCCTAAAACTTTATTTTTCGTTCAGAACCTGATGTCTTCTGAGCATTTTGTTTTTTGACATGATCTTGGCACCAACAATTTGCAATTTTTGCAATATCATTACTTTTTGATGTTATTTCTTTACATGACCAGGTGGCTTATGTGACTATTGTTGTAATCTCATATTGACAACTACATTTTGTATACCTACGATTGAATATGGTTCTTGGTGTCGAAGATTGTTTAAAAACCGTAGTTCTTGTTGAAGGTGGGCGAAATTATGAGCATATCTAAAAAATGTCTATACCGATGTGGCGGATTCATCTCTCCAAAAAAATTCTATTGTGTATTTCGCCACTGCAAGAAAATCTACAAAATAAAATAGTTATTTTTTCTAAATACTGCTGCGCTAATCCAACGGAAACTACTTGTAATACTTGGAAACTACGTGTAAATAAATTTGCCTAACGAACAAAAAAATGCTTAACGTTTCGGAAAGGTTATATCTTTCCGCCGCCGCGTCGGCAGCAAAAAAATTTTTCTTTATTCGTTGTATTTTTTTTATGAATAAAGAAAAATTTTTCTTTATCCTTTGTAATTTTTTTTGTTTGCGACGCCGACGTCGGAAAGAGATAAACTTTCCGAAACGTTTAGCATTTTTCTGTTGTGGAAGGGAATACAACAGATTCGTAGAAGGGGATACAACAGATTCGTCACGGTCGACACAATCAATACTTAATAAATTTTAAAGAAGGGCGAATATCATGCGTTCAGCTTTAACTATTTAATTACGTCTCGTGATACTTTATTTGTTTACTTATTAACGAGTCGTTGTAATTTTCTCTGTAGCTTGTAAATTTTTAAATTCAAGTTAAAAACGCTTGTACTTTTGGTAAAAATAAGTGGGATTGAGTTGGTGTTCGACAGTGGTCGCGCTATTAGAGCTCTGAATTCAAAAATCGATATCTCGAAATCCATTAGAAATAACTGATTGTAGTTTTTTTTCAAAAGCTTTCTTAATATTTTTGCTATATTTTCTTCGCAGACAGTATGTGAAAATCTTTACAAAAAAAAGTTACACGATTGCTGAAAATTGCTATGCTCTAAAAGTAAATGGACGGATTTTTTAAATTTTTGAATGAAAAAAAAACAAGCCTATCGAATTTTCTCATTTAAACATCTTGTAAAAGATCCGAACTTCAAAATAAAAAAAGTTTCAATATCTAAAGTGGTTCTTGAGTTATCGCGTGTTTTGTGTTAAAAAGAAATATCGCGTTTACTGATGTTTTCTTGTTATAAAAAATATGGACACCCTAACGATATCTTTGTAATTCCATTTCAGATGCTCAGAAACATATCTAATGATTTTATCTAGTAATCTTTTCGAAAAAAAAAGTCTTTTAAAAATAAGCGGTTGGCGATCGTGATTTTACTTTACTTGATAGGGAGAGGCGTACCGGAGAAATGTTGCAACGCCGCAACAGCACACCGTCGCATTTCTCTCACTCCGACTTAATAAGATCCCTATGCGATTTACTTCCACACATGTAAATACCGACTCAAAAGTAAGAGTTGCCAGCGCGGTATTTATATACAGTTTGTTAAATCATGAAAATAGGGTTAAAAATAAAAAAAGACTTTAAATTTGACGAAAAATTTCTCCGTTTCGTTTTTTTTTGCATATCTGAGTGTAGATTGATAAATAACATCCGGACTGTTATTTTAAAGCTCTGTATTTTTTTGTTTCAGGGTTTGGTGGATTACGAGGGCGGCGATTCGGACGAGGAGGACGAGAGCGACACCGGCGGGGGCGGGGAGAACGGCAGCAAAAGGCCACGCCTCTTGTAGTGACCCCCGTCCCGTTCCGTCTAGGAACGCCCCGTACTCTACGTCGTCGACCAGGAAGGTGGGTAGTACGAAACGAAAGCGCTAGAAAGCCACAAATCGTCAAAAGCGGTGCTTCACTGATTCAGATATTATGTATATCAAATACTATGCAGTTTTGTTTGCAGTATAGCTAATTTATTCTTCCGTTTTCCGATCTTTAGATATTGTTAAAAGTTGTTCATAGTTGTGTCAGTTTTTTTCATATGATATTATGGGAGAAGTAGTATACAGGGTTCGGCAATAGTGCGTCGGGCAACTGTAGCTCCTATAATAAAAAACTTTTATTTTTCAAAAAGTTTATTGAAAATACAAGAAATGTCCTGAAATCAAAACTATACTTATGTATTTACTATAGCTGGTCTCTACTTACTGTCCTATAAACATTGTAATCTTAAACCATACAGGGTGTTTAAAATTTTATGCCAAACTTTCTAAAATATAAAATTGTTTTTCTTCATTACAATTCTCTAAAATAAAATGGGAAAAACTAATTCATCATTTTTTAAATTTACCTGGGATTTACTATGTTCAGGTTGATGATGTGACACACGGCATAAGTATAATTTAACTAAAACTGTTAAATTTCTTAACCGAAAACCAACAATACAGAAATAAAAAGTTCGGTTAAGATTGAGTTTACTGATTGTTGAACTTCAGAATAAAATAAAAATAAAACACTAAATCACCACAATACACCAGAACACTTTTACTTTTACACTGGACGCGCGTTTTGCTAATCATGTTAGCATCCTCAGCAGATGATTAAGCCTAATTAAAGTAAGTTTTTTGTAAAGTCCGTAGGCTTCAATTTCAAGCATACTTTCTTTACTATACAGAAATTTGATTTCTAAATCAAGCCATTTTTGTTTTGCAAAAAGATTAGGTTATTAGGAGCAGATATTTGGTTTCTTAAATCATACAAACCAATTCAGTTTATCCTAGTTTTATTAAAGTTGATATTCCTAAAAGTAACGTTAGTGATAAGATAGAGAAAATTGCAAAACAAAAATGGCTTGATTTAGAAATCAAATTTCTGTAACAAAAGTAAAAGTGTTTTGGTGTATTGTGGTGATTTAGTGTTTTATTTTGCTGTGATTTTGATTTTGTGTTTTTGTTTTGGTGTTACAAAGTTTCCAACCCCCAACTGTAATATTGTTGAACTTCACAAAAATCTATCAACGAAATTTCAAAAATGGTATACCTAATAAAAAAAAACTTCAATAATCAATCAAAATCTATTTTGTGGTGCAATAACTATAAATTAGAAAACGTAAATGTCAAAGTAATGTCTAGACTAATAACGGAATTCTGAAGGTATTGGACTTACCATATCTATCTAATCTCTTGAGGCTTGTCACTTGGTGCGTTTGAACTACTA
The DNA here is from genome assembly GCF_002938485.1 of Sitophilus oryzae. Classification (NCBI taxonomy): domain Eukaryota; kingdom Metazoa; phylum Arthropoda; class Insecta; order Coleoptera; family Curculionidae; genus Sitophilus; species Sitophilus oryzae. The sequence goes on from NW_022147488.1 coordinate 731,730, forward strand.
TACAAGATCGATATTCAAGGCGCTGCACAGTGCTTCGAACATATGGCTCTAGAGGACAAAAATGCAAAACTACTCCTTTATTGTAGGCAATTTATTCAAACTAGGTTTATTTGACACAAATGATGAGTACTCTCATTGTACTAAATGATGATGTTCTTAGTCCCGCGTTTATGAAAAAAAATCTTATAAATAATGAAAATGTTGGAGCTGTGTTCCATCTAAGGAAATAATAATTTATAGTATGAAAACGGTGTAAGTATTAAATAAATCCCTGTGATAACATGATGCCTACAATATAAGCCTAATATAAGATAAAAATGTTTTTCTTTAATGAAAAAGAAACATTAATGTTATATTTAATTAAAAAAAAAACTTAAGATACTATAAATTTACTTTAGGACAACAAAATGCATAGATCGTAACTACTCTGATTCAGAAGAATCACTGCTGACAGAATCTTCCAAATCTATAGTATCCAAATCACAGTTAGATGAACTATCCTCACATATAAGATATTTCTGTACATTATTTTCTAATATGTTACTTTTTCGCGTTGTTACTGTTCTTTTTGTTGGTATGAGGGGTTCGGATGTTAATAGTTACCTCTTTAATAGACCATATCCATATATTATTTTTTCCTTTTCTTGGGTATGATGTTTTATAATAAATTGAAAGATGGAAACTTTTTTATGCGACGTTTCGCTCCAACATAGTGGGCTTTTTCAGGCACCAGTTGTGTCTCATTTGACTGGAAGGTTCATCAATATCTAATAAAGAACACATTTTTTGAAATACAAATAATTTTGAGTTATGTCCTTATGATCAAGCCAAGTATTAACCAGATCGGCATTGCTTATCAATTTTACTCCATCTGAAAAGTATTATAAAATAAAATTCGTCGCTAGCAGACGCAGGTGAACTATATAAAAATTAAAAGTGTATAAATATGACAACAAAAATATTCAATAAATACGATATGTTTTGATATGTTTTTTTTAATGCCTTTTTGAAGTTTGAAAACGTAAAATTTTTATACCCATTTAGAAACCATCTTAAAAAATAAATAAAAACTAAACAATCACGAACTTGTTTAGAAATAAATTTAAAGTACATACCTTGTTTAACAATATCTATAGTGGCTTTCAATTAAGTATGTATCGTTTAGCTCCATAATATACAGAACTACTATGAATGTTATTCTTTTCACTGTTAAGATAATGATCGCAAAATTTATTTTTAGTAAAAATATTTGCTAACAAAAATCGCTGTATATGAAAAATAATATACAGGATGGTTGAACATTGCTATAAGTATAAAATTACATATACAGATATTAGTAAATTTTAACTTTTTTTTTCGATTTTTGTCCATGGGACGAAGCACTGTGCGCTGCTCGGATGTACCGATCTGGTCATCGAAACTCCGTTGTCTGGATTTTAACGTGTAAGACAGTGATGTAGACAGCTTAATGGAAAATCATATGTATTAAAAAGAGATAAAAATGGGGTTGATACATTTCTTCCATGCGGTATTAACGCATTTTGCATCAAAATTTCAAACTGCACAAGTAGGCGTATATGAAAAATGTTGCATCTAGGGTTGGAACTTTATTTTTCACAATTAGTTACTCATTTTACTACAGAAGAGATTATATTTAGCTTAGATATATTATCTTAATTTCAGTAGTATACATGAACGTTTTTAAAATGGGAAATTAAAATAACTTTCGTTGCACATCATAATACAACCACCAGCAAACTCCATAAGACGACGCATGGTGTCATTGATGACGTGCAACGAAAGTTGTTCCAATTTTCCTATAGGTTATTTTTTTAAACACTCATTTTCCTACAAATGTAAAAACCGGCAACACTGTATGCCTCTTTTTATTTTCTCTCTCTGTCTGTCAACCGGTCATTTATATTTATCTGTGTCGCATGCATTAAAATACAGACCGCGCAGATGAAGCGAACAGACCTAGTATAGCATTAATGGTTTATTTTTTTGTTTACATCTACCAGTGAAGCACTGTTTTTATTTGAACGATTGACTGGTAAAAGACAAGTAAATAGTGACGATTGAAGACATTAAATGATCTCAGTGTTTATCTTAATACGTTTATACACGAATATAATAATACACAGTGTTGGATGAGTGTTGAAAGAAGTAAGATTTTGTTTATAATCTTCTATAATGTAGTGTACAAAAGGTGGTGTCATGCTTTATATATATCGTGCGCGTTAGTATTACGGGGTTTGAGTTAATAGTAGCAAGTTAAAGCTTCTAGTGTAATATAATAAGAAAAGTTTTAAACGCCTAGAAATGAAAAAAATCATTTTTTTAGTATGTAACGTAGTTTCTGTCTTTGTTATATTATATTTATTATAGTGTTACAGAGCTACCATAATATAGGCTGTGGGCAAGAACAGTTAACCTAAAAGGACTGCTCATTCAGCCAAAAGTGTCTGCCAGGTGCATGCGAAAACTCCTGGCTTTGTGACGTCATTGCTGGTCATTGTGTCATGGTTATTAGTCCTTATCCGGCAACCAATAATACACACACGTGCATTATTGGTTGCCGGATGCAACACGTTCATTATTTAGTTTATTTATTTAAACACCTTATATGTATGCAGTATAGAGATGTTATTTGTCATTATTTTGCTCATTTTAAAGAAGGAAGGTGGTTAATGTATATGGCTGATATTTGGTAATATACCTATATTGCCTATATCAAGTGATTTTAGTCAAAGTTGCATTGATTATTGGTGTAAATTAAAAATTGTTTCATTTGCAGATTGCATGATCACTATCTAATTTGATGCATAAGTGAGAACCATAGCTTTACATGGAGAGAGCTCATTATTCTCAAATTCTACTCTCAAATCTTTTATTAAAATATCAGTTCTTAAATTGAATAACATTTTCATGGGGAAATAAACGTCTTGGGAAAATTTGTTAGCTTAATTACTGTAACATATTAGAAATAAAAAAAAACAAATTTATAATAGTTCTAATTTTATTAGAATGTTGCAGTTTCGATTACGGCCTATAAGAATAAACTGCAAGAAACTATGGCTGTTCTATGTCAAGAAAATACAATAATTACAACAATACAATACAATAATTTTAACAATAAACAATACCACATTGTACAGGTTAGTAGTAAGTACTACAAAATAAATATAAAACCCTTAACCAACAGTCAATACATATTTACTTAAGTAAGACCAAAAACAAAATAAATAAAGCCTTAAACCAATAATCTCTTTCATTTTGTTGGGAATAATTCTTGCTTATCCGTTTTCCTTTTATGGCTCATTATATGGTCTTTTTATTGAACTAAACCTTCTCTGTTCATTTAGAACAATAATTGCTGATGTGTCCTAAAAATAAAAAGAGACTATTTGGCATAGTGTTTTTTTTTCATTTCTATGTTACCTACCTGGCTGATTTACTATGATTACGATAATAATTGTAAGTTTTTTTCCACATAGTCATTATATTTTCTTGGCTTGGCGAATGCATAATTTATCTTGATCTTCTGTTTTTCATACCACAGTTTATAACTTTCCTTTGTAGCAAAGTCATAGGCAAAGTTATGTGTTTCCATTTCCAATTTTACTTCATGGTGTTTACCTTCAAATGTTGTTGCAATATACTGCAACTTCCACAAACTATACAGACTACCATATTTAGAGTACACAGTGGGCAAATAATACGTTTCTTCTTATTATAGTGTTTTTCACAAAATTAAGTGAAACAACACAAATTAAAAATAATCCAGTCTGTAATATTAATTATGAAAGTTCTATGAATCGCTGGATCCCCAAAACGCATTCACAAATTGTAAATCTTCTTTAAATGCTATTAGTATTTTTTGTATTGTTTAAAAATACAGGAATGCTGTTGAGTTTTTAACTTTGTTAACTTGATATTTATAAAAGTGCCGTTGTTTACAAAGTCCATTAGCGGCAAAGTTCAGCTGAGTTTGACGTAGACCGCGGTTGCGCGGTTCAGCTTCCGAGTATTTTGTCCTTAGAGAAGGAAAGAGAGACTCCCTTTCCTTGTCTCGTGAGTTTTAGTGTCGTCTATTTAGTAAGCACTTTGTCACAATCCACAACACAAAATGAACGTATTCATACACTCTATAGCTCTAAAAACTTTAAAAACACCTTTTTCTCAGCTGTTATTTTTATAAGTTTACCATAGGCAACTAATAATACACACTATCATGACAAGGACTACAATGACGTCACAACTGTCAGCTGAAGCGCGGGAAGAGGTGAACGTACGTCTTATGAGGATGAGCGATCCTATTAGTTTATCGTTCTTGGGCTGTGGGTGCAAGGTATGACAGGAAATCACAATAGCATTTTCCTATTTTTCTTTGTAAAAAAAATGAAATTTAATTACAGTTCAATGGTCATTTTAAAAATAACGAATTTAAATAAATCTTTAATAAAAATATTTAAAAAAGTATTAAGCTTTATTTATTATAAATTTTTTTTGTACAATATTACAGGAAATGAAAACTTTATATTTATTCCTAAAGGTTCGGAAAAAAAATTAAGATTAAAGCATAGTCTACACGTAATGTTTTACGTGTCAGTTAAAGCGGAAGACTATCTAGAGAACTGACGTGGTTCTATAGACGTGTCCCCCTAGATCATATATACTTACGTGGATAAATCAACGCCATAAGCTTAGCATTAAAAAATATGTCTCCAACATCACGACATGCCATTTTGAAATCTTCTTTATGGCACTTATGAAACGTTCAATAGAATTGTCTTTCTCGAGGACCTTACTTTGCGCATGCTCATTAAAAGTTGAACGTATTTCCAAAATAAGCACAATTTTATACGGTTTAGAAAGTACAAATTATACATTGTTATGGAAACTTTTCATTGTCATCATATTGTCATAATCTTATTTCCATTGTGTAACGACGTTTGTTTTTTGCGTTTTTTATTTTAACCATTGTATTAATTATTATTCTTTTATCGACCGCTTTTGGATGCAAGCGTGTTCAGTGAGAAGTTAATTTTAAGTTTGTGCAATTATATTTCTATTTTTTATTCGTTGGGTTTTCTAACTACTCGTAAAAATGACAACAAAGTGTTTGGTGTGTGGAAATTCTAAAATAAATGTCCCCGAATTATCTTTTCACAGGCAAGTAAAGTGTTCAGTTGTTCTTTTGTGTATGTTAAACCACATGCATACTTTCTGGTTGGATTTCCTAAGAATATTGATATTCGTACGGAGTGGCTAATCTATTTTTTATATAATTTAATTTTTGTGACAGTAACATTCAATTTATTGTTCAAATATACATACAGTGTGTCCGTAAAGTAACGGATAAATTCATTTAAAATTCAACCGTTTTTTTTTTGGAAAAACGCTCGGACACGTCAATCTTAATTTTTAGAGGCGCTACTTTTAAACTAATTTGCTGTTATACAGGGTGGCCCAAAAAAAAGATATCACGTGACACTTCAATTTTTTAAATGGAATGCCCCGTATATTTTGATGAATATCGATAGAGCTCATCGAGACGAATTCAACGATATAGGGGTTAATAGGTCTATCTTGAACCGTTTGTTTACAAAAATAATAAAAAACTTTACACTATCAAAAAACATCTTAATATTTTTTTTTGACTAACTGCAGGTAGGCACACGCTAAGTAAACACCAGTCTTATTGTTAGCCTTGTCACTTGAGTGTCAGAGCATTTTGTTATCAATTAAACATTCCTTTGCCTTGAAGTACAATGCCGTTATCACTTACACAAAGAATTGAAGTTTTAATGATGATTGGATATGGGGACCGAGTACGCACACAGAAAGAAGTATGCGTTTTGTTCAATAATAAATATCCTGAAATGAACATATCTCAATCAACAGTAAGTAGAATAGAAAATAAATTCCGAGAAACCGGTTCTGTTGATAATTTGTCAAAAAGCGGACGTCCTTCTGTCAGTGAGGAAGCCAAAACGAACATTTTTTTATCTTTCGAAGAAAATCCACATAATAGTGTCCGTCAGGTTGGTCGAGAATATAATGTTTCGAAAAGCTGTGTTCACAGCTTGCTAAGACTGGAGAGGTGGCACCCATACAAAATGAAGTTAGTACAGGAGTTATCCGAAGATGATCCAGATCGTAGAATGCAGTTTTGCCAAATATTGATGGATAGGTGCAATAATGATCCATTATTCGTAAAACGTATAATCTTCTCAGATGAATCTACATTTACTTTAAACGGAGAAGTCAATCGCCAAAACGTACGATATTGGTCCAACGAAAACCCTAGGTGGATGAGAGAAAGCCACACCCAATATCCTCAGAAAATCAACGTTTGGGCGGGCATTGTAGAGAATCGTATTATTGGGCCTTATTTTTTTGACGACACTCTAACTGGGATCAGGTATCTTCAATTTCTGCAGACTTATCTTATACCTACACTAAGGGGATTATTTCCAAATAGAAATAATCCTGAAATGTCACACGAAAATTTGTGGTATCAACAAGATGGCGCACCGCCACATTATGCAGTTTATGTGAGACGTTTCCTAGATCAAGTTTTTCCAGGGAAGTGGATTGGAAGGCGAGGAAGTATCGAATGGCCGCCAAGGTCACCTGACCTCACACCCCTTGATTTTTTCCTCTGGGGTCACCTGAAGAACGTCGTATTCAAAACTAAACCTGATAATCTCGAAGAACTAAAAAACAGGATTCGAAGAGAATGCGATAACATTTCTCGAGAAACTATAAGCAGGGTTCAAGAGGAATTCATTAACCGCTTAGGTTTCTGTCAAGCTCAAGAGGGATTTCAATTCGAACACTTTATTAAATAATAAGTTATTACCTTATCACCATTTCTTAGCACTGTCATTAAAATAAATCATAATTGCTGAGCGTTGCAACAGCTGTAAAGTTTTTTATTTTTTGTAAACAAACGGTTCAAGATAGACCTATTAACCCCTATATCGTTGAATTCGTCTCGATGAGCTCTATCGATATTCATTAAAATATACGGGGCATTCCATTTAAAAAATTGAAGTGTCACGTGATATCTTTTTTTTGGGCCACCCTGTATAACAGCAAATTAGTTTAAAAGTAGCGGCTCTAAAAATTAAGATTGACGTGTCCGAGCGTTTTTCCAAAAAAAAACGGTTGAATTTTAAATGAATTTATCCGTTACTTTACGGACACACTGTATGCATTTTACAAATTAAATTTTAAAAATTAATATTCAAATTTGGCGCGTGGACTATAGGTTCTCGACAAGGATAGATAGAGTAGAAGCACCGCGTGTGCAACAAAAAAAGAAGATAAATGGAAGTCGTTGATGTGTTTGCGACAGTTTCCGTAGTGATTTACTTATCCACGTAAGTATATATGATCTAGGGTAAAACGACAGTTTTGTTGTAATACTGAATGATGAACTGGCAGGTAAAACATGTGTAGAGCTAGGGGCTTAATGTAAAAAGGTTTAAAATTATTAGTATCTAATACTTAACTTGCTGATTTTGAATCAACAAGTCTTTTGGAAACCATGTATACAAGGTAGCGTTTTTATTTAATTTTTCTTGTAAATAAGGCGTAATAGAAAGTAGCATGTTCGTGTGAGAAAGTAGCAAGTAGTGACTAAGTCTTTTATTTTTCTAGAAATATACAAATTAAAAAAAAAGGTTTTTTAGCAATTTATAATATCTATAGCCTACATATTATTTGCCATTCCTGTACAGTGTAGTTTTATTTTTGTTAATTTATTATGTTGGTCATATTTTAAGCTGGCGATTGTTCAAATGTTTTTTCGACGGGCTGTACATACAATCAACGTATACAGGGTGTCCCCCTGTGTGTATTTTTGGAATGAAAATAAGTTAATTGAACACAATTTATCTTTATACAAAAGTGCTTCGTATGTCCGTTAGAAGACACGATTTAAAAATATATTCACACGTTATTGCCAAAAAATTATTTTGTGACATTGACATTATATTTCATATTTTCGCCAATTATATTATCACGCACTAGATGTAACGCTTAATGCGAGATGATTTTTTTTAAAAATTATGCGAGATGGCGTTTTTTTACAAGAGACAAAAAATGTGAAGTTTATTACGAGGCATGTTTTTTAAGTAAGTACCGTTTTGGAATTAAAAAAAAAACGTGCAAAGATATCGCAATAATTTTATTTTTACATGAAAGCCTGTACCTTAATCTACTTTTCTACATAATTTCCGTGAATATTGAGGCACTTGTCATAACGTGGCACCAGTTTTTCAATACCCTCCTCATAAAATTCTGCCGCCTGACTGGTTAACCACTGTATCACAACTGTTTTGACTTCGTTATCGTCTTGAAGACGCTGACCGCCCAGGTGTTTCTTCAAGTGCAGGAATAAATGGTAGTCACTGGGCGCCAGATCAAGGCTGTATGGAGGATGATCTCGAGTTTCCCATTTAAAAGATTTGATGAGATCTTTGGTCCGATTAGCCACATGTGGACGGGCATTGTCATGCTGCAAAACAATACCCTTACTCAACTTGCCACGTCTTTTGTTTTGGATTGCACGGCGCAGATTGTTCAATGTCTCACAATAAGATGCCGCATTGATTGTCTCATTACGAGGCAGAAACTCCACTAGCAATACTCCTTTTCTGTCCAAAAAAACTGTGCACATGATTTTCCGGGCAGAAATTGTTTGCTTAAACTTCACAGTTTTGGGTGATGATGAATGTCGCCATTCCATGAACTGTTGTTTCGATTCTGGTGTGACGTAGGCCACCCATGTTTCGTCACCAGTAACAATTTTGTCTAAAAAATCTTCACCTTCATTGTGGTACTGCTCAAGGAAAGTCAATGCACTGCCTAAACGTTGGGTTTTGTGCAAATCCGTCAACATTTTCGGAACCCAACGTGAACACAATTTCCGGTAATTCAAGTTCTCGGTCACAATGCGATACAAAACACTACGAGAACATTGAGGAAAGTAGTCGCACAATGATGAAATTGTAAAGCGTCTGTTTTCTTTCACCTTTTCGTCCACTTTCTGCACCAAATCTTCATTAACGACCGAAGGACGCCCACTCCGTTCTTCATCATGCACATTTGTGCGGCCATCTTTAAATGCTCTCACCCATTTCCTTACTATTCCATCACTCATAATGTTTTGTCCGTAAACTTCACAGATCTCACGATGAATATCGATCGGTTTTACGCCTTTAGCACTAAGAAATCGTATGACAGCCCGTACTTCACAATCGGCGGGGCTCACGATTGTCGGAGGCATCTTAAACACTCAATAAACAACGTATACAATTAAGAATCAGACTGTACTGGCGTTTGTGCATAGACAAGAGATGTAGGTAACCAGCGCGCATGCGCGGAACGCCGACCGTAGCGCTGCGGCGGCGGAATCGCAAAACGGTACTTACTTAAAAAACATGCCTCGTATATAAAATAAATATTTATACTAAAATGTATGTAAAGGTGGGGGTAGTTTTTACCCTCCCCGTACTTTTACTTGATTTTTGTGAAAGTCGAATGTTAAAGTATTTAGCAAAACATAGACACTCCCAATCCCATTCAAATCGGATTAACGGTTCTTGAAATATCTTAAAAAATGTGTTTATTTTTTTTTAAGTTTGATGCCCTCTAACGGACAACTGAAGCACTTTTGTATAGAGGCAAATTGTGTCCCATTAGCTTATTTTGATTACAAAAATACGTACTAGTTCTATGTGCACGGAATATTGGGACACCCCGTATCATGGCAAACTTATTTTATCCTCTAAAAAGGAAAAGAATATGAACAAAACTTTTTGTAAAATCGAAATAAACTTCCAGTATTAGGTGTAATAATATATTCTGGAAAGAATGAAATAATAATATTTATGGTTTTATGAGAATATAATCCTTTGTTTTATAATTATAAACATCAAATTAATTCGTCGGTGTTTAATAAAATTATCAGATACAGTATGGTCGAATGAAAACGACACCACAATAACAGACATAGCAAACATTTTAGTTTTGAACTTTACTATGTCTATCGCTGAAAGTACATGATAAATGTTGAAATTACTAGATAAAAAAATAGTTTTTAATTGTTTTCATTTGTCTACCATACGATTGAAAAAAAACCGACATTACAGTGGTCTTTGGACCGTATTCATAGTCGAGCGCCAGCCGCCCGCCGAAAAGAAGCGCTCGCTGAAGATTTCTCCGGCGAGCGCTTCGATATCGGGAGAGAAAAAAAGCTCTTTCATAGTCGGCCGCCAGCGCACCGCTGGCTGGCGAAAATGACGGCGCGTCGCCGACAAAATTTCACTTCGGGTGGAGGATTTTAACAATAGGGAACATGTTTTCTTCCTTTTTCTACACAAAATCGGTTATACGAACTTTAACATTCTCTAAATATTTAAATATTAATAATTTAGATATTTTATTGATATTGAGTAATTTAAATATTTTATTGATGTGTCCATTATTTTGTTATAATTTGTTTTAAAGTAATGAATAATATCTTCATAATCCTTCACTTATAGTAAAAAGATTTACAATTTTTTATATACATATTTTTTTGGCTAGGTATATTTTTGGGCCATAATAAAAAGGATATTAAGTTAATAATTTATATAATGAGGAATTCCGTAGGTCTGTTCGGTTATTTGAAAGTTTTATGGATTCGTTTTTATTATGTTTATAAATTTTTATAGACCTTAACCTTAACTTATTGGTGCTGTGTTAAGGATTTTAAAATTATTTTAAGGGAAAATATGACCAGTATAGAAGTAATTTATATTTTTAAATTGACTCTATTTTTTTTGTGTAGATGACTGATGTTTTGTGAATTTGGTATATTTTTTCCACAGTTTGTGTAAATTACAAAGAGAATTAATGTAATAAACGTAAACACAATAGGAAAAATAAAAAATTATAAACATAACAAAAACAAAACAATAAAACATTTAAATGGTCAAATAGACGGACGGAATTCATATGACTCAAATGTAATGAATAATGGCCTCAAAAATACGAATGTCATCGTTCTCGTCGATTTGTGCATTTAGTTGTACATTTAATCGTCACAATATTATAAATATCCATAATTAATTCAGTTTGCTTGGTGCTTCTTTCAACTAGAGAAATAAACAAGACTAAATTGGCGGACCGCCCGGAGATGGTAAGGACATGCTCCAGTCGCCGGCCGAAAATCACCGGATGGGGTTTAAACTGCGCAAGTGTTCTTCGCCTGGAGATCGACTATGAAACGGAAAAAAATACTTATCCAACCGCCCGCCGGCGAGAGAGCGGTTACTCTCTATGACGGATGTGCGCACGCGTTACTCGGAGAGCGCTCGACTCTGAAATAAGAACGAAGAATTTCGAGAAAGCTCCCACCAGCGAGAGGCTGGCGGTCGACTATGAATACGGCCGTTTGAAATTCAATTTCGTTAAATTTTCTAAAGTATATGTGGTATATCAGTACATAGATTATTATATTTCAAAGACTCGCTATCAGGTCGTTTGTAGTTTCGATATTCTATTATAATACCATACGATCGAAAAAAAAACAGCATCATAGACGGCTTGAGAATGACAGTCGACGATAATTTTGGCGAGGTCAAGCCCTAGACGTCATTACTTGGCCCGTACTCATCTTTATTTTTTAATGGTGCTTACTGCCCGTTGGCTTTAAAAGGTTGTAATTTTTTAGGAATAGATTTGCTTGTCTGGCAGTGGCGACTCGTGAGCATATAGGAAGGTGAAGGGCTACATTAGGTTAATAATTTTGTTTAAATACGAATACATTTTCTCATCTATCAATCATTATCCTGCGACGCGTTGTCCTTTTTTTTAAATGGTAAAAAGTTTAGTATAGTGTATAAAATGAATAACTTTTAATTTTGACCATTATTTTTTACCAACATGGCAAATATAAAATTCCTCTGTCAAAAAAATTACTGATATTCTTTAAATTGAGTGCCTGAACGAATCAGATAGGTAACTCTTTTTACTTTCGTGAAATAGAAAAGGAAATTAATAAAATAAGTGACAGTTCTTTCTCTTCTTGCAAAAATCAACACGAAATGTCATAATTGTCAAAAGTAAATTGTCATATCAGCTTTTGACATTTCTAAATATCAGACCAATGCCGTCTCTAATAAACAGCCTCGGAGCGAAATTTATGACGTCACGCTAGTTAGATACTACGGATTAATAAATATGTTGTAGAATACATGGAAAACATAATTATTCCTCGTATTTTTGGTTTGTATTTTAAAAATGATATAGTTTACATGAAATATACATAATATACAGTTAATAAATACAATATATATATATATATATATATATATATAGGTACCTATTTATAGTAATAAATACTTTGGCAAATGAACTAAACTATGAACCATACAAATGCAGCATATGTTTTACAATATATAAATAATGGATAGGTACATCTGATAATGGGTAAAATGTAAAATATTAATTCCTATAAAATAATTTTAATAACATGTCAATTTATAGTAAATGACGTCTAGAGATTGACCTCGCCAAAATTATCATCGATTGTCGTTCCTCGGCCGTCTTTGACGCCGTTTTTTTTTGGATCATACGGTATTACGGGTGCTAAAAATTTACTAGAATATTACTTTTTCTTTTGTTATTTGATCAGGGTATAATTAGATATTTTCTTAATTTTTTAGGTTAACCAAATATTGGAGCAATAGGAACGAAACTAAAAAAAAATTGGTGTTTATAGTTACGAATCAAAGGACGATGTTTGATTGTTGGTTCAAACATTGCAACATATACATATAAAAAACGCAAGAGACAAAATCCTATAGAACATTGTGAATTTTCCTTTAGGCTAAGACATACTATTAGAGGTAGAACAAAGAGTAATAGCGTTTAAATAATGTCAAAAAAAAAATAAAGTTAAACCTGTGTGAGTAGTATTCTCGATGGAGTGCTTAATATTTGTATAAATGCTAAACGCTTCGTACTGTATATTGAAAAATTGTTTGTAATTTTATTTTGATTTTCGTGATGATGCCCTTCACTTAGCTGTCGGTGGTAACAATATCTGTTTTTTTTTATTTCTTGGGGCTAGAGGGACATATAGGTATATTTATTGAAAATTATTTATTCTTTTAATTATGGTTAATTTATTTTACGTATATATTCTTAGTTCGAATTCTTAATAATGTCGGGTTATTTGTACATTCCTTCAGTTATTAGAACTCAAATTTACATAAAGTTTATGTAAAATTTTAAAGTTGTACAACATTATATTATTATTATAGAGATACAACAATTTAAAAAATAATTTATTTTAATAATCTTACGAAACAGCAAAGAATTGTTTTTATATTTAAATGCATTTTTTTAGATATACAGGGTGTTAGAGATGGTTTGAAAATGAAGATCGCTGTTATTTTATATGCAAAATCATCTATATACGAATATGACGTCACAATGTGTGTAGACATATTTTATTTTCAACTTTACCATAATCTGTTACTGAAGCTCTTGACAACGAAAGTGACAGTTGACAGTGAGTTATTTGAAACCCTTGGTAGATAAGCAAAAGCAACTACAAAAGTATTATTTATACTTTGCGACTTTAAAGAAAAAAAAAACGGCAGTGAGTGAGCTTGGAAAAAATAATCCATATAATTTTACATATGAAATGTCATTGATCTTCATTTCTAAGCCAGCTCTTACTGTTGTCGTTTTAATGTTTATCAAGCAAGGACTTTAGATAAGTGTCTTATCAGTTGTCAGTGTAGCTGTCAAGAAATTCAACTATTAAGCTTCAATGTAAGCATTCAGAAGCAACTGGACACTTTTTTTTTGATCATACGTTATATCTATTCTTACTGTATGAATTATTATTGTCAGACTGTTTTGATTTTACTGAATCAAGGTATACTCATGGTTCTTGAATTCTTGCTTAATACCTAACTTATTTTCAGATAATTTGACAGGAATGTACAACTAATTAGAACACGTTCTTGAAACAATATTGTTGCCAACATAAATAGTTTGAATAACTAGAATTGAAGGCTGCCTAAACGTTTTTTTTTATTTTGAACCTTATTTCAGTATGAAGCGTACTATTAATTTTTTCGAAACAACCAAAACAATATTGCCGTACTTTTTTTCTTATACCGGGTGCGTCTCAAAAGTGCCTCACCCCTATAACTTTTTTATTTTTATAGTTAAAAAAAAACGATATTTGGTATGTTAGTATATGACATAAATTGAAATTGATTGACGCATTCAATTGTTTTCGGTCACTTCCGGTTTCACCGGAAATGACTACAATTTTTGATTTTTAAATGGCACCCCCGGGTTTTTTTTTCGTTATTCGAACGAAAATGTCACTCTGAATAGAATGACATATCATATGTCAACTTTTGACATTTTCGCATATGGTTTATTTGAAATTATAACTTGCGGTTGGTAACGAAAATTTGACTTGAAATACCAAGTGTGTAGTATCAAATTATTCGTAAAAAAATGCTTTTTCTAAATATGCTAATGAGCCACCCTCGTTCCATTTGAAAAAATTGAGATATGATTAAAAAAACGATTTGAGCATTTTCTAACTGGCCAGGACAAGACACTAAAAACATTAGACTATCAAATCAATTTTTCCAAGGCTCCTTGATGAAGAATTAATGTTTTTAACATAGCCATGGCACTCTAGATTGAATTTTAAAATACAATTTTTTGTTAAGCGAGAATGTCAAAAGTTGACATATGATATGACATTCTATTGAGAATGTCATTTTCTATCGGGTGCCATTTAAAAATCAAAACTTGTAGTCATTTCCACCAATCAATTCTAACTTATGTCATATACTAACATACCAAATCTCGTTTTTTTATCTGAAAAAATAAAAAAGTTATAGGGGGTGAGCCACTTTTGAGACGCACCCGGTATAATATGTTTCGCGGTATAATGTCCTCAAAAAAAAAAACATGCGAAGCAACTGTATTTAACAGTAAGAAGTTAAAATGTCTCATTAACTCAATAAAAAAAAACTTTATGTGTAAATGTCGATCTCGCAAAGGTGAGACGTAATAACTGATGATTTACAAAGAAAAATAGAGTTGTTTCATGTATATATTGAGCAAAAACTGCATTTTATAGAAAAAGAAGTGTGTTTAGTTTTTTTAGGGAAAGAATTGTTGTAGGTCAATGAGAATAAGGATTATGTTTTTTTGTAGAAATGGACAAGCTACAAAGGTTTTGGTTTTGTCCAACGATCAGTGATTTTTATTTTATTATTTTTTAACAATACAATACCTATTAAATCTTTTAAATCTGACTATTGATACAGAGTGAGTAAAGAAATTCGCAACAGATGAGAACAATTTTTTTAATGCGATATTTAAAAAAATATATAAATGGAATTTCTTCGGCATGTCCAATAACAAAAGTTTTTATTGTTTGAGAACATAAGTCTGTCCTTGTGTAGGAGATGGAACTAATGAGAGAGTTTGCACCGAAATGCTGTTTTCCTATTGGTCGAATGGCGTTGAGGTCGGTGATTGATTTTTGTTTTAGCCAGAGATATGAAGGCAGTAGTCCTCTCTATATCTCTGATTTTATTTGAACGTCTTTAACGTCAACTTCAAACATGTGATTTGCAACCATGGTACAAAGAAAACAAGGTATGATCGATAGCGGCTACAATTTCGTTAAGTTTGCGCATACCAGCTGTAGCCAGACAAAAAATATCCTTATTGTTCAATTGCCACTGATAAAAAGACCTAAAATAGAGAAGAATTAGGACATAACCCCAAAAGTTCTGTCAAATCATGGAGCTTGACATTTGAAAAATTATTTTCACTTATTATGTCAACTGTTTGACAATTTGAAATTGGCGCGCGGAGCTTGCCGACGGAGCTTGCAATGGTGCCGTTTATCACCTGTGACGTAATGACCAACCTGCGCAATATCATACCTTGTATTCTTTGTATCATGATTTGCAACTGTCCAAGTGCTTCATAGCTTCGCGGAAACGCAGAAAACTTCTGACAACCCAAAGAAAGATAGACTTATGTGAAAACTACATTTATATTGTATATCTATCCTACAATATTAGGACAAGAAGTCATGCGATAGCTGCGGTGTATTCTTTTACGTGTATATGATTTGCCATGGCGGAAAATTTGAAATATCGTAGGAAAAAAGTGGGATTAGGTGACAATATTTCGAAAAATGTAATAGAGGAACGTTGTTCAGAATTTGATTTTACATCTATGCACTAAGTTTCATAAATATACAGAGACTTGAAAAACAAGTTTTATGTAATTTTTTCCTGTATATAAAACCTAGCAAGTGGATGTAAAATCAAAACCTGAATAATTTTTTCTTTGAGTTTTTTACAGTGTTGTTTTGAGGTATTTTGTCACCTAACCCCACTTTTTACACATTGAAAGAACATTTTTTAATTTGCCATCATGACAGTAGTTATGTCATACGGTAACTGTCAGTTAGGTGACAATATGTTTAAAAGCGTCAAAAAGAAATGTTGTTCTGTCTCAAGTTTCATAAATATACAGGGACTTAAAAAACAAGTTTTATGTAATTTTAAAGAAAAACATTATTTTTTTGGAAAATCTTTAAAAAATTTCAGAATTTTTTTCCTGCCTATTTATGAAACTTAAAGAAGCCTACAAGTAACGATATGATATGCATGCCAGAACGCAGAGTTCAGATCTTAAGACCAAATCGATAGTGTCCTTTACATACTACACGTTCAGGTTTTATAAAAGAAAATTTCGTCAGTCTAGTTTGGTACAGTTCCCGCCCAATCTGTGGTCTGTGAAGTTAAAAATATTGAGCACGTTGAAAGATCGCAGATCTCATCTCTTCAATGAGATCTTTATTTTGAGATGAGATTTTTCTAGAAATCGTTACGGGGTGTAGGGCCTTTTTTAGCAAGTGGATATAAAATCAAAATTCGTACAACTTTCCTCTTTGACTTTTTATTGATATTTTCTCACCTAACCCCACTTTTTTACATTTTGAACATTTTTGTAATTTGCCAACATGACAGTTATCATATGACATCAGCGGTAACTAAATTTAAAAAATCGTAGGCAAATAGTGGGGTTATATGGCAATAAATCGAAAAATGTTAAAAAGAAAAGTTGTTCAGATTTTGACTTTACGTCTATGTAGTTTCATAAATATACAGGGACATTAAAAAGAAATAAGTGCTGTTTCACATGGAGCGGATCGTCCATTGGTTGAACAAGTACCGTATGATCAAATAAAAACCGCGTCAGCGATGGCTATGAAATGAAGATCGCTGTCATTTTATATGGGAAATGTCATCGATTGTCATTTCCAAGCCAACTGGAAGCCTTTTTTTTTCGATCATACGGTACCATAAGTCTATATAAATATTTTCACGTGGGTGCGGATGATCCGTCTGGATGGATCCTTCCGACGGACCATCCGCGTACATATGTGCTATATGATTTAAAACGCATGCGCAGATTGACAGCACAGGTGAAAGTACTCCGTCGAACCTTAAAAATACACACGATATACACGCGGACTTTTTAATACTTTTGAAACTTTGACTTTGTATCGATATTATGTCACCTAACCCCACTTTTTACATTTTGAAAGAACATTTTTGTAATTTGATGTCACGACATATGTCAAAATCATTTTTTAAAACCTTAATAATAAAAAATCCCGTCTGTTGTGAACTTTTTGCCACACGCTGTATATTCGAAAACGACGCACGAACAATCTTTCTCTGGAAGAACTATACTAGATGAAACATATCTGTTCTTGAAATAATATTGATTTATGTTGTGTGATATGGTGGCGATTCGATTGTTTTTCGCTTTTTTTTCGATGTTACGTTGTGTTCCGACAAATGACCCAGGCAGCCAATACTATTTTTATACAAGAATCATCAATTATTGAAAAAGTCAACAATAGAACGTAAGCATTTTTCTAATCTTCCTTCTCTTGTAATAAATTAATGTTTTTAAAAAAAAGATTGTAATATAAAATATGTACTCGTTATATTTAGGTAAATAAATATAAGTAAAATGAACGGGTTACAGTGTTTTATTTATATTTCTGCTTTTTAAATTGATCACTATAATAGTTATTTATTATACAGGGTGTTTCAAATTCGGATTCCACGATTAGGATCTCGGAAAACAGCAAGAGATACAGAGTGGCTTACGTTGCTTGGGGCAAATTTGCCTGTTAGTGAGCCCAATGATAATTCGTTTAGTAATTGAACTTATCTGTATAATTTCCGGAAATATGGTGGAAAAACTGAAATTTCTGGTTTTCGTTTTATTGTTTACGAGTTTATTTTGACAGTTAGTAACTGAAAATTAAAAAAAAGTTTCGAAAAATATGTACAAAACATTCAATATATTTTTTCATCACTAAAAATTATTTCAGGTATTTGACTCACCCTGTATTATATATACACTGTCCAGCGAAGGAAGTCAAGGCGAAGCCAAGATTTCCATAAGTGACAGAAACAAATCTACTTTTGACTTAAAACAACAAACTGTCACTAATGTCATATACAGATCTCTTTTCTGGACAGACTATACATATATTAGAATCTATAAATTATAAAGCATAGAGCAACAACAGTCAAAGCATTCATAAATATATATTCAGGCCAGTATTGAAAGGCTGTAGACTTGTCAATTTAGTCTCTAATGCATTAATAAGATAGATAATATTATACTCCTTCCTTAATATTTTTATTAGTGATGGGCAAAACTGTTATTTTTAGATAACAGTTGAAACTGTTATAGTTATTTATAAAAAACAGCTTAAAATAACAGCTTAAAAATAACAGGTTTCTTTATTTTACTACTAAATATCTGAAAGAGTATGAGACGGTCATCGCCAGGCGTATTAACGCAGTTGCAAGTTGCAACAATGACGTGCTCGGTGGTAGTATTTCCAGGGTGTCAAAACATTTCTAAATATCGATTGTTATCTAAAATACCTCTCTAAAAACGGTGGTTATTTACAAATAAGCGCTGTTTACAAATTGCGATATAAAAAAAGCCAAAATTCGGCCACTCGTCTATAGTATATACCTACGCCCTGCCCCTCGATCCGCGTAGATCCTGAATTGCGTAGCAGTGTACAGGGTGCATCTCACTCGACGGGCGAGAAGCTCTTAGTTATGATTTTACCATTTGCGGTCAAAAAATAGCAATATAAGAAAATGTGTAGTATATTCTTCATAAGTAAACCAACTACACACTAGAGTTCGAATTAATTTTACACTTAAACTAGCGTGTACCCGCGACATCGTTCGCGTCGAATTAATAATTTCTAATGGTGATGATAAAGCAAAACAAGAATTTCCATTAACATACAAACTGGATAAAATTTTCTCACATTTGCCAAAAATAAGCTTTCTAACGTCGAGCAGTTTAAGCAGAATCGTGGTTAATCAATTACTCAACTTTTTGGAACACCCTGTATGATTTTTTAAAAATTTCAAAATATGTAAAAAAAACAAAATAAATTATGCGTGTCAGGCGTTTTCCCGAAAGACTAACCGTTTTTAAATAACAAATATTGTAATATTTGAGGGCGTTTTCACCCTGTTGGAATTTGAGATTCGAGAAACCCCTCCTTATCGAACCTCAACCCCACAGTCAATCCGTTTGCAAAAAATCAGCTTTAAACGTCCAGCAGTTTAAGCAGAATAGTGATTACTCAATGGTCATATTTTATGAAACACCCTGTATATATTTTTAAAAAATCTTAAAATATGTTAAACAACATATTAAAATATACGTGTTTTAAGAGTTTTTCCGAAAAAAAACTCACCGGTTTTAAATAAAAATATTCTAATATTTCAGAGTAGTTTCACCCCCTTAGAATTCGAGTTTCGAAAAATCCCTTCTTATCGAACCTCTACACACTAAAGTCAATCCGTTTTCCAAAATCAGCTTTTTACGTCAAGGGCTTTAAGCAGAATCGTGATTAATCAATGACCAGATTTTTCAAAACACCCTGTATACATTTTTAAAAAATCTTAAAATATTATTCTGAAAATTTTTCAGAATAAATATATACCTAAATATTGAAACTTAATAAGTAAGTACTGAAACATAGAGCGCCATAATATCTCGACCTCCGTCCGTTATGCTCGTAACAGGTTGAAACAGAATGTATCTAAAACAACTGATGCGTTATTCCCCAACCTGTTTCGAACCTCCATCGACAATCGACCGATGCAGCAGCGTTCCTTTCCCACACCTATTATCTCGTCTGCCGCCCTGTTATACTTGTAACAGGTTGAAAAACAACATATCTAAAATGACTGCTTCTCCAACCCGTTGCGAGCCTCCATCGACAATCGACCGATGCAGCAGCGTTCCTTTCCCACTCCTGTTATCTCCACCGCCAGGCGTTATGCCCTCAACTGTTTCAAAAAACCTGCTTCTTTTATATCCTATTATTTTTAAGCTGTTGTAAATACGACCATTGACGGTATCGACCGAAGCAGCTACGTTCGCCGTAGCGCTTTCCCCACTCCGTTGTCCGTTGTCTCGCCGCCTGTATCGATGGTTGACGAAATAACATGTTTTCAATCCATACTAGTTGTTTTTTGGAATTGCTTGAGCAGCATAGAATTTCGTGGTGATGCAGAGCGCCGACTTCGTTTTTCCTTTCACGAGCGGCCGATCTCTACGTGTCGTTATTTTATATCTGTTATTTTTTAAAAGTAGTAACGGTTGCGTTATGTTATTTATAAATAATTGTTATAAAATAACAGATAGTTAAATAACAACCCATCACTAATTTTTATTCAAAGTACCATATTATCGTTTATTGAAAGAATTGGAAAGATACGCAACCTAATGGGCATATTCGAGACAAGACTGATTTGATTTCCCCTTACGTCTCAAGTGCTGTACGGTGGTGACACCAATCGTTCAGCGGACAACGCAAAAAACACTTATTTTCTCTAATTCGGCCAGGCATATCGAAGACGGTGTGAAACTGAAAGCGACAGTGTTGCCATATTAAAATGTGTAATATCTGTAATACGAAAATATTTTTGGATGAAAATTTATTCGTGTCGAACAGAATAAACAATAAAAATTTATAGGTACTGAATAGTCGTATGATCGAAAAAAGTCGTTTAGTTGACTTGGAAATGATTATTGACATTTACCATAATATTTTACATATTTATGAAATAACTGCGAACTTCATTTCCAAGCCAACTATGACGCCGTTATTTTTTTAATGATATAATATTATACCAAATTGTTTAATGATAGAAAATCCGTATTATTAACGTACTGTGTTCAAAATCCGTAAATCTACGGATTAATCAGTAGTTCTGGCAACACTGTCTCCGGCAACCGCTCACTCTGTCGACTGAAAGCAGAACTGCGGTACGGTATTCTTTATCCGCTGCGCTGTAAACGACTATTAGCATGCAGCGGCGCAGAGGTAAACTAAAAAAATTCTCGGACAGGCTAACGGTAACGCCAGCTGTTAGCATGTGTTTGCATCACAGGAGCCATGAGAACCTGTCCAACAGCAGCAATGGAGGTCATTTTAGATCTAACACCACTGCACATTGTCATTGGTAGATATGCCAATGCGACAATGATTAGAATGGTCACTAACGGAATTAGTACTGGGAGAATTGTCAGATCAGGGGCTTGGAACACCCTCAAAAAGGAAATACCATTCCTGCAACTCCCAGTGGACGATATGCCAAGAACGTACAACTTTGAGAAACATGTCAATGTAGTATTGAGCAATAAGAAGGATTGGAAGAGCGAAACGCTTGCCCAGCAGTTAAAAGACCATACCATAACTTGGTATACTGATGCTTCCAAAACCAATACGGGAACAGGGATCGGAGTGTTTGGGCCGAGAGCTAATTACTCCGAAGCAATGGGCACTTACCCTAGTATCCTACAGGCAGAAATCTACGCTATCGAGAGATGCGTACAACTTATCTTAGATAGGAACTATCGGAAACAAGAAATAGCCATCTTATCTGATAGCCAAGCAGCATTAAAGGCGATCAACTCAGTATCAATCAATTCGAAATTGGTCAAAGAATGCATAGAGAAGCTGAATAAATTAGGCAAAGAAAACAAAGTCCTCCTACACTGGGTGCCTGCTCACCAAGGGACAGAAGGCAATGAAAAGCAAATAATCTAGCTAGGAAAGGAGCGAACACTCCACTAACTGGACCAGAACCGTTTTGCTTTCCAAGTGGTAACCAACTCAAGGCGGAACTCAAGAACTTGGAAGATTCCATCCGCAACCTGGAATGGAAATCTTGCAATGGTCTAAGACACTCGAAGAAGTTTCTGAGTGCTTATGATCAAGAAAAATCACAGATCTTCCTGGGTCTGAGTAAGAACAATCTTCGGATTGTCACGGGGTTTTAACAGGACACTGTCTCCTCAATGAACACCTCAGTAGATTGAAACTAAGAAGAAACGGCGAATGCAGATTCTGTGGGGAAGATGGTGAAACACCAGTACACCTCATCACTGAGTGCGCCGAGACGACAACCACTCGTGCCATGAATTTTGGTACGACTGATATTGGAGATGGAGAACTACCCTCTATAAAACCGTCCCAGATACTGGCTTTTGTCAAAGCCCTGGGACTGTATGATGAGTTATGATTCAAGAAAGGGGGACACAATGGATCTGTAAGGTCGAAGTGATTAACCCCCCTCCCACTCATTTCTAAATTCTAAAAAAAAAACGCCAGCTACATCTTGGACAGGTTTTGTGCCATGAAATCGCTCATAAGGTTGCGCATCTTCTTATTTCTTCAATCAACGATACACAAAAAGTGTTCAGAATTGCATATGGAATTTAAATATCACAAAATATAGAGGGTGTTCTATGTAAAATAAGCAAATTGACAGTCATTTCGGGTAACTATGAAGTTGCAAGAAAGTGGAAAATATTTTAAAAAGAAAGTACACCTGAAAATAAACCCTAACTTAAAACATTCAAATTTGTATCTAAACTACATCCCAAAAACTTTTAGTTCCGTAAAAATTTTGTATAATCCGACAAAATTACCGCAGGTCAATGTAAAAAAGTAAATTGTTTTCGTTTGATATGTTTTGTTGTCAGGTGCAAAAATATTTTTACTTGTGATCCTTGTCCACCACTTCGGCTTTTAGTCTTTCAGCCAGCGTTCTTCTCAGTTGTAGCTGACTGGGTTCTGAGCTGGTCATCGGTTTTTCCCCGGTCAGAATGGCCTCGGCAGCTCTGGCCGATCTTGGTCTTTCTTTAGCCTTGGACGAGCCTTCGACGATGAGCTGTTTTTGTCGGGCCTCTTTCTTCAGAGCGACCAGTTTGTCGCGTTGGGCTTTCAGATATTCTTGGCGTTTCTTTAGTTCGAGCGCATCGATCTACAAATTGAAATGAAATCAAACTTATATATGTCTTAGGCATAAAGTAATTTTTGGTAAATAGTCATTTGCCTACCCAAGCAACATTTGGACGTCGGGACAACGTTGTGTCACGCGACCAAACATCGGGGCTCAACGTCGGCACAACCTCGTGCCAACCCGAGTCTGCACTAGTTTGGAGAATAATTTTTGGGTCGAAACGACGTTGGATACCGACGTTGGCTAGAAGCCTAATTTAGTACAAACTGCAACGTTGTTTAAAATCCTAATTCACAGAAATACAAAACTAATATGGCGTCTAAGTCGTGTTTTATCCTAAATTGGGATAATTATAGTAAAAATATTATTTTTATGATTTCGTTAGAGACATATGTCAGATGGCAGTGAAGGAAAACAAAACAAAAGTATTTAAGTGTGGGGGATGTTTGAAGATCATAATTATTGAAACACTTTAACCGACTCTAATTATTATATATATGTTTGTTAATTATATAAATAAAATAATTAACAAACTCTTAACTTTATTGATAAATGTATTGTTTCTACTTTGAAAAATACTAATGGGCCTTAAAATTAAAGAAGTTTTAAAAATTTTCCTGAATTTTTTTTTTAGTAAAATGAGAATAATTTATTCGCAGTCGAAAAAATTGTTTCCGCGTGTTTTTTAGGGTCAAATATTTCAAGTTAATGTATTCAAAAAGCAGGAATTGCTATTTTAGGAACGAAACATTTTCTTATTTAACAACATGGCGGCTTTCACTGTGTTGTTTTGGAGATTAAGATGGAGTAGTTCGAGTAGTCGCATACTGGACTAATAAAGTCGCAGTTCGGCCTTAACAGGTAGTATACTAGTCGCAAGATTGTCTAATTTAGTCATCCTAGAGTCTAGCTTGTGCCGCCCTCTATAATCTAAATAAACGAGGGAGTGGATAAACTATCGGTAATATATGTCGATGTATATTTAAATTTAGTTTTATATGTACCTTTCTTATGTTCCATTTTAATTAAGTTTTTTTTTATAAAAAACAAAAACAGCACTGAACTGTCTGACTGAACAGAACAATGAAGTGAAAATTTAAGATTTAAGGTTATGGTTCAATACAGTTGCAAAAAGGTAGTGACTCGACGTCCTACCAACGTAAGAATAAGGAAATCTAAACAACGTTGGAATTAGTAAAACAGACGACGTTTACATAACGTTGGAATAGGTCCTGAAACTGACGTCGGAAAACTCTATATTGTCCAACGTTGTAACTACGTTGTCCGAATCACCTAAAGATCACTTAAGCAAAAAAGGTTACAAGACAACGTTTATTTGACGTCGCAGAAGCTTCTACTTTGCTGTAGCACTAGTCCAACGTCGGCACAACGTTATAAAAACGTTTAAATTTATTTTAATACCCATGGTAGGGAGCTAACTATTTTTTGTAACTAATCCAACGTTGTGTTTAGTAAACATGTGGTCGCAATTCGTGAAAATGGTACTTGGGTAGGCATTTGCTAAGTGCCGTGGTAAATAGCAAAATATTTACAAAATACTTATATTTTGCTATCTCCCTAGGTATTTTCTACAGGGTGTTTCAAAAAACATGTGCCATCTCTCGTGGGGAGACTCCTCACGTAAAAATAAGATCTATTTCTTATATCAACATATAGGTCAGATTCTGATTTGTTTCGTAGCTACAGGGTGTCAAAGTCTTATTTTTTTCAGTTTATTATACTTTCTTCTTAAAGTACTTTTAGCAATTCGAATGAAATTTTGCGGGTAAAAGTTACTATAAATGCGACATATTTTAATGTTAAAAACGTATCGACAGATTCACCAGGGACGTGCATATGGATTATATCACTGGAATATTTTTCTAAAAAAAGCAAGTACGCCTCTGACTTTTTTTTTATCTTGTTAATGAAATAGTGTAAGCAATGTGTTTAATGCAGATTAAATCTTGTCTCTTCGTACTTTGTCAATTTCGCGGTCTCCACAATTTTTTTATTGTCATTGTAGGCCAAAATATTAAATCAGTACTCATAAATTCCTCATCAAAAAAGTATGAGAAAATGTTCCAATAAACATGCATTTCTAGTGCGGAAAGAAATGCATAGTTTTTAAGCTACAAGATGTTAAAGTTCTTAAATAAAAAATAAATTTTCATAAATAATTAAATAATTTATTAATTAATTATTTTGTTAATTGTGATTAATAACATTGTATTTATGTCATCAGGGAGATCGAAAGGTACAAAATATTAATATAAAACTTTTAATCGGCATTAAACGGTCTACACAATTTTTATAACAAGAGAAAAAGAAGTCAGTGGCGCACATGTTTTTTTTTAGAAAAATATTCCAGTGATAACCCCTATGCACGTCCAGTTGCGGATACAGAGGGGGGCCCATGGGGCCCGGCCCCTCCTTAAAATCTGTGAATTGTGTTAAATATTACGCTTTTTGGTTAAAAATGGCACCCTAAAAAGCATATTCTACATTACTTTTTATTTTGGCCCACCCCTAAAATAAATTCCTGTATCCGCCCTTGTGCACGTCCCTGGTGAATCTATCGACACTTTTTTAAAACTAAAATATGTAACACTTATAGTAACTTTCACCCTCAAAATTCCATTCAAATCACTGAAAGCACTTGAAAGAAAAACACCCCTGTAGTTACGAAACAAAACAGAATGGGGCCTATGTTGATATAAAACATAAATCTTATTTTAACGTGACGAATCTCCCCACATGAGATGGCACATACTTTTTGAAACACACTGTATATGCCAATATCCATCATGTATCCATCATCCATCAGACATTTGACAAATGACAGGATTAAATTAAGGCATTTACTTATTTACTATTTGCCTATTATAGCTTTACCCTTTGAATAAGAAGACTAAGGAAGGAGCATATAAAAAATCTTAGGTACACCGCGATGGGCCTCAAATATGGCCGACTTAAATTCCGGTTTATCAGTGTCGTTCTAATTTTATTTAAAAAATGTAAAACTATGATGTAGGGTAGACGTGGGGTAGACTCAATAATTTGTTGTTTTATTTTACGTTGTGAATAAATGTTGGTAGTTATTAAAATTGTTATAAAAATATATAATTCTAATAAAAATAGATAAGTTATAATAAGTATTTATTAACACAAACATCCGATACGCTACTGAAGCAGGTAAGTCAAATTAACGTATCTAAATTCTTTGACATAATCTTTGACAAGTAATAAATAAAAGCTAAAATGCAAGAAAAATATATAATTTAGTTAATTTAAGTGAATTTCATAAATGATCGGTTTACTACACGTATGTATATTATATAGTCACTTACTAGCGAAAAGTTGTTCCATTATTTCACTCAATTTTTGCTGAGATCTACCGCACGCTACACAACCAACTATTTTAGAGTCTTTTCGATAAATCGCGATAGTGTTACTGTTAATTTAAGTTCTGCCACAATTTCCATCTAGATTTACTACCTTTATACAACTATCAGTAGTAGAATAAATAATAAATAACATAAAATAAGCTCCGTAACTGACAAATCCATAAAATTTCAAATCAAATTCAAATGTGTCAAATGAATCGTCAAACAGAACTGTCAAGGATCCTAACCCTAGAGACCTTTTATGGTGGCTTTTCCGCCCACCATGCATGAATACATGGATAGCATTATGCTCCTTCCTTAGTCTTCTTATTCAAAGACTTTACCTAAGAGCTTTATGAAGCTCCATGGTTATTTGTTACATATAAGAACTAAGAAGGATATAAGTTTATTATGATTTGTTCCTAGAGGTTTTGTTAAAAGTTTTGTTATATATAGTCTGTCTACTCGTATTATACAGGGTGAAAAAAATGAACATTTGTCATTGCTATTAAAAATATTCTATAATTATTTTATGCTCGTACCTCTTGAGTATTACGTTTATTTACAGCTGGTTTCGCTGGTGTTTTGTCTTCTGTCGAATGATCAGCTTTTCTGTCACTATCAGTATCTGATTTAGACATACTAATTTTTGGTGGTTCTAAAAAACACTATAAGTTCAGGTTGTACCTTTGTATGTTTTAAAAAAAGGATTAAACAAATTGAATAATCATTATTTACCAATAGTTTCTTTTAACTTTTTCTCGATCATCGGCTTTTGTTCAATAAGTTCTTTAATTTCAGCCGTAGAAGTGTTGGGTTCGTCTTCAGGAAATTTTCTAAAAAAATATACAGCGCATGTCTTTCCTGAAACTATGACTTAACTCAAATTAGAGTAAAAAAGATTTCTTTTTACTTTAGTAATAAATTGTTTAAATGCATTTTTAAAATAATTGAACTTTAAATCAATGAACTTAAAAATTAAAAAAAAACGGCGTCAAAGACAGCTGGGGAATGACAATCGATGATAATTTTGGCGCGGTCAATCTCTAAATGTCATTTACTCAAAAATTGACAAAAAACTTGTCGAAAATTATCACTAAAATAAATTATAAGCGTTTCCAGACACAGCATATTTCCAAAAAATATATAGTGTCTGGAATTTAAAACTACACCATTAAAAAAATATTTTTACTCAATATAAAAATAAATTATAACAACCTTGTTAAGACCAACTGGTAGCCATTGTACCAATAAAAAATAAAGAAGAGTAGAGGCCAATAAATAGTAAATGACATCTAGGGCTTGACTTCGTCAAAATTATCATCAATCGTCATTCCTCAGCCGTCTTTGACGTCGTTTTTTTTCGAACGTATGGTGTTTAGATTAGAAAGTGCCCATAAGGACAATGTTACTATTTGGCGCTATTCTTGCAACGGTTGCGACTCAAAGCTTTTGATAATTTCGGAGCGGTTCGGCTTTTTCCGGAATTCTGTCGCCAAATATTATTTATTCAAATTTATTATTATTTTATTTTAATTTTATACATAAAATACAGTGTGTTGCATACAAGAAATTTTATCTTATACAGGGTTGTTCACCACATAGGACACGGAGTATTGTAGCTAAACGATGAGACTTTTACAAATTGTAAGTTTGGGGTTCGTTGAAGGACTATTAGAGCTACAATTTAAAAATATTTTTAAAAGATACAGAGTGTCCCAAATAAATAAAAAATATCAAAGTTGTATTTTTTTAAATGGAACACCCTGTATATTATTGCATTTTTAGTTTCTACGATTAAAATAAAGGTAAATTTGATTAAGGGTTATTACACTTAAACCTTACCGTTTTTGAAATATTTTCAATTTTGTAAAATTGCAGTATAAATTTTAAGGCTTCATTTCTCCGAGGCTATCGAAGTATTTATTACTAAATATTTACTGAAGTTTATTTATTGATCAGTTATTGTGTTGCAATAATAAAAATTATACTACCTTATACAGAGTGTCTAAAAATTTGTTTTAAATAATTACTAGCTTTAAACGGCAATAACTTGTTTAATTTAAATGGAATACCCTGTATATTTTATGAGAATCAGATGTACAATTTAATTGTCTATCAAACTGTATTATACCACTTTTTATCCATCTCTTCAAGTTTCATTCAACTTCAAGTTCATTTTCTTATAATTTAGACCTCATTTATCAATATATCCATGGAATATTGACATTTTAGATTGTTTTTAAAACAACAAATGTACAAAATGTACAGGCTAGTAATATTATCGTTTTTAGTGAAACGATGATATTACTAGCCGATTTGTATGCAAAAAGAAAACTATTTAAATCTTTATAAAAGAGTATACCATTAATTAAATATATCACCAGTATTTCCGCCCAAATACTAATTAATTACATACTTTATTGTGTTCGTTAATAAATTATTGTAAATAAATGTGGATTTGAATCAGAAATCAATATAATAATAAGTTATGAAAATGAACGTCTCTGTTGTTATTAATAGGCATTTGTCAAAAAATGAAATATCATTTTTAAGGTGTTAGTTTTTTTACTACACTGTCTAATACACATAAATAATTCAGTTTTTTAGTATTTGGAGCAATTACTATTAATCAGCGCAAACAGTCAATAATTAATGTAGTTTGAATACTGGAATCATATTAATTGATCCTCTTTAACAAATACTAAAACAGTTTTTTTATTTTTTTAATGAAATAAACAAACTATATTGACAATATTAGTATCTGTACTCTTTAAAAATTTGGTACATCTTTAAAAATAATCTAAAATGTCAGTATTCCATGGGTATATTGATAAATGAGTTCTAAATTACAAGAAAATGCATTTTCTACGGAAGCTTGAAGAGATAGGTAAAAAATGGTATAATACAATTTGATAGACAATTAAATTGTGCATCTGATTCTCATAAAATATACAGGGTGTTCCATTTAAATTAAACAAGTTATTGCCATTTAAAGCTAATAATTATTTAAAATAAATATTTAGACACTCTGTATAAGGTAGTAAAATTTTTATTATTGCAACACAATAACTGATCAATAAATAAACTTCAGTAAATATTTAGTATTAAAAACTTTGATACCCTCGGAGAAATGAAGCCTTAAAATTTATACTGCAATTTTACAAAATTGAAAATATTTCAAAAACGGTAAGGTTTAAGTATAATAAACCTTAATCAAATTTACCTTTATTTTAATCATAGAAACTAAAAATGCAATAATATACAGGGTGTTCCATTTAAAAAATGCAACTTTGATATTTTTTATTTATTTGGGACACTCTGTATCTTGTAAAAATATTTTTAAATTGTAGCTCTAATAGTCCTTCAACGAACCCAAAACTTACAATTTGTAAAAATCTAATCGTTTAGCTACAATATTCCGTGTCGTATGTGGTGAACAACCCTGTATAAGGACATGTATGAAATACCTATGAAACATTGGAAACCGACGCACAGTAGTTCCCTCCCTTATAAAAATTTGGCCAAAACTCAATATATCGAAAAAAATTATTTTGATCATATATGATCAAATATTTTATAATATATATTTAAAAACATGAAAGGTTTGTTATAAAAATATATTTTGGAAAATCATGCACTTTAGAGCACTTATGTGATAACATTTTATATGCAATAGTCTAAAAAAGCATATATAACTGTTTTTGTATCGACAATGAATAAATTACTCATTTAGTGTTTTCAAAATAATATTAAATAGTGCATTTTATAATTAGACCATACTGCACGTATACTTTCCTCATATAATATCAGTTTTTGACAGATAAAATGAAAAAAAATAGTACTAACCATTTGAAAATATCAAAATTATATTGTACCTGTGAAATATATTTTATATACATAACTAAATCAAGAATATCGCAGCTGAACTAAGTGATTGTTTTAACTTAAATGAAACTTCATAATGTCTTTTTGAGAACCATGTCAAATTAGCTGCTAATATCTGCTATTCAGCATAAATTGTCTTGTAAACAAACGTCTTATATAAATGTTGCATGGTTTATAAATGTGCATTTAAAAAATTGAAATAGAGCATTTTAAATATTTCATTGTTAGCCACGCCATAAAAATGACCGGTATAAGATAATGTGAGTTTTTTCTTCACAAATTTATTCTATTTTCTTTGGTGTTAAGAAAATATTGGTAAAGTTACAGGGTATTAACATAGTATAGCATTAGATATTAACAAATATAAATTAACCTCAGATTTTAACCAATTTTCGGATATACCTACTATTATTAACGAAAATTTTAATAAATAAGAAATAGCATGGCAACACCGCATAGTTTTTCAAATAAAAATAGTGTCCTATATGCACAATTTTATGCTGAATCAAATTATGTACAGAAAAAAGGGAGTTATGATTTAAAAAAGCCCATGACTTTATCATTACTTTGGGACACCCTTTATACAACAAAATATTTTTAGTATATGCACCTTAATAAAACATGCAAATATTTATATAATACTTTTTTCATATTTTCGTCTACGCAACGACAATATTGAACTTTCTCACACTTATGGGCCACCCTGTATCTTTATTAGCTTATCAACGATTTACCGCATATCTTCTAACCATTGTTCATTCTGTTTGTTGTTTTTTAATTTTTGCTAAATACCTTTATAAAGTAATACTTATTAATATTGGTAAATACATTGCGCTTTTAAATTCTAATGAACCATCGTTACTTTACCTGTATAATTATACGACGTCTAACGATAAAGAACTTTTTTTATATGTTTGGCAACTCCAAACGCCTAAATATTTATAGATTTACTAAAAAATATTAACTGATACATTAATTTTCCCCGATATAATAATATACAGGTTTTGGCCCCGTACGTCTATAAGAGCGAACCAGTGTGCGACGTTATGCCACGATCCACGGTGGTTTTTGCAGTTCACAATACACAACACAGTTTTTTCAGTTTTTAATGCTATTTTTTCACAATTATCACGGATTTTAGTAAATAAAATTTAAATTAAACTCACAAGATAGCAATAATTGCTTTGAAAATGGACGCTTTAAACACTTTTCGGTATTTTTTCAATGAGGGCGGTTAAAATTTTAAAATATTTTATAATTTTTGAAGATGCTGACTTTGACAAGAGAAAATTATTCTTTTTTTGTTTGCGGTTGTTCTTAGCAACCGCTATAGTAGCGCCAGATCGCGTACAACGGTCGCGACCCAAAACAATTATATATTTTGACAAGCATTCCAATCTAAATTTATTTCCTTTATCTATGATGGTATCTTACTTTGCAACTTCGTTTAGAACTTCTTTTTCTAATTTCGAATCGTTTTCTTTTATTATCGGAATTATTTTGACATTCTTCTCTTCAATTTGCTCGCTGTCTTTGTTTTTGGGGACGAACGATTGAGGGGTGATCCCGTACTTTTTCTCGATCAATTCTAGAGCTTGCAATTGCAGCTCCACATTTTTCTGCGTCATCATCCGAACGAACATGTCGTAGTCGTTGGCCGCCCAGATTTGTTCAAAAATGTTCTAAAATGGGGACCTTTTAAATCTTAAAAAATAAAATTTGACTTATACATAATATGTCACTATTTTAATAAAAGTTAAATTATAGCAAAGAATAAAGTATTTTTAAAACGCTTTACTTTTAACATTGGATGCACAATAAAATTGAAACCAATTGACGGATATTTGGACAGACAATTTGGAGTGACGGATCTATTCATGGACAGATATTGAGTGCGTTCCACTAAGCGCTCATAATGCTCAAAATATGCCTTCGGTCGTTCCACATGACGATCGTGGACGTTGTGGTCGCGGCGAAAACGTCACTATTGACGTCATTATTTTCGCTCATGCCGAGCTCACAAGGACCCATCTGAATATTAGGATCGAAGTGGACGTTGAGGAATTTTGGCGCAATTTTTTAAAGTTTTCGCTTTTTACGATCGCGATTTTGTAAAATTGCATTCCACTATTCGTCTGAACTAAATGAAGAAGTTTTAGACACATTCCGATATACCAAATAAGCAAATATCCAATTGTCGCCAAAGATATTTTGATTTCTTTTTTTTTGAGACAGATTTTTTGAATTCTCTTCTGTTATTTTGACTATTATTTACTATTTACATCTTATTTACATACATTGACAGGATTGACGCTTAAAACGCCCCATAACCCATTCCACTTGAGTTTATGATTGTAACGCTCGCAAGCAAGTGGAACGGGAAAAATCGCGACCTTGAGCATGAACGTTATGAGTGCTCAGTGGAACGTACTCGTTTTATACAAAAATCGGATTTAAATAATGGACTGTCCGTGACATAATGACGGACCTCTGGTCATTATAAATTTGAGGTATCTTGAGCTGAGTTTTTTTTTATTTTTTAGACTGGCATTTGTTAGTGTATTGATTGGCATATTCCAATGAATAAAGAAATTGTGTATTGTGCAGTGATTGGATCTACCGGTACCTACATTATCAAATGACAAGTGATATTTTTTTCCTTCATGACAGGCGGCATGGAACTGTTCTGACGTAATACCAATATCATCCATGAAGTTACCCAACATAAAATCCACCTGAAAAATGAAATAAAATACTATCAATATACAGGGTAATCGAATATTCCGTGGATATAGCCCCTCTATATGTATTTTCGGAATGCATATAAGTCAATTGCGCAAAAAACGGCGTCCAGTTGGCTTGGAAATGAACATCGATGACATTCATCATATCGTATGATGTGTCAGCGTGTACCAGATGACGTCAGCGTGTACCAGCGACTTCGTTCGCGTCGAATTAATCATTTGTAATGGTGATGATAAAGTAAAGCAAGAATTTCCATTAACATACAAACTGGATAAAAATTACGATATTATTATATAACTTGCTAATATTTGAGGGGTAGTTTCATCTCGTTGGAATTTGACTTTCGAAAAATCCGTTTGCCAAAAATAAGCTTTTTACGTCAAGCAGTTTAAGCAGAATCGTGGTTAAGAAATAACCCAACTTTTTGGAACACCCTGTATGATTTTTTAAAAAATTTCAAAATATGTAAAGAAACCAAATAAATTATGCTTGTCCAAGCATTTTCCCGAAAGACTAACCGTTTTTTAAATAACAAATATTGTAATATTTGTGGGGTGTTTTCACCCTCTTGGAATTTGAGATTCGAGAAACCCCTCCTTATCGAACCTCTACACCCCACAGTCAATCCGTTTACCAAAAATCAGCTTTAAACGTCAAGCAGTTTAAGCAGAATCGTGATTGCTCAATGGTCATATTTTATGAAACACCCTGTATAAATTTATAAAAAATCTTAAAATATGTAAAACAACAAAATAAAATATACGTGTTTAAGAGTTTTTCCGGAAAACTCACCGGTTTTTAAATGAAAAATATTTTAATATTTGAGGGATAGTTTCACCCCCTTAGAATTCGAGTTTCGAGAAACCCCTTCTTATCGAACCTCTACACCCTAAAGTCAATCTGTTTTCCAAATATCAGCTTTTTACGTCAAGCGCTTTAAGCAGGATCGTGATTAATCAGTGACCAGATTTTTCGAAACGCCCTGTATATATTTTTAAAAAATCTTAAAATATGTAAACAAACAAAATAAAATATACGTGTTTAAGCGTTTTTTCGGAAACTTGACCGTTTTATTAAATAAAAAATATTGTAATATTTGAGGGGTGGTTTCACCCTCTTGGAACTGGAATTTCGAAAAATCCCTTCTTATCGAACCTCTACACCCTAGAATCAACCTGTATGCCAAAATTAAGCTTCTTACGTTGAGTGGTTTGAGCAGGATCGTGATTAATCAGTATGTCAGCCACTTAAGGAGTTTATAATTAGTATAGATTTATTTGGGAAATGTCTTCGATCGTCATTTTCCAGCCAACTGGACGCCGCTTCTTTTTCGATCATATATGGTATAATTTTACATATACATCAGCAATCAATTTCTAACGGACAAACTAAGCACTTTTCTATGTCCACCGAATATTGGGACACCCTGTATATTTACCAGATTTTTGAACTCCTCAAATATCATATTATAATCGTCGTTATGGGTCACATCCGGTTCAAAAACTACAATTCAGAAATTTTACTCATAATTTCTGAAGAGAAATCTTAACAAAATGTAAATACTTATCGATTTTTCTTCGACAAAGCTTTGCAGGGGAGCATTCCAAATTGGTCCATTCAAAAAACAAACCAATGAGTCGAAAACCCAGGAATTATCATCTTCGGCCATGTTTTTTTACGTGAAATTTACTTTTTGTAATATAACAAAATATCAAGTTGCTTACAAATATCAAAACAGAGTTAACTTGATATGTTTGTATTTTTCCAAGAGGGTTGTCATGGAAAATATCGAACTTATTA
Source organism: Sitophilus oryzae (assembly GCF_002938485.1). Taxonomy (NCBI): domain Eukaryota; kingdom Metazoa; phylum Arthropoda; class Insecta; order Coleoptera; family Curculionidae; genus Sitophilus; species Sitophilus oryzae. Next base: position 766,993 of record NW_022147488.1, read on the forward strand.
TGGTTTTTCTTCTCCATTTTATCGATCTTTAATGCAAAGATAGCAAAAATTCTATTAATAAAAAGGTTCCAATACTTTATATAATTTAATTTTTATAAATCAGATTATTTCGATTTTTTTAATATTTATAAATAAAGATATTTAGTAATTATTTACATTCTGTATTTTTTATAAGAGCAGTACTATGCTGAATCGCTGAATCATGTTTTTTTGTTGTTATCTAAAACAGCAGGATGTTAATTAAATTTTTATTTAATTTATTGCACATTTTTTTGTAATCAGCGATAAGGAATTGATTTTGCAACACCGTGACTATCTCTGACAAATAATATGACAACACTGTGAATATATTTTTCCAACTCAGCAGTGACAGTTGAGGTTAGTTTTGTGATTTTTTCGTCTCTGTTATCATGTTTTAATAGTTTTCTCAATTAAAACAAGAAAAGGACAAGGAATAGAAACAGTTACAGCTTAAAAATGGGTCTACGAGGGATTATTAAATTCATTTTTCGAAGATCTTTTGAGATCCTCGTTATAGGGGTCTTGTTAGCTCTTCTTCCTAATCTACCACCTTATGCAAAAGTGACCAAACCATTTAGGTACGTAATTATTTAGTTTTTATAAACTTGCTATGTTTTTTAATTTAAATTTCTGAATTTTACGAAGGCTATTCAAGTTTTATCGCCTTCTTTTATGACGCGTTTAATATAATGCCTTAAAACAGTTATTTAAGCTGCATAGATTATTTTTTATTAGATTATATATATTTATACTGTTCTAATCCTAGTGTGACACCAGCAAAACCGTTTACCGGTAAATTAGCTTTAAACAATCGCCTAAAAGACGTGGAAGTATGGCACAAAGGAGATTTTCACGGACCAGAATGTTTTGCCGATTACAATGGTGAATTATACACCGGAATACTACTGGGCGATGTAGTTAAACTAACAGGGGAACATATAACACCGGTAGTAAAATTCGGTAAGCCCTGCAAAAGTATTCATGAAGAGTCGAAGTGTGGAAGACCTTTGGGCTTAGAGTTTGATAACAATGGCAATTTATTTGTTGCCGATGCTTACTATGGATTGTTTCAGGTTAATATTAAAACCGGTTAGTATAAAATACAGTTGTTTATGTTTCTTTATTAAAATCTTATGAATTTAAGGTGAAAAGAAGGTTTTGGTTGACCCAGAAACTGAAATAAATGGTAAAAAACCTAGATTGTTCAATTCTATTGTTCTCGCGAGTAATGGCGATATATATTGGACTGATTCAAGTACTGATTTTGGTTTGGAGGATGGGATTTTTACTGTACTGAGCGATCCAAGTGGAAGGTAATAATTATTATCTAAATAATTAATTATATTATTAAAAAACGTAGTATTATTAACAGTATATGTTTGGTATTGTGAAGAAAATGTCTTCAAGTTGATATTTGCCTTATAATTTTGATTTTCATATAAAAGCAATGCAGTTCTTTTTCAATCGTATTAACCAGACAAAATAAGAGGTGACCTTCAGACTGCTCTAAACTATCTTACTTAGTGACTGGGATTTATTCAAGAGTATGAATGTTTATTTTAAATTATCTCGTATAAATATAAAATATTTTTATCTGGTATTAATATGCACGTTGAATTAAGTGTTTTTTAGCTGGAATTATTGTGCTATAATTATTTTAATATTTATTTGATTCAATAGTACTTGTGTTTCAAGAAGGCATGTGAATTTTTGTTATAATATACCGGGTGTTTTTTGAAAAGTGGCTTACCTCTATAACTTATTTACTTTTTCAAATAAGAATGACATAGATTGGTATTGATTGACGTATTCAATTAGTCTCGGTCACCTTCCTGTTTCAAAGGAAACAGCTATAATACAACTTATGATTTTTAAATGGCACCCTCGGTAGTTTTTTACTTTATTTGATAGAAAATGACATGTTCAATGGAATAACTTATTATATGTCAACTTTTGACATTTTCAATAAAGAAAAAATAGTGTTTTAATTATCAATGAGTGGTCAAATTGTCGTTACATTTATTGTCATGGCACTCTTGATTGGAATTTAAAATACTATTTTATTTTAAGCAAAAATGTCAAAAGTTTACATTAAAATACCGTAGGTACCATTTCAAAATCAAAAGTTGTAGTCATTTCCGTGGAAACAGGAAGTGAACGAAACTAATTGAATACGTCAATTAATCCTTATTTATGTCATACTAGTTGAAGCCTGGCGCATCCGCCACGACATCAGGAAAAAAATACTTTTTATTTTTTTTTAATTAAATGAAAAACAAAAAATCCGGCGACGACAGTTTTTAGAAGGGCCAGCTAGCTATCTTTTAGTAAAAAAAGCAACTTTTTAGAGCAAGTCGTTACTTCAGTAGAGACGACACACATAAACATTAGCATTTTATATACCCGGGTGCGTCTCAAAAGTGGCTCAATCCTATAACTTTTTTATTTTTTCAGATAAAACAACGAGATTTGGTATTTTAGTATATGACATAAATTGGGATTGATTGACGTATTCAATTGTTTTCGGTCACTTCCGGTTTCACCGGAAATGACTACAACTTTTGATTTTTAAATGGCACCCTCGGTACTTTTTTCTATAGAAAATGACACTCTGAATCGAATGACATATAATATGTCGACTTTTGATATTTTGGCATATGGTTTATTTGAAATTGTAACATGCGGTTCATAACAACAATTTGACTCAAAATAACAAGTGTGTGGTATCAAATTATTCGTAAAAAAAATGCTTTTTTCAGATAAAACAACGAGATTTGGTATGTTAGTATATGACATAAATTGGGATTGATTGACGTATTCAATTGTTTTCGGTCACTTCCGGTTTCACCGGAAATGACTACAACTTTTGATTTTTAAATGGCACCTTTTCCAAGGCTCCTTGATTAAAAATTAATGTTTTTAACACAGCCATGGCACTCTAGATTAAAATTTAAAATAGAATTCGTTTTTGAGTGACTATGTCAATGTAAATTGACATATGATATGTCATTCGATTTCCGGTGAAACCGGAAGTGACCGAAAACAATTGAATACGTCAATCAATCCCAATTTATGTCATATACTAACATACCAAATCTCGTTTTATCTGAAAAAATAAAAAAGTTATAGGGGTGAGCCACGTTTGAGACGCACCCGGTATTTATGTACCTAGATATTAACATTTTTACCTGGAAAAAAAGCTATAGGGGTGAGCCACTTTTGAAAAACACCCGGTATAAACAGTACACTATGATTCATATAATTATCTTTTTTTTCAATTTTTTTTTTCTTTTACCACATCATCAACAAGATTAAAGTCTCAAGTTAATTATAACTCCATAATTAATAGTGATAAAATAAATGATATCCACTTATTATTTATATTGTTTGGTGATTTGGACAATGACCCCATAGTACGATGATACAGCATGTGATAAAAAAACCTTGCTAACAAATTAAAAATTAAGTATTTTTTTTTCAAGTACATATTTTTATCATTTAATAAATAATTATTTTAAATTACACTTATTTAATGTTTAACTATGACTTTCTAGAAGGATCAACACCTCCGTCTACCATGCATGAATACATAGATAGCATTATACTCCTTTCTTAATTTTTTTATTCAAAAGCTGATACATTTCCAGCAATTCTTGTCTCACTAATAAAATAAGAAGACCGCCAAATATGAATGACCAGGCGCTATATTGATTATTTTTTATATAATATAGATTGATCCATTACGATGCTAAAACGAAAAGAAACACAGTTCTTGTAGATGGCATCCATTTTGCCAATGGAGTAGCTCTAAGTGACGATGAAGAATTTGTTATTGCAGCTGAAACGGTCCAAAATAGAATACATAGATATTATTTGAAAGGTCCTAAGAAAGGTAAATGTACATTTATTTATTAAAAAATGTCTATATCTGGTGGATTCATCTTTCCAAAAAATCCTATATGGGTATTTCGCCACTGCAAGAAAATCTACAAAATAAAATAGTTATTTTTTGTAAACACTGTCACAAATTTCCTATAACAGATGCGAAAGAAGCGACTGCATCGGAAACCGCTCGGCAAACCCCACACGCCTATTGAGTGGTGTAAATACACCAGTCGTTTAGTTCGGAAACCTATGCTATGTCGTATTCGCTTGCTGGAATGACATAGTGCGTGGTTATATGTTTCTTTTTAAAAACGGGTGTAGGATTTTTGTTGAACTTTTGAACTGTTATTTCTAAGTTTTGGTAATTTGTATATCTTATTTAAAATGGGATACAAATGTGTTATAAGGAAAAAAAAGATATCTATAGTATAAAAAATTAATTTATTTAACAAAATTTAATTAAAAATGTGACAAAATAGTACCTTTCTATTGGTTCTATCGGACTTTTTTCGACTATATAAATCTATATTTGTAAACTTTAATACATCAAATATTTTCAATCTAATAAATCATTTAATGATGTAAATAAGAGGAAATTTCTCACATGGGTGGTCAAATTTATAGTTTTCATTATATCAAACAGCCTCTGAGAAATGTTTTCAACTCAAAATGCCTTTAATTATGTTTGACTACATCATTAAAAAGGGTCTTCAAATACATCAATGTGATATTTGTCTAAAATTTGCAAAAGAATCCGAATCTCTGGATAACTCGAAATTATTTACCCATTTAATAGCCTTTGATCATGAAAGTGGAAAAATTTGTTCATTTTATTTACAGGCTGGAAAAATTATTTATATTAAATTTTGATGAGTTTTGCACTGAAGAAAACATTCAGAGGCTGTTTGATATAATGGAAACTATAGAATTTGACCAACCATGTGAGAAATTTCCTCTTATTTACATCATTAAATTATTTATTAGATTGAAAATATTTTATGCATTAAAGTTTACAAATAAAGATTTATATAGTCGAAAAAAGTCCGATAGAGGCAATAGAAAAGTAACAATTTTGTCAAAACTTTAATTAAATTTTGTTAAATAAATTAATTTTTTATACTATAAATATCTTTTTTTTCCTAATCTCCTACGAACTGATATAATATGACGAGTAATCTATTAAATTACTGTGAGATTATATGCCTCGATAACATATTGGTGCAGATTATTTTCACCCAAACAAATAATAACCCAAACTAGTATACATTGATGCGGATTGTCTATGAACTCTTTCTGAAGGTCACAGAAACCTGAACGCGTAAAGCCGGAGTCTCATGCATCCGAAACTATCCTAAAAACGGCGTATTCTGGCGTAAGCGGGTGTAATGACCTTTGAATGGATTTCCAAGTAATTCTATTGGCTGGAAACATTCATCTGTCAGAAATTTTTTTCTGTCAAAATTCATCTGTCAAAAATTACTGAAATCGATTCAAGGTCGTTACGCCGTTACGCCGTGATACGCCGTTTTAGGATAGTGTGCACCTCATGCATCCGAAATCCGATGATACGACGATCCGACGGTGCTCCTATTAGTCGAAATATTTTGACACCAATTTTTATCCGATATTTTTAACTAATCGTCCGACGTCGTATAAAGTTAAATTTTGTTTAACTTTTGTACGATATCGTGTGTTTTTTAACCTCACTTTTTTTGAAAACATTGGTTTTTAAAATCAAGTTTAGTGGGAAGTGGGCAATTTCGGGATATTTGGCGAGGAAGTTATTTTTATAATGTGTTTCTATAAGTGTTTCTCCAATAATTCATGGAATAATACATAATAATAATACATAGTAATTACAGGTCGAAATGTCAAAACTGTCAAATTTCGGAACGAACTTTCGGATGTATGTGACAGGCTTTTTTTTATTTCACACGATAACTTCAAATTTCGGATGTCGTACCATCGGATTTCGGATGCATGAGACTCCCGCTTAATTCGGTGTTCTTTCGCATCTGTTGTAGTTAATTTGTGACACTGTCAGCAGTTCGGTTTACAGATATACAAATTTGCCTAAGGAACAAAAACATGCTTAACGTTTCGGAAAGTTTTTCTCTTTCCGTCGATTTCTCTTTTTGATTTACTTCATCTGTGTGGTTTGTATTTTAAATCATGCGACATGATCGGTTGACAGACAGAGAGATAAAATAAAAAGCGCCACACAGTGTTGCCGGTTTTTCCCTGTGAAGGAGAAAGTGTGTAGAAAAAAATAAACTATGTATTTTAAAAACTTGTCTATTCAACTTCTATCTCTTTTTAATACATTTGATCTGTCTACATCACTGCCTTACACATTAAAATCCAGACCACGCTTTTGTGATGACCCGATTGGTATATACTATCGAAAAGAAATCGGCGTCATAGTTGACGCTTGTCAAAAATCATTCATTTTCTAACCAATTTTGTCTCCGTTTCTTTTACTATACATATAGGACTATCTGTACTAAACTGTTTGTACTGAACGTTTGATACATAATTTACATATCGATTTATCGGGAATCAAATTTTGCCGATATTTATCGATAATTTTCTCAACATCGATATTTTAGTACATCTCTAACCAATGTTTAATTTTAAGATCTATGTTTTGGAGACGATTTTTTCAGAATATTTCTCAATTTTCTTTAAGGTACTCATGATATATTCATTGATGGACTTCCCGGTCTTCCTGACAACCTTAAAGCTGACGGGAAAGGTGGATTTTTCGTACCGTTGGTTATGTCAACAGACGAAGACCATCCCATACTATTCCAATCCATAGGTCCATTTCCTTTGCTTAGGAAAGCTGCTCTTAGGTTTATGGGTATCGTCGAATTTTTATTTAAAAAGTTAAACGAAGTCTACCCCAATGAATTTTTCGAAAAGACAGCTCATTACGTAAGTATTCTTAAGCTACGCATCCGAGTTATCCATCAGCTCAGCACATATAGAAAATTCCATGTAAATTTGTGAGCCATAAAGGCATCTTTGATACATTTTGACTGAACCGGAAAGTTGTAACATAAACAATACGTATGGGGGCTTTATTACTTATTAAAAGCTTCGGATTTCTAAATTTAATTGTGTTTTATAGTTGGGAAGTTTTGCATCGGGTCACGCATTGTTGCCAAATCACCAGGTAACTCTACTGAGGGTCGATAGGAGCGGCAACATCGTCGACAGTCTGCATCATCTCGACAGCAAATTAAAGGAATATCGGAAATGCACATTTTCCGCGATACTTTATATTTAGGATCACCTTTCAACGACTATATTGCTAGGATTCCACTCGATACCATTGGATGGAGTGACTTAAAGGTAAATTTCTAGCTAGATCTAATGTACTTTGTAGAGATGTCCAGAGAAGGATAATGTGATAAATACCTACAGGGTGGCCCATTAGTGTGAGGAAGTCCATGTAAAAAAACCCTGTATAATATAATGTGAGTTTTTTTACGGATTTATTCTGTTATTCTTGGTGTTTAGAAAAATATAGATAGGTTTTTACCACTTTTCCTATATACTGTTTTTAATCAAAGTTTTAGTAAATAAAAGATAGCATGGCAATAACGTAAAATTCTAAATTCAGTTGTGTACAGAAAAATGGGGGGTTACAATTTAAAAAAAATACAATTTTATCATTACTTTTTTTGGCACAACCTGTATTTTAGGATATGCATCTTTATAATCCATGTAACAGTTGTGTAAAACTTTTTTTCATATCTTCATTATCAAGGACGATATTGGACTTTCTCACACTAATGGGACACACTGTATTTGTTCTCATTTTCGTTCTAAATGTTCTCATAATTCTAATTTTTCGCATAATAAGAAGAAAAAATGATAAAAATCAGAATAAAATAAAATAAAAACCAGATTGATTTTCCAATCCTATTTTCTTTGCACTAGTAAAAAAATTTTCTCTCCTTCTCCAAACATAAATTCTCTAGAAATTTACAATATTAGGAGTAATACATACAGTTGTCTAATTTTTATCTTATTTTTTTTATTTATTTAGGTTGATCGCGTTAAACGTTCTGCACCTACAACGCCTAAACCTGTAACAACTACTACACAAAGACCTACAACGACTACACCAAAACCTACTACAACTACACAAAAACCAACTACGACAACCCCTAGACCAACTACGACTACGCAAAGAGCAACGACTACTACTACGACGACTACACCAAAACCGACAACTACTACCGCAAAACCCACTACAACTACACAAAGACCGACTACGACAACGCCTAAACCTACCGCTGCCCCTGCAAAATCGACCAATCAAAAACAGGTACCGCCCACCGCCGCTAAACAGGAGGCGCCACAAGCGAGGCAGGCTCCTCCTCCACAGGCCAAACCAACTGTAGCACCTGTCAAACAACAACCTCCCGCATCTCAGGTAATTATTTAAGACCTATTATATTAACTTAGGTTTTATAAATCTCTCTTTTTGTCGTTGTTTTAACATATCCTAGTAAGACAGTGATGTAGTCTATGCGGAATTCTTGGATTAATTATTAAAATTTCAGACCGTACAAGTAAACGTTTACGAAAAATGTTACCTCTAGGGTTGGAACTTTATTTTTCACAATTAGTTACTCATTTTACTACAGTTGTAATAAATTATATTTAGCTTAGGCTAAGAGCTTAGTGAAGCGACGAGGATAGCGGAGAGCCAGTAGCATGACATTGCGTCCAAAACAAACCTGTCGAAAAAAAAAAAAAAACTAAAGTTGTAGTCATTTCAAAAAGGAAACAGGAAGTGAACGAAACTAAATTGAATACGTCAACAACCTTATTTATGTCATACTAGTTGAAGCCTGGCGCATCCGCCACGACATCAGGAAAAAAAATACCTTTTTATTTTTTTTAATTAAATGAAAAACAAAAAATCCGGTTACGACACAGTTTTTAGAGCCAATTAGCTATCTTTAGTAAAAAAGCAACTCTCTAGAGCAAGTCGTTACTCAGTAGAGACGACACAGCTAAATATTTGACATACTTTATATACCGGGTGCGTCTCAAAAGTGGCTCAATCCTATAACTTTTTATTTTTTCAGATAAAACAACGAGATTTGGTATAAATTGGGATTGATTCACATAAATTGGGATTGATTGACGTATTCAATTGTGCTCGGTCACTTCCTGGCTTTCACCGGAAATGACTACAACTTTTGATTTTTAAATGGCACCCTCGCAATTTTTTTACTTAGAAATGACACTTGAATCGAATGGATATAATTATGTCGACTCCTTGATGATTTTTGGCATATGGCTTATTTGAAATTGTAACATGTGCTTCATAACAACAATTTGACTCAAAATAACAAGTGTGTGGTATCAAATTATTCGTAAAAAAAATGCTTTTTCCAAATATGCTAATGAGCTACCCTCGTTCCATTTGAAAAAATTGAGCTATGATTAAAAATACGATTTGGGCATCTTTTAACCGGCCAGGACAAAACACTAAACACATTAGACAATCAAATCTATTTTTCCAAGGCTCCTTGATTAAAAATTAATGTTTTTAACACAGCCATGGCACTCTAGATTGAAATTTAAAATAGAATTCGTTTTTGAGTGACTATGTCAATGTAAATTAACATATGATATGTCATTCGATTTCTGGTGAAACCGGAAGTGACCGAAAACAATTGAATACGTCAATCAATCCCAATGTATGTCATATACTAACATACCAAATCTCGTTTTATCTGAAAAAATAAAAAAGTTATAGGGGTGAGCCACTTTTGAGACGCACCCGGTATTTATGTACCTAGATATTAACATTTTTATCTGGAAAAAAAGCTATAGGGGTGAGCCACTTTTGAAAAACACCCGGTATAAACAGTACTCTATGATTCATATAATTATCTTTTTTTTCAATTTTTTTTTTCTTTTACCACATCATCAACAAGATTAAAGTCTCAAGTTAATTATAACGCCATAATTAATAGTGATAAAATAAATGATATCCACTTATTATTTATATTGTTTGGTGATTTGGACAATGACCCCGTAGTACAGTGATACAGCATGTGATAAAAAAACCTTGCTAACAAATTAAAAATTAAGTTTTTTTTTCAAGTACATATTTTTATCATTTAATAAATAATTATTTTAAATTACACTTATTTAATGTTTAACTATGACTTTCTAGAAGGATCAACACCTCCGTCTACCATGCATGAATACATAGATAGCATTATACTCCTTTCTTAATTTTTTTATTCAAATGCTGATACATTTCCAGCAATTCTTGTCTCACTCAATAAAATAAGAAGACCGCCAAATATGAATGACCAGGCGCTATATTGATTATTTTTTATATAATATAGATTGATCCATTACGATGCTAAAACGAAAAGAAACACAGTTCTTGTAGATGGCATCCATTTTGCCAATGGAGTAGCTCTTAGTGACGATGAAGAATTTGTTATTGCAGCTGAGACAGTTCAAAATAGAATACATAGATATTACTTGAAAGGTCCTAAGAAAGGTAAATGTACATTTATTTATTAAAAAATGTCTATACCCATGTGGCGGATTCATCTTTCCAAAAAATCCTATATGGGTATTTCGCCACTGCAAGAAAATCTACAAAATAAAATAGTTATTTTTTGTAAACACTGTCACAAATTACCTATAACAGATGCGAAAGAAAGCGACTGCATCGGAAACCGCTCGGCAAACCCCACACGCCTATTGAGTGGTGTAAATACACCAGTCGTTTAGTCCGGAAACCTATGCTGTGTCGTATTCGCTTGCTGGAATGATATAGTGCGTGGTTATATGTTTCTTTTTAAAAACGGGTGTAGGATTTTTGTTGAACTTTTGAACTGTTATTTCTAAGTTTTGGTATTTTGTATATCTTATTTAAAATGGGATACAAATGTGTTTATTTATAAGGAAAAAAAAGATATTTATAGTATAAAAAATTAATTTATTTAACAAAATTTAAGTAAAAATGTGACAAAATAGTACCTTTCGATTGGTTCTATCGGACTTTTTTCGACTATATAAATCTTTATTTGTAAACTTTAATACATCAAATATTTTCAATCTAATAAATCATTTAATGATGTAAATAAGAGGAAATTTCTCACATGGGTGGTCAAATTCTATAGTTTTCATTATATCAAACAGCCTCTGAGAAATGTTTTCAACACAAAATGTCTTTAATTATGTTTGACTACATCAATTAAAATGGTCTTCAAATACATCAATGTGATATTTGTCTAAAATTTGCAAAAGAATCCGAATCTCTGGATAACTCGAAATTATTTACCCATTTAAAAGGCTTTGATCATGAAAGTGGAAAAATTTGTTCATTTTATTTACTGGAAATGGAAAAATTATTTATATTAAATTTTGATGAGTTTTGCACTGAAGAAAACATTCAGAGGCTGTTTGATATAATGAAAACTATAGAATTTGACCACCCATGTGAGAAATTTCCTCCTATACATCATTAAATTATTTATTAGATTGAAAATATTTTATGCATTAAAGTTTACAAAAAATGAAGATTTATATAGTCGAAAAAAGTCCGATAGAACAATAGAAAAGTAACTATTTTGTCACATCTTTAATTAAATTTTGTTAAATAAATTAATTCTTTATACTATAAATATCTTTTTTTCCTAATCTCCTATGAACTAATATAATATGACGAGCAATCTATTAAATTACTGTGAGATTATATGCCTCGATTACATATTGGTGCAGATTATTTTCACCCAAACAAATAATAACCCAAACTATACATTGATGCGGATTGTCTATGAACTCTTTCTGAAGGTCACAGAAACCTGAACGCGTAAAGCCGGAGTCTCAGGGTGCAGCCACACTATCCTAAAAACGGCGTATCGGCGTAACGGGTGTAATGACCTTGAATGGATTTCCAGTAATTCTATTGGCTGAAACATTCATCTGTCAGAAATTTTTTCTGTCAAATTCATCTGTCAAAAATTTTAGCCAATAGAATTACTGGAAATCGATTCAAGGTCGTTACGCCGTTACGCCGATACGCCGTTTTTAGGATAGTGTGGCTGCACCCTCATGCATCCGAAATCCGATGACACGACGATCCGACGGTGCTCCTATTGGTCGAAATATTTTGACACCAATTTTTATCCGATATTTTTAACTAATCGTCCGACGTCGTATAAAGTTAAATTTTGTTTAACTTTTTATTTTATTATCTATATTTTTTTAACCTCACTTTTTTTGAAAATATTGGTTTTTAAAATCAAGTTTAGTGGGAAGTGGGCAATTTCGGGATATTTGGCGAGGAAGTTATTTTTATAAGTGTTTCTCCAATAATTCATGGAATACTACATAATAATAATACATAGTAATTACAGGTCTAAATGTCAAAACTGTCAAATTTCGGAACGAACTTTCGGATGTATGTGACAGGCTTTTTTTTATTTCACACGATAACTTCAAATTTCGGATGTCGTACCATCGGATTTCGGATGCATGAGACTCCGGCTTAATTCGGTGTTCTTACGCATCTGTTGTAGTTAATTTGTGACACTGTCAGCAGTTAGGTTTACAGATATACAAATTTGCCTAAGGAACAAAAACATGCTTAACGTTTCGGAAAGTTTTTCTCTTTCCGTCGATTTCTCTTTTTGATTTACATCATCTGTGTGGTTTGTATTTTAAATCATGCGACATGATCGGTTGACAGACAGAGAGATAAAATAAAAAGCGCCACACATTGTTGCCGGTTTTTCCCTGTGAAGGAGAAAGTGTGTAGAAAAAAATAAACTATGTATTTTAAAAACTTGTCTATTCAACTTCTAACTCTTTTTAATACATTTGATCTGTCTACATCACTGCCTTACACATTAAAATCCAGACCACGCTTTTGTGATGACCCGATTGGTATATACTATCGAAAAGAAATCGGCGTCATAGTTGACGCTTGTCAAAAATCATTCATTTTCTAACCAATTTTGTCTCCGTTTTTTTTACTATACATATAGGACTATCTGTACTAAACTGTTTGTACTAAACGTTTGATACTTAAATTTACATATCGATTTATCGGGAATAAAAATATTGCCGATATTTATCGATAATTTTCTCAACATCGATATTTTAGTACATCTCTAACCAATGTTTAATTTTAAGATCTATGTTTTGGAGACGATTTTTTCAGAATATTTCTCAATTTTCTTTAAGGTACTCATGATATATTCATTGATGGACTTCCCGGTCTTCCTGACAACCTTAAAGCTGACGGGAAAGGTGGATTTTTCGTACCGTTGGTTATGTCAACAGACGAAGACCATCCCATACTATTCCAATCCATAGGTCCATTTCCTTTGCTTAGGAAAGCTGCTCTTAGGTTTATGGGTATCGTCGAATTTTTATTTAAAAAGTTAAACGAAGTCTACCCCAATGAATTTTCCGAAAAGACAGCTCACTACGTAAGTATTCTTAAGCTACGTACCGAGTTATCCATCAGCTCAGCACATATAGAAAATTCCATGTAAATTTGTGAGCCATAAAGGCATCTTTGATACATTTTGACTGAACCGGAAAGTTGTAACATAAACAATACGTGTATACGGGGCTTTATTACTTATTAAAATCTTCGGATTTCTAAATTTAATTGTGTTTTATAGTTGGGAAGTTTTGCATCGGGTCACGCATTGTTGCCAAATCACCGGGTAACTCTACTGAGGGTCGATAGGAGCGGCAACATCGTCGACAGTCTGCATCATCTCGACAGCAAAATTAAAGGAATATCGGAAATGCACATTTTCCGCGATACTTTATATTTAGGATCACCTTTCAACGACTATATTGCTAGGATTCCACTCGATACCATTGGATGGAGTGACTTAAAGGTAAATTTCTAGCTAGATCTAATGTACTTTGTAGAGATGTCCAGAGAAGGATAATGTGATAAATACCTACAGGGTGGCTCATTAGTGTGAGGAAGTCCATGTAAAAAAAACTTGTATAATATAATGTGAGTTTTTTTATGGATTTATTCTGTTATTCTTGGTGTTTAGAAAAATATAGATAGGTTTTTACCACTTTTCCTATATACTGTTTTTAATCAAAGTTTTAGTAAATAAAAGATAGCATGGCAATAACGTAAAATGCTAAATTCAGTTGTGTACACAAAATGGGGGGTTACAATTTAAAAAAAATACAATTTTATCATTACTTTTTTTGGGACAACCTGTATTTTAGGATATGCATCTTTATAATCCATGTAACAGTTGTGTAAAACTTTTTTTCATTTCTTCGTTATCAAGGACGATATTGGACTTTCTCACACTAATGGGACACACTGTATTTGTTCTCATTTTCGTTCTAAATGTTCTCATAATACTAATTTTTCGCATAATAAGAAGAAAAAATGATAAAAATCAGAATAAAATGAAATAAAAACCAGATTGATTTTCCAATCCTATTTTCTTTGCACTAGTAAAAAAATTCTTTCTCCTTTCTCCAAACATAAATTCTCTAGAAATTTACAATATTAGGAGTAATACATACAGTTGTCTAATTTTTATCTTATTTTTTTTATTTATTTAGGTCGATCGTGTTAAACGTTCTGCACCTACAACGCCTAAACCTGTAACAACTACTACACAAAGACCGACAACGACTACACCCAGACCTACAACGACTACACCAAAACCTACTACAACTACCCAAAAACCAACCACGACAACCCCTAGACCAACTACGACTACGCAAAGAGCAACAACTACTACGACTACATCAAAACCGACAACCACTACCGCAAAACCCACTACAACCACACAAAAACCGACTACGACAACGCCTAAACCTACCGCTGCCCCTGCAAAATCGATCAATCAAAAACAGGCACCGCCCACCGCCGCTAAACAGGAGGCACCACAAGCGAGGCAGGCTCCTCCTCCACAGGCCAAACCAACTGTAGCACCTGTCAAACAACAACCTCCCGCATCTCAGGTAATTATTTAAGACCTATTATATTAACTTAGTAGTATAGTTGTTTTAACACATCCTAGTAAGACAGTGATGTAGTCTATGCGGAATTCTTGGATTAATTATTAAAATTTCAAACCGTACAAGTAAACGTTTACGAAAAATGTTACCTCTAGGGTTGGAACTTTATTTTTCACAATTAGTTACTCATTTTACTACAGTTGTAATAAATTATATTTAGCTTAGGCTAAGAGCTTAGTGAAGCGACGAGGATAGCGGAGAGCCAGTAGCATGACATCGCGTCCAAAACAAACCTGTGAAGAACATAGTAAAACGATCTGCTCGAGCGGTTAGATCGAGCGGCAAGATCAATTCAAATAATTTTGTTTTCGTCGCTTTGTCGCGCTGTAGAAAACTATGGATTCCCAAACTCACAAACGGTCAATATTATTGCGCAATATTTCATATTGTGCAATAATATTGACCGTTTAGGGTTTACATTGAAAGGTTGCACAATATATTGTGTCAATCAAAAACAGTTTGATTTTTATTGTGCAATAGTAATTAGTTTGTATCGTGTGTGGATAATATTGCACAATAGTTCAGTATATTTTTGTTTTCTATGCGTGTCTGTCTTGCTGCTCGGCCCTATTTAGAATATTTAGATCAGTGGTTTGTCAGCAAATATGGGATCAAAAGCAAAAGAGGAAGAATGACGATTTATTTTAAAAGTCATCGAAATGTACCATTCTTTGCCAGCTTTATGGAATACAAAAAGCAAAAAATATGGCCTCTTTTCTTATACCAATCTTTCATTCATTTACTTTGACACTTTTGTTTCTTTGTTAAACAAGTGGCCAAAACAAGGGCAATAGCAGCTTGTTTTTTCTTATCCATGTTAACCAAAGTGCAAAACGAAACTAGTTATTGAACAAATTTATTGTACTGTTTGGGGATGACTAACAATATTATTGGGTAATATTATTGCGCAAACATATTGACCGTCTGTGGGCCCCTTTAAGAGAGATTTTATGGGACCAAAAAGATAGTAATCACCATAACCGGTACATTTAAGATAAGCTATGAGATGAAGTGGCAACAAATTTTCGTAAAGGTTATAAAAATTGACTCTCTCCGGTTTTTGAAAATTTCATGTACACTAGACCCAAGAACTGTAAACTAATAGGATTGCTCATCCTCATAAGACGTACGTTCGCTTCTTCCCGCGCTTTAGCTGACAGTTGTGACGTCATTGTAGTCCTTGTCATGATAGTGTGTATTATTAGTTGCCTATGGTAAACTTATAAAAAAAACCAAGAACTGTAAACTAATAGGATTGCTCATCCTCATAAGACGTACGTTCACTTCTTCCCGCGCTTCAGCTGACAGCTGTGACGTCATTGTAGTCCTTGTCATGATAGTGTGTATTATTAGTTGCCTATGGTAAACTTATAAAAATAACAGCTGAGAGATTTTGAGTTAATTATTTTGTCAATTTTAAATGTGAAAAGGGTGTCTTTAAAGTTTTCAGAGCTATAGAGTGTATAAATACGTTCATTTTGTGTTGTGGATTGTGACAAAGTGCTTACTAAGTGCCTACGATAGTGTTTATTAATTATTTTAGAGCATAATATGGAAGTACTCTAAAAAGAATGCTTGCAAAAGGTGATGCTGGGAACTGCTGTTCTTATAAATTCATTATCCGAGTATTTATTA
Organism: Sitophilus oryzae; assembly: GCF_002938485.1. Taxonomy (NCBI): domain Eukaryota; kingdom Metazoa; phylum Arthropoda; class Insecta; order Coleoptera; family Curculionidae; genus Sitophilus; species Sitophilus oryzae. Next base: position 783,610 of record NW_022147488.1, read on the forward strand.
CGATTTATACAGTTAATTTTCTATACTGCATACATATAAGGTGTTTAAATAAATTAACTGAATAATGAACGTTTTGTATTCGGCAACCAATAATGCACGTGTGTGTATTATTGGTTGCCGGATAAGGACTAATAACCATGACAAGGACTACAATGACGTCACAAAGCGAGTAGTTTTCGCATGCACCTGGCGGACACTTTTGACTGAACGAGCAGTCCTATTAGGTTAACTGTTCTTGCACTAGACCTTCTGGTTTGTTGGTTTTAAATCAACCAAATGTTTGCGACACTACTGCCCAGAATTTTAGCCACTGTTAACATTTTAAATTATCAATAAGCAAATGAAAATAATAAATAAAATACCTTGCTATTCCTCGCCGCTCTACTATGTTTCAGCACCTCGAGGCTTGCTCGACGCGGTATCGCGCTGCTTGCTCGCCGCTATCCTCGTCGCTCCACTATGTTCTTAGCCTTGGATATATTATCTTCATTTCAGTAGTATACATGAAAGTTTTTAAAATTTTGGTTCTACTACATTTTCCTATACACGTAAAAATCGGCAACACTGTATGCCGGTTTTTATTTTGTCACTCTGTCTCTCAATCGGTTATTTATATTTATCTCTGTCGCATGCATTAAAATACAGACCACGCAGATGAACTGACCAGGATGGTATATCCATTACATAACTAATATAACAATATTTGTTTGTCTGTATTAATATGATTTCCGGGCTAAAATTTAAATTTATTTTCTTAAAAGAAAATGACATATGTACAGGGACATCATTTTAAGTGTCTCACTCGATTTATAATTTTCCTGTTTGGTATTTAAAGATAATAGAAAGATTTTCTAATGTAATTTTTCGCGAGGATGCCGATTCTCTACACCAAAATTTTTTAAAACGTCAATTTTGACAGATACAACGCCATCTTGATTTTTTTTAAATGGAAACCCCCACATATTTTAGCATGGTCCGGTAGACATATTTTAGCTAATTTCAAAAATATATAGTTTAGTATACTTTGCTCTTACCGTTTTCGATATACAGTGGATTTAAAAATGAATTGCTCCAGAATCATTTTAAGTGTCTCACCCAATTTAAAATTTTCCTCTTCTCTATTTTAAGATAGTAAAAAGATATTTCAATGTAATTTTTCGCGAGGATGCCGATTTTCTACATTAAAATTTTTTACAACGTCAATTTTGACAGATACGACGCCATCTTGATTTTTTTTAAATGGAAACCCCCACATATTTTAGCATGGTCCGGTAGACATATTTTAGCTAATTTCAAAAATATATAGTTTAGTATACTTTGCACTTACCGTTTTCGATATACAGTGCATTTAAAAATGAAATCTTTAGAATTATTTTAAGTGAGTCATCCAGTTTACAATTTTCGAATTTTAAAATTCTTAAATCTTAAATTAAATTATTATTATTAATTCTTTAATCTATAATTTTTAAATCCACTGTATATCGAAAACGGTAAGTGCAAAATATACTATATTTTTCTGAAATTAGCTAAAATATGTCTACCGGACTATGCTAAAATATGTGGAGGTTTCCATTTAAAAAAAATCATGATGGCGTCGTATCTGTCAAAATTGACGTAAAAAATTATAATGTAGAAAATCGGCATCCTCGCGAAAAATTACATTAAAATATCTTTTTACTATCTTAAAATAGAAAAGAGGAAAATTTTAAATTGGGTGAGACACTTAAAATGATTCTGGAACAATTCATTTTTAAATCCACTGTATATCGAAAACGGTAAGTGCAAAGTATACTAAACTATATATTTTTGAAATTAGCTAAAGTTTGTCTACCGGGCGGTGTTAAAATTTGATGGGGTTTCCATTTAAAAAAAATCAAGATGGCGTCGTATCTGTCAAAATTGACGTTGTAAAAAATTTTAATGTAGAAAATCGGCATCCTCGCGAAAAAATACATTGAAATATCTTTTTACTATCTTAAAATATTATATCTTAAAATATTATAAACTTATTATCACTTAAAATGATTCTGGAACAATTCATTTTTAAATCCACTGTATATCGAAAACCGTAAGTGCAAAGTATACTGAACTATATATTTTTGAAATTAGCTAAAATATGTCTACCGGACCATGCTAAAATATGTGGGGGTTTCCATTTAAAAAAAATCAAGATGGCGTCGTATCTGTCAAAATTGACGTTTTAAAAAATTTTGGTGTACAGAATCGGCATCCTTGCGAAAAATTGCATTAGGAAATCTTTCTACTATCTTTAAATACCAAACAGGAAAATTATAAATCGAGTGAGACACTTAAAATGATGTCCCTGTACACGCCAAAATCGACCAAGTCAGTGTCAAAGATAGAGGCAGTCAGATAATTGAATGTCTCTCATATGTTGAAGAATGAAGCGAATTTACTTATAAAAATTTTTTAACCAAGATTTACAATAATCTCGCTGTAATTCAAGCCCTGACACAATGTCCTTGCAGATTTATACAGTTTGCCTTTGTTACTATATTTCAATTACTTATTTTTAGACACCACCTGTCAAGGAGAAACCACAAACAGCTCAACAGGTGAAAAACTAGACTGCAACGTATGAATCTGTGATGATAACTTTTTGATAAGTTAACAGAAATTATCTTTATGATGCACATTTAATTAATACTTGTTTAAAAAATGTTCACACCATATATTCTATAAAATTTCAACTAATCATTCCCTTGCATGACGACAGATAAACATAAGTTCTTATGAGAAAAAACATTAGAATTTTTTAAATTGTCAAAGTCAAAGTCCATTTGATCATAAAATTTTAATCCTATGGTATAACTTTCTGTTTAAATACTAATCTGGTTTAAAAACTATACTTATTTTATAGTTATAGGTGTATTCCAACAATGTGTCATGTAAGTACTCTAAAAGCTAGTCTAGAATTACCTCGTACCATTTAATTTATGAGTTAATGCGGATTTTCATGCAGTTCTATAACCACTTCCCGATATGGAAAAATGCATCAAAATGCCTTAAATTTATTTTACGTTATGTTTTTATTGGTCGGTTCTTCCCTGGTGGAATATTATAAGTAATATAACATAAGGCGCTATAGCTAAGCTATAACGAATTAAGATTCGTTATAGCTTAGCTATAGCACAGATCATACAGATTATAAACTTTGTTTTTTCTTTATAGTTTTTCGTGGTTCCAATTTTCGGAATCGGGCACTAGTTAGGTTACTAGTTTGCGCACATAGCACGCCTTTTATGACCTCTAAAATTGTGCAGAGCGCCTGACCGGCACAGTTATTAGAGAGATATCGGAAAACCGAATAGCGTTATGCAGTATTTACGCGTACCTTATCATGGTTACCATATGCGCTAGTCAATTTTTAACGCAACACCCGCTAATAACGTTACCGCCTGACGTAATATGCGGATCAATTACACCAAGCGTTTAAAAATTGCTTAAATGGGCATGTGCGGGTACATTTGACAACCGGGGCCGGCCGGCGAGCGGCGAGATCTTTTATTTTAGGTTATGTTTGAATTGTTTTGAATTATTACTGTTTTATTAGGTAATTTGATATTTAAGTAGCTGGGATTAGTTTTAATTAAATAAATATGGCCTAAAATATGGATTCCACTTCTTTCAATATTAAAGAACCTATAAAGAGGCTTAGGTTTACAGCAGATCACGACTTAGCCCTTCTAAGAGAATTTGTTGCTTGTTGCCCTAAACCCACTGGCAGACGTTGAACAATGAAGCACTGGAAATAAGCACTTTAGCCCTTTAGTTTTAAAATACCTAGTAAACAAAACAATTTCAAAGTTTTAAATTCAATGTTAGGTTAAGTTTAAATAGCGTACGCGACGCGAACAGAATTCGTTCCGATCCGATAACTATAAATGAAGAGAGTTAATACTACCTCACGTAAAGGAAATAATACCTGGCCTTATTACCGTCCATGCACGCTATTCGGTTTAGCGATATCTCTCTATTACGCTGTTTATTGTTATTTTACGCGAGTTTATTTTTGCGAACAGGAAATTTTACTCGTTTGCACATCGTCATAAAAAACAATTTTCGTACCACGAATTAGGGATAAGATTTTTATCTGTATACATATAGTATACCTAATCTGTGGCTATAGAGCCTAGTTACAAAAGCAGCTTTGGCTCTATTGGTAAGGCGATCGCCTCCGGATCGAGATGTATTAGGTTCGAATCCTACAAATCTAGAATTTTTTTATTTTTTTCACAGGTGTCGACGTGTAGTGAAGGTAATAACAATCAAAACACACTGTAAGCGTGTTTTGATTGCGTTGGTTTCACTCTGGGGTTATTTTTTTTTGTTTAGATTTCGCGTGAAATACTGTAAGTAAACTTCTCTTTCGACTCGACCAATCACAGGTGCGTTTCCATCAAAAAACATTGTCAAACAAACATTCGCAAGTGTTTGCGAATGTTTGAAAACGTTTGTAAATGTTGGTTCGTTTCTATTTTTCTCTTTTTGAACAGGATAAAAATTCGCGAATTAACAGTGAGTTTGTGAACATTTGTCAACGATCCGGAATATTTGCACAAAATGGCTCCGCGAAAAACAGCTATTGTAAATGCCGCTTCTTTTATTATAATGTGTGTTTTGAAAGAAAAGGAGACTATGAAAAAAAAGAAAAGAAAACATAGGTTTTGGACGTCATACTTCTTGAAAACAGATGATAGAAGTGGCCTATTTAGGAATTTCTCTAGAATGTCACAAGAAGACTTTCAATACTTAATATCGTTAATCGGTCCTAAAATAGGTAAAAAAGATACTAATTACAGAGACTGTATTCCTGTGGAACTGAGATTGGCTATAACACTTCGGTTTTTAGCCACGGGAGGTTCATACAACAGCCTTATATATCTCTTTACAGTTTCGAAGCCACTTATATCAAGAATTATTCCAGAGGTGTGTGAAGCTATCATTGAAAGTTTAAAAAAACGACACAAAATGACACGTTCAAATTCAAATGTTTTAAAAAAAAGTTTCGTTTAAACCTGTTTCCACGAAACACGCAAACATCGCCAGTCGGTTTGCGACCGTTCGCGAACCGTTTGCAAACATTCTAAATAACATCTCCACGAATTTCGCGAACATTTGCAAACATTATGCGCGCTTGGTGGAAACGCACCTTTATAACCAGCTTTTATTTTAACTTTCTCCGTTGACGGACAGGGGGGCAAAAGTGGCGCGAAAACATTAAGACCAATCAGAGCGTCGTCAGATGATCATATCAACGGATGACTGGGGCATGAAAATCCGCCTTTAGAGTGTGAGTATAAAAATATAAGTAAGGAATATCATTTTTATGAAATTGCTTGCTTATGTATTTAATTTTGTTCACACATATTTTCCATAAACAAATATAAGTTTTTCCCAGTTTTTCAAGAATATTCCGTGTAATAACAAAAATATAGGTTATGTTGTTGTACAACCAACATATATACGGCTGGGGAATGATAATCGATGATAATTTTGGCGTGTTCAATCTCTAGGCATTATTTACTAAAAATTGACATAAATTTGTCAAAAATTCACACTAATTATAGAAAGATTAAAAAAAGGATAGAACGTCTCCAGACATAGATCTATTTCCAAAAAAATATTTTGTCTCGAATTTTAAACTAGGTACACCATTTAAAAATTATTATTTATATTTATATATTTAAAAAAGCTCAGGACTCATACGATCTAGAGTTCATGACTAAGAGGCTTTATCAAGAATACAACAAATGGGGACTTCAGGTTAGTCTAAAGAAGACCGAATACTTAGCTGTCAATTCCAACGCTTGTTTTGAAGTCTTCATTAATGATAACGTCCAGATTCAACAAGTAGACAAATTTAAATACCTGGGTGCTACTATCAATAACGAGGGTTTGGGCAAAGTAGAAATACAAACCCGAATTCAGAAGAGCAAACAAGTTATTGGACGTCTTAACAGCCTCTGGTGGGACCGAAACTTGTCTGCAACAACTAAAAAGAGACTTGGAAGAACATTGGTGGAGTCAGTTCTTTGCTATGGTTCAGAGCTATGGACTCTGAGTGCAGACGCGAAACGCAAAATCGAAGTTGTTGAAATGGACTACCTTAGAAGAAGCGCAGGTATATCAAGCCAATGGAAAAAAAGACAAACATCGAGGTCAGGCGTATCATGAATGCATCGGAGGAGACAGTACTGGATCGAATCGAAAAATCCAGCTTAAAATGGTTTGGACACGTTCTGCGTATGCCGGAGAACAGGTGGCCAAAAAGAGTTTTTCAATGGGCTCCCCAGGGCAGAAGAAAGAGAGGTAGACCTAGAAAATCCTGGAACGGAACGGTTACGGAAGCAATGGAAGCTTGTAACCTAGAAGCTGATGACGCTCTAAATCGAGATGTGTGGCGTAGGGTAACGGGAAGGCAGCAATAGGCTGTAGTTGGAAATGAGTATTAAATACTTAAACCAAATTCCGTTGCCTATGAATTGTTGATTAGGTTCAAAAGTTTTTCTCTTCTAACTAAATTTAATCGTTAGCATTTGCGTAAAAGTGTGTATTTTGGGTGGTATTCCACAAAATTTGCTGGCTATTGAGGAAACAGAATATGTGCAGATTACAAAAATAAATTGAAAATAATACACTTCCCCAATAAATTAACGCACCACAAAAAAATAACCAAAAGTTAAGTTTTTGTTAAAACCGCTTATCCGATTTGGACGATTTTTTTTTGAATGATAGGTTATTCTTTCCACAATGTTGCTATACTAACTGTATTTTGATAGGAACCCTTTTTATACTAATACCGGGTGTAGCAATTATAACGTGTTTTTTTAATAAAATTTGTGACATCTTGTAGAGTTGATCAGTTACAGTATCAAGTTAAAATTGAAATCACATTTTAGCCTTATCTTTTTTTTTTCATTTTGTTTTTTTATTTACTCCATTATCTTTCTTATTACACGAGAAACAACATTTTATAGGATGACATGATTTAATATTGGTTTTAATTAACATTTTTCCATTTTACTCACTAAAGTAAGTAGCAGGCTATGGAAAAACACGGATTACCAGTAAATGTCAAATAGAGATGCTAGTTTCTGTGCAAACTTGTAGACCATCAGTATCTCTAAGCTGAGTTTAAAGGGTCCGAGCTGTTACGAAACGTTGTCTTAATGTTGAGAGTTTTAAAAAACGTTCCTGAATCGGATTGGTTCTTCGATTCCTGCCTTGTCCCGGCCTGCGACAATGACTTCCAGTATCTCTATACCGTTGATTAACTCGTTGAGTGAGTTACATTAAATCGTTCACCAATTCTTCGGTAGCTCCAACCTTCCTCAGACAATATTAATGCTTGAGCACATTCTTCGCCAGTAAGATTTCTTGTTTCACGTGCACGTTGCATATTTTTGATATAATAAAAGGACCAGAACGACTGACACTGACAACAAGCATCTCTATTTGACATTTACTGGTAATCCGTGTTTTTCCATAGCCTGCTACCCTTGTTTATATATTCTTAAAGTTGTTCCAACCAACAATTCGTATTTATAGTGGTTTACAGTAATTTTGTTAAATTATACGAATATTCCCGTTGATTATTGGTTTGAAATGAATATGACAATGTCCTCCAATGAAAATGCGAGTTGCTTAACTCTAATAATTCTAATTCTGAGCTAGAAAATGAGCTAGATGATTTACCTAGACAGTTATTCAGAAGCTACAAACCTATCGATAAAAATATGCATGAAAATTTACTTCCTAGCACACAACCGGAGCATATTGATACACAGGTGTAGTATCAAGATTATTATAATGATTTTCATAGCTTTAAATCAAATGTTTTTTTGGCGACTTTTGATCTCGCTAGCTCGTGTGTCACGGCCTTGAATTTTTACTACCAGCGCGCGTAAAGAGGTTCAAAGTTCAATAAAGAAGAGTATGTATGGGCCAAGTAAATGACGTCTAGGGCTTGACTTCGCCAAAATTATCATCAATCGTCATTCCTCAGCCGTCTTTGACGCCGTTTTTTTTCGATCGTATAGTACAACTGCTAATAGGTTGTCAGCGATTTGGTCGTTTTGCTTGGAATTCTAGTGTAATATAAGAGGTAATGATCATATCTCATTTTTTATGTATGTATATATGGAGTTTTTATACAATTTTATATTTCCAATGTTTTGATAGTATATCTCATCGTTCTTCTAAGGCAGGTAGATTTCAGTGTTTCGGTGTTTGACCTTTAAGTAAACACTAATGTTTATCTCCCTTTAAAAGAAAACATTTTAGATATAAGGATGACGTAGAAATATGTTATAAAATGGTTTGATATTTGACATGCATTTGAATAAATCAATTTATAACATATTTGTATGGAATCATGTGTTAGTCTATAAGAAATAATTTTGTTTAGTGAAGTGATAGGTATTCTTTTGGTGTTGTTTACAAGGTTGAGGACGATTTCATCTCAAAAAAAAGTATTGCTGTTTTTTTGGTAGCTGTTTAATAAAGGTTCTTGTTGCAATTTTTTTGTTTCATTTATTTGTTTGGGTATAATATTTAAATTAGAAAAAAAATTCTTCAAATAATAATTTATTTATATTACTAAAATTTATAATTTCTCTAATGGATATAATATTTAGAACTAAAAAAATATATGTACTTATAATCACAGACATTGAATCATTATCTAAAATCGTATCATGATAGCTTAATATAAATATATCGATAAAGCTGTCTACTTTCTAGTTTTGTATTATTTTTATAAATTTTAAAACATCTCTTTTAATCTTCCTAATAATAATAGTATTCATTTTGGCACTATTTGACATGTATAATTTAATATGTACTTTGATAAAAATTGATCTAAAACTTGTTTTGTTCTACTTATATAAATACTAATTTGTTTTCATTTTTGTACTTCATATGTGATTTATAAAAGAATAAGAATACTTCTGACGGCTATTGACTTCATATTAAAAAAATATTCATACACATAGGTTACTTTTTATCCCATAAAAACTAAAGGATATGGATTACTGTTATCCAGTTCGACGTTGCTGGATACTCTGGGAGTGGGAGGTCTAGGATCGGTGTCTGAGCATCCTAAAAGCCAGTAGGTTGTTACAAAACCCTTGCCTTTTAGTTCCACCTCTCCTCTGAGTTCCATATTGAAGGTACCGAATGTGTCGAATAAACTTTTGGTAGCTTCGCTCACGTGAATTTTGAGGGCTGTAAAAACATAAAAAATCAGATTTAAAGTTAAATCTGTATTGTTTCTAATCTTTTAGTTTTTAGAAATAATTCTACTAAGAATCTTAGATCCTATAAACTTCGTGAATAAAGCGTTACTTAGCAAGTTATTACTCACAACTTCGGTGAGTATGATGTACGTTTTCTACTTATTTTTTTCTAGAAGAATGTTAACGATATCCTTCTCTTAGGGTGAGCTTATTAAGCTTAGGGCTGCCAACGGTGCACTATTCCAGAGGACAGTCTTTATGGTCGTACTGTTCTCTTTCACGTATTGCAAAAGTCCTCTAATTTTATATACAAAATTCACAAAAAATCAAATCTAAAATTATTTGTCTATCGTCTATCGGAACTACGAAAGCGTAGAGCTCTGCCATCGCAACGTTGAAGAGTATTTTTTAGTGAAATTTACAGTTTTTTTGTAAATTTACACTTTTTCTGTAAATTTACATTTTCTGTAAATTTACACTTTTTTGGTAAATTTACACTTTTTATGTAAACTCTACACTTTTTCTGTAAATTTACACTTTTCTGTAAATTTACACTTTTTCTGTAAATTTACACTTTTTCTGTAAATTTACACTTTTTATTTAAATTTACACATTTTCGGTAAATTAAATAGACACTTTTTCTGCAAATTTACACATTTTCTGTAAGTTTACACTTCCTGTAAATTTACACTTTCTCTAAATTTACACATTTTCTGTAAATTTACACATTTTCTGTAAATTTACACTTTTTATTTAAATTTACACATTTCTTGTAATTTAGTTTTTCTGGAAATTTACACATTTTCGGTAAATTTGCAGTTTTCTGCAAATTTACACTTTTTCTTTAAATTTACACTTTTTCTGTAAATTTACACTTTTTCTGTAAATTTACACTTTATTTAAATTTACACATTTTCGGTAAATTAAGTAGACACTTTTTCTGCAAATTTACACATTTTCTGTAAGTTTACATTTTTCCTGTAAATTTACACTTTCTTTAAATTTACACTTTCTTTAAATTTACACATTTTCTTTAAATTTACATTTTTTTTGTAAATTTACACATTTTCTGTAAATGACACTTTTTCTGTAAATTTACACATTTTCTGTAAATTTATAGTTTTTCTATAAATTTACCCTTTTTCTGTAAATTTACACATTTCTTGTAATTTAGTTTTTCTGGAAATTTACACATTTTCGGTAAATTTGCAGTTTTCTGCAAATTTACACTTTTTCTTTAAATTTACACATTTTCTGTAAATTTACAATTTTTCTCTAAATTGCATGCTAAATATACTACCCAGCAAGACGACGCCACGCGACGGCGACGTCTCGGCAACGACCTGTAAACTGTACAAAACTGTAACTTTGTGTAAATTTACAGAAAACATGTAAATTTATAGAAAAAGGGTAAGTTTACAGAAAATTTGCAAATTTACAGAAAATGTGTAAATTTACAGAAAATGTGTAAATTTACAGAAAAAGGGTAAGTTTACAGAAAATTTGCAAATTTACAGAAAATGTGTAAATTTACAGAAAATGTGTAAATTTACAGAAAATGTGTAAATTAAGAGAAAAAGTGTAAGTTTACAGAAAATTTGCAAATTTACAGAAAATGTGTAAATTTACAAAAAAATGTGTTAATTTGCAAAAAGAACTGTAAAAATCTTTTTCAGGGTTGGTATGGCAGCGTATATATAAAATACGCTTTCGTACGTAACCCAGCGCACTCAGCTGTTATTCAAAGGAAACTTCTGTCTCTTCAAAATATTGTTAAGGCTGTTTACCCCTCAGACGAAGAATTTTCTAGACATTTTTATAAAATGATCTGATATTTTTTGCGAATTTACTTATCCACGTAGATTATAAGATCTAAGAAGAAGGTACAGCACGATCGAAAATGGGGTATGGAGAATGGCAGTCGATGATAAACTCTAGACGTTATTTTCTTGGCCCGTACTCTTCTTTATTTTCTAATGGCTCTTACTACCAGTTGGCCTTAAGAAGGTTGTAATTTATTTTTAAATGACGTAGTTTAAAATCGAGAATTTTTTTTTTGTAAAATAGATTTGTGTGTCTGGAAACGTTCTATCGTTTTTAAATATCTCTATAATTAGCGTTAATTTTTCACACTGAAGTTCTATATTAATTTTCAGTAAATGTCTAGAGATTGACCTCGGAAAAATTCTTATCGAGTCTTTGACGCCGTTTTTTTTTCGATAATACGGTATATGTACTCACGTTGTCCTGTACTCTCCATTCGGCTAGCTGTATTGACTGTATCTCCGAACAAGCAGTAATGGGGCATTTTTTGGCCCACCACGCCTGCACACACTGATCCAGAATGTATTCCTACAACGGAAAATTTCAAAACCTAAATGTCGTATATCCCTTAGTCTTTATACACAGGATAACCACTTATAACTCGCCTAATTTTGAAAGAACTTTTTTTACAACCGTTAACATTTTATGCAGCTCATTAAAAATAGGTTTGAGAAATTGTGATCTTTGCGCCGGCGCACAGTGGTATATTTCTGTCTTGAAACTGGCCATAAGTCGAAAATTCAAACTGCAGAAAAATCGTAGGCAGTTCATCAGTCTACACGTAAAGTTTTACTTGTCAGTCTTTCTTGTTCAGTCAAAATGTATAAAGTAAAATCTTGCGTGTAGACGACACAGTTTTAAGTGGTCATCCTGTACGATTTTTACCTGCTCTTAGCTGTAGAAGTCTGTCTGGTTGGTGGGCTATGGTAAAATTTCTCACAGCATCCAGTATGGCTAATGCCATGAGACCTATTTCTCTGGCATGGTTGTTGGCGTTTCTTTCTGGTAGTCCAGATACTACCATGTAAGCGTCTCCAATAGTTTCCACCTAGAATTGGTAAATAGTCTAATTTTAGTATCGTTTGGAAGACAAAATTAAAGATAAATTATCTAAAACATAAACTAGATACCTTATTTTCAGTTCATTTATTATTTACCTTATAAACGTCATAGAATCCAATTATTCGGTCAAATGTGCTATACAGGTCGTTTAAAAAGTCCACTACCTGAAAGACCGATTTTATTTGGGTATTGTATTAAATTAAACGACATGTAGGTATATTTAGAGTATTTCAGAAAGGATAAAACCACAAATTCTCGTGGAAAATATGTGAAGGCCCTCCAACCAGTCTGCGAAGATTTCGAATCCAAAACATGATAGAAAATCCAATTTGTCAGTAAATTAAAATAACAGTCAACTGTCGGTTATGTATTTTCTAGTTGAATAGATTTTAAATTGATTTGCTCTATCTTATATTTGTAACATTATATCGTTAGTTATAAACCTTGGTACCTAGCTATACATTATAAAAATATAAAATAAGGTAAATATACTAAAATTGCTGTTAGACTTCTGCATACCTTTCAGGAATACTCTGTATATATCAAAGGATTTATAGAGTTATATATACCTGCATGGGTGTACTGTTAGCGCAAAGTGCAGTGAATCCAACAATGTCACTAAAATATATAGTAACACTTTCAAATTGTTCCGGTTGAACTAACTCTCCAAGCATCAACTGTTGAGCTACGGGTCGAGGTAAGATCTGAAAAACACAATATCTACATAATATATAAAATGCTAATGTTTATCTGTGTCGTCTCTACTGAAGTAACGACTTGCTCTAGAAAGTTGATTTTTTTACTAAAAGATAGCTAATTGCAGTAGCGGCTCGTGACCATTAGAACTGATGAGGCGACGCAAACGCGGACGAAAACAAAAAGACGGGGGGGGGGGTCTAAGCTGCAACAAGTTTAATTTTTTTTCCTCAGATATAATATGTTTGAAGGTTTAACCTACTAAAAATGTCATAAGAACTTTTTTTTTGTTTTTATGTGTTTATTTTCTTTTTGTTTTTTTTAAGCAGCTAAGCAACAATAAGCTAGAGATTTTTTTACTCCTCAGGTATAATAAGTTTGTAAGCATAACTTATTAAAAAAGTCATCATCGGAACTGTTTCTTTACTTTTTTTTCTTCAGAGTATAAATAATATAACTTAAACATATATTAGCTATTAGCTAACTAATCTAATGATCGTAATATAACAGCTCTAATTTGAGGTTTTCGTTCGGTTAGTAAGACGGAATTTGTCACATCAATCTCTACGACGCGCGACGCGACGACATAAATAAGAAACAAACACGTAAAAAATAGTTAAAAAATGTAATTGTATAAGAATTATTCCTTGTAGGTTAAGTTTATACGTCTGTCTTTAAGAATAGCAAATTTATCAATTATGTCATCATAAAATTTCCCTTCGTTCTCACTAAGGGTAACCAACAGCTCCTTTTCAATTGAAAATAAAGACAAAGCAGAAAGTCTATCTTGTAACATTGTATTTTTTAAGTAAGATTTTATCCGTTTTAGACAAGGAAAATCCCGCTCGGCTTGAACACTTGTAATCGGGATTGTTAATTTGTCTTTTTATCATTTGTTATAACACTTATCTGGGGAGTAGGTCTGTTTCCCTGTAAGACCTCTCGCTTTTCATCCTCCTGTCTTCCGGAAAACGGGGTTTCTAGAAGGGACATCACAATGTCATGTACATGATGCATTTTAAAGTCTGATTGTTACAAAATAAATCACTAAACTCTGAATTACAGGAGGTAATTCGAGGTGAGGCGGCGCCTCAGTTGCCTCACCTGACGGGCCGCCACTGGCTAATTGGCTTTTCTAAAAACTGTCGTCGCCAGATTTTTTGTTTTTCATTTATAATTAAAAAAAAATAAAAAGTATCTTTTCTTCCAGATGTCGTGGCGCGGATGCGCCAGGCTTCAACTAGTTAGTAATAATGAATTAAATAACATTGACTGTATTTATACACGGAATAAATATAATGCACCGAAGATATTTTATCTTTGGGCGCTTATTTCAAACACAAAAATTTTTATTTGTCAAGAGCTTTCAGAAACAAAGTCTAAGAAAACTAACAAAAAATGGTTGCTATGTCGTAGTTTTCGAATCTAATTAACTAATTTAATTTATTAATTAATATAAAAATAAAGATTATTTGAGAAAGGGAGATTTTCACAAATCTATAAGATTTGTCACCATTCATGGGACACAGGGCACAGAATAAATTTTAATAACGCCAAAATAATAATGAAAGAAGCCATAGCCTCTAGAAGAAAAATAAAAGAGGGTTTTTAATACAATCTAATAAAAATAAATTTATTAGTTTGCTCATACATCTGTAGATGTTAGTAATGTATGGCAATCGCTTCTTTGATTTTAAAGAACATAACATAAATACACATAGCATATACGTAAAAATTAAAATTAATCATACCGAATGTTTGAGGCTTTTTGGTTTTACCTTATTAAGTAATTGTTATCAGGTAGTTAGTTGTTAATTTTGAAGTTTAACTTGATATAATGTCATTTTGACAGACCGTCAACGGTTTTTGTAGACGTATCTCTTTTAAAAAACTAAAGTGTTCTCGAATAGTTGAATTTAAATATTTTAAATAGTTTTTTTTTCTTTATTCTTTGTATTTTTTTGCTTCCGACGACGGAAAGAGATAAAACTTTCCGAAACCTGAAGCATTTTTTTTAGTTAGGCAAATTTGTACATCTATAAGCGCAGTGTTTACAAAAAATAACTATTTTATTTTGTAGATTTTCTTGCGGTGGCGAAATACCCGCATATAGGATTTTTTTGGAGAGATGAATCCGCCATATAGGTATAGACATTTTTTATGAAAATAGTATTTTACTTTATCCTTAGTTTATCTTCTGCAGTATATAAAGCAATTGATTGTTACCTGATAAAGCAATTCTTCCGATCTGCGTTTCTCTTGGCTCAACTCTTCTGTTTTTTCGCTCACCAAAACTTCTAAATTGTTCGCGTATTGCTCCATTCGTCGTAACAAATCGTCCATTAAGTTTTCGCAGTAACCCCTATATAGATAAAAAAATATAGTTAAGTATAAAATACCATCAAAAATAAAATGGCGCCAGATTTGGCTTGGATATGAAGATCGGTATTTTCCATTTTCTAAGTTCCAAGCCAACTCGACGCCGTTTATTTTTCGATCACACACGGTATTTACTAAATGCAGATTATTTTTTCGCTTACTTCATAATACTTTTTAGATTTCCTCGTATCGAATCGAACGTGGGCCTTTCCTCTGGATTATCGTTCCAGCAACGTTCCATCAGTTCCAGCAATTCTTCGGGACAGTCTCTTTGACTGACCGCTGGACGAAACGGTGGGTTTTCCCTACTGGCCACGCGTGCTATTATTTCTACAAAAACAGTAGCCATTTAGGTAAATTGGCGAAAAACTAATGAAAATATTCATTAACGCAAAAAAGTATTTTGTTATCAAACAAGAGTTGCTAAATAATTATAAATAATAAACTAGAATAATTTATTTCAATCAAGGATTTTAACGTGATTTTATTTTTGTACAATAATCCAAAATTAGATTTAATGGAAGAGAGTTGAGCATAGTTGATTTCTGCTCTTAAAACAAAACGGCTCCATGGCGCCGTGGCTTAGTTGGTTAAAGCGCCTGTCTAGTAAACAGGAGATCGTGAGTTCGAATCTCGCCGGGGCCTACCAAACTTTTTTATTTTTTTATTATTATCAATATACGTTACTATTATAAATAATTTTTCTAGAATAACTACAAAACGTCTGATAAACAAATACTTTTTTTAATTAAATATATTTTTAAAGAGAAAATATCGAGATCTACCAGCACTAAAAATATTTGCACTTATTTAAGACTCATCCTGTATAAAAGTATTATCATGCATTTACCTTCAACTTCTAAATATCTTCTGGCAGCATCATACGGCCCACCCCGTACAATAATTTCTTCCAGAATTATGGCAAAGCTGTAGACGTCTCCTTTCTGTGTTGCCGGATTGCCAGGGACTAGCGTCAAAGGTAGTAATTCAGGAGCCACCCATAGCATTTCTGGAAATAATAGTTATACTCGTAGCAAAGAGTAGATAAGACAAGAGACGACAGTTCGCGCGGTACCTTTCATGTTTGAGTGGTGGGGAGAGTGACCTCGTCTCGCTTGTCCCTTTAAATTTTCGTAATTTTTTCGCGGGAAATTTGAAATAGACTATTATTAAAACTTGCCCAAGAACTTGCCTGTATAGCTTATAAATAGTTACTGTATGGGTAAAGAAATAAATAGGAATGAAAAAAATGAGTTTTCTAAATATTATATAAAATAAATTATAATTAGAAACATATTTGTCCGGGAATAAAGATAATAAAAGCAATATTTTGTATATCGTTGGTAAACAAGATAAAGTCGATTTGTAAGAAATGTTTTATTTACGTGTATTTTTTTTACATATGGGCTTGAACAAGTGTAATATCACAATGTGGAGTTTATGTACAAAAAAATAGAGTTGCTCAATTTTTTTTTGTAAAAATATATTACAAGCTTCTAACCATGTCTTCGATCTATGGATTACATTTAGTTTAATAACATAATTATATAGTATATTTCTATAAAAATACTTTTCAGGATCCTTTGGGTGAAAGGGTGAAATATTATGTTTGTCGAAGAATATGGCCTATTTTTGCAGTCTTTATAAGCAAACACATTGCCACCATCTCGTCTTTTCCTGCTACTCGTGTCCTGTTCATTATTCATATTTAACCATAATTACTAATTAGTACGCAACAAAAACGATACTAAAATTAAACCTTAAAAACTCTCAAAACGATAATATATCGAAAAACTCTGAAAACACACTTTAAAAAGGCAAAAATGTAAGAAAACAACTAATCAGATTTGTATTTGTTTATGTTTAAGCCTGATTGAATAGCAGAGCTGATTAGCGTCCTAAAATCATAGGTTAGAATAAATAAAATACGCAGTTGTCAGATTTTCAGATTTTATCTGTTTATCTTTGAAATCGATCAACTTAGTCATTCTGTTTCTTTGATATTATCAGTACATTGCGAAAAAAGAACCTAAACCAACCTAAACTAAAAATTTGTATTTCCGTATTAACATACGTTACTTATATCCTTCTTATATTATTAATTTATTTTCAGAAAATCTTGTTTATTTTTCAAAGAAATATACTTGGCAACAGACAAAATGGGACCTGATGGGACCTTTAAATTTTAATATATCTGCGTCTCTCTCGCGAAATTCGACTTCTTTCTTCACTGTCGTCTCTTGTCTTATCTACTCTTTGCTCGTAGTATAATATTCTGTTTACATATGTGGGGGTGGGGTTGTATATTTTGCGGACATTGTCAATCAGGTATGCTGTATCTTTTTGTATCTTTTTTATATTTATTAAGTTAAGTTACAAGTTATATTACTTAAGAGACAAAATATATTATTTTTTTGATACAGGGTGTCCCAGAAATAAGTGCAAGTATTTTAAGGGGTGGTAGATCTCGTTAAAAGAAACGGATTTTCTCTTTATGGTTTTTCAAGTAAGTCCAAAATAACGGAGTTATTTTATTTTGAAAATTTCCAAAAAAAATATTTTTTGCTCAAATTTTGAGAACCACTCGTCTGGATCTTTTTTGGATTTTCTTTCTTGTAAATTTAATTTACTACCTATGTTGCCATATTATCAAGAAATTGTGTTTTTTAACTAAAAACTAAAGAAAATTAAAAAAAATCTAATTTTCAAAAAAAAAACATTTTGCGAAAAAACCTTATAGGCGTGTTTCTAGGGTTCAATTATACTACCAGTTAAAATCTTGCACTTATTGGGACACCTTGTATAAAACAACTTACTGTTGTAGTAGCTTGCGTCCTTTATCACATCCATAGGCGTACTCAAGGATGTTAAACCAAAATCAGAAATCTTCAGAACGAATCTTCCATCGATCAGACAATTGCATGATCTCAGTTTTCCATGAAAAGAAATGTCACAGCTGTGTAAATAGCTCATGCCCTGTAAAAAACAATAGCTCATGACCGTCAAGAAACCTATAATCCCTGTTACTATTTGATCTACTCCTATCGGTCTAAGAGACCTTCCTTTTTACTATACCTGTCAATTAATCAATTACCTTTACTATGTCGTATATCAAAGACATCCTAAAATTCCAATCCAAGTGTATGTCTTCGTTTTCCAACACGTCTCTTAGGCTGCCTCTTGAACAATACTCAGTGAGAATAAGAATAGTAGGACATTCAATACAAGCTCCCAAAAATCTGACAGTATTCTCATGCGTGACGTCTCGAACCTTGTCATAAAACAGAGTACAATAAAAATATATAATCCTAATTTACAGGCTTGGTGCATTTCAGTTAATTTCAACAAACCCCGACCGCAGCGCTTCAACGGCAAAAACCAGTAATTATCAGTATATAGTTCACGCCGCCGCACAGTGGAACGAGCTTATGGGAGCGGTTGGACATTAAGTTTTTTACTTGATACTTTCAATCTGGAAAACTTAAAATTATTTATATATACTGTAATATTATGTAAAGAGGGACGTCTTAAATTATAACAAAAAATTGTTGCCTTACATAACTTAAACCATATATAGGGCGCCCTAAAAATATAGTGTGTTTTACCAAAACCAATTTTTTTAAAGCCCATAACTTTGCTTCATTGTTATCAAATTTTTTCGTTTTGAGTTTTTTTGGAGTGGAGGAACTTTGAGTTTTATTAGAAAAAATATTTTTAATAGATTAATAATTTATTATATAGGGTGGTCAACAAAAATGAGCCTTTGAAAATTGTTCATTACTCAAACATTTGTCTTCTTCTTGCGGTGCCGTGCCTGTCTTCAGGCGTTGGCGATCTCCATGACTATTTCGTGGAAGAGTTCTCTATCTTCTGCTGCATGAAACAGCCTCTCCACCCCCAGACCGGTCCAGTTCCGTATATTTCTGAGCCATGACAGTTTCTTTCGACCTATCCATCTTCTACCTTCGACTTTTCCTTGAATAATCAAACGAGGAATATAATATTTGGTGCCACGCATTATGTGTCCGAAGTAGATCACCTTTCTGGCCTTGATGGTGGTTAACAGTTCCCGATCTTTGTTCAGCTGTCCAAGAACTTCCTCGTTGCTTATATGTTCGGTCCAAGAAATTTTAAGAATTCTCCGGTAGCACCACATTTCAAAGGCTTCTATTTTATTTATATTCTCGACTTTTAGCGTCTATGTCTCGCATCCGTAAAGAAGAGTGGACCATATGTAACAACGTAGTGTTCGCAATCGGGTTTGCGGTGATAGGTTTCTATTAGTGAGCGTGGTATTCCATTTTTTGAATGTTCTACGTGCCATTTCAATTCTTGCCTTTACTTCTTCGTCACATGTATTTTCACTATTTAGCCAGCTTCCTAAATATCAAAAATGTGGTACTTGTTCAATATTGTGTCCGCTGATTTTTATCGGGATTGGATTAATTTTTGGTAATTTTGGAAAGCTAATGCTTTGAAATATACAAATTTAATGTCAAAATTGATATTTCATAAAAATTGAAGATGACGAACAATTTTAAAAATTAGGTACTTTTAAGTTTGTATTTTAATAAACGCAGTTTTAGATAAAGTTAATGTTTTCTGGACAAAATAATGTTAAAAAATAATGGTTTAGCATGTTTTTCTTTTCGTTTTTGAATATTTCAGCCAAGTGATAACCATATTAAATTACTGCATATTTGAAAATTATTTGAACGACTAGCATTATTTCTTAATGTCAGGGTAAATGTCAAATAAGGCGTGCGGGAAAGTATCACTTTACGCATTTGTTAGGAAAATAACTATAGTAAAGTGATAGAACACTAATTTCTCATTAAAAAGTCCTATTTGAGAATTATTTTTTTAATAGTTCTGCTTATAATAATAAAAACCGTAGATGTATCCTAATGGAGGGGGGTGCAATGATTTGGATATAATCTACTAATATACGATTTAGGATAGTACCTAATAATAATATCGGAATAACAATATATTTTTAAAGCCAGACTTGTTCAACCTATGTAAATTACTTAAAAGCCCCTTGGAAATAGTATCCATCGTATAGTTCAAATTTTGTTTTTTTTCAAAAAACGGCAAATTGGGGCAACTTTTTTATATATGTTTATAATAAGGGTATAATGGTCTACTATATGCCGCTATTCTTTTTATGGTACCTTGCGGCACTTACTTCATATTTCTTGATGATTAGATCTATAATAAAAATTCAAAACTTTTTAATTCAAAAATATATAGTGGGTGATTGATGAGATGTATGTACAAAATTTTGCCAAAAATTCATTCACAAAGAACGAGTTAAATTAAAGAAATAATATTTTTTAAAAAACCTACCGCAGCTTGGGCAATAAAAAAATCAAATTGTGGTAATATTTTCAACATGAATTAGCATTTTTGAAAACGGTTAATTTTAAACCTTTGTAAAAACGACAAAATACATTTTTGTTTTATAAAAATCAGTTTTTAAGAGAGGACTGACATTTGTTTTTGAAACTACCTTATTCAGTTTTCCATTTTCCCAAAAAAAATTTTAGCCCCATGTCCAACATTTAACATGGACTCGTTCCATTGTGCGCCGTGCCGTCATGTTGATCACATTAAAATAATATTGAAATCGTGGTTTTGTCATAATATTTAAGTATTTTGGTCTTTTTCTAGTGCAGTTAGACGACTATACTCAGGTACGAGGTTTGTGTGCTGTAACGCTGTTTAGGTTAGTAAAAAATAAGTAAAAAAGAATTCGAACTAGGCGTGTTGTGTTGTGACAATTTCATATGTTAATAAAATTGCCGAAGAAATAGTAACGCGTAAAGGAGAGCGTAATTAAGGCGTTATTATGTGCAATTAGATTCAATAACTCAACTTTTTCTCGGATATTCCACTCTCCCGAAACAACGACTACAGCTTCATCGTTTCTCCCACCGACAGTAACCGATTTGATCAATAGCAAAAATGGATTCAAGCGGTTCGACGAAACAAATGAGTAAACAAAGTGCTTGTTACATAATCAAAAATTAAATAGACATATACTGAGAGGATAAAATATAATTTGCAATATTATTGTTTTTTTAATAAACTAGTGATTAAATGTTTTATGAACATCTTCTAAAATTATAATTATGTACCTTTAAAAAATTTCGTTATAGCCGAAATAGTCCCAATTATGCCCCACTAGCATAACCAGTGATTAAAACTATGCTCGTTGCCGTAGTTGATCTCATCTAAAAAGTTTTTTTAACTGGAATAATAAATTATAATACAAGTTTGACCTTCTGAAGATATCAAAATATTTTTTTTTATTTTTATTTTTAGAATGTTCACAAATTATACTTCCTAACACTTTTATATTATAGAATAATTAATTAATACATATTTCGTATACTGGCTATCTAAACCCATGTATTTGTATATGCTAGTTTTTTACGATATTCTCCGACGGTGGCAGCACCGGCGGAGGATGCACCAAGCCTATACTTATGTATAATCTGTATAGGCAGCGAGGCTTGTACCTACTATCAAAGTTTACTGAATTCTGTTGAGAGTGTTGAATAAACTTTGCTAGTACATTTCAATAAAAATATTAAGGAAGGACCTTATAACCTGTTTTATTTCCCATAGTAGTTTTTTGTTGATATCAATTTTCTTCTTGGTTATTCTCTTTATAGCCACTCTACTCCCTTTGTAGACTCCCACCGTTGTATATATTTTAGTTGAAGGCAACGACGTATTCGACGTTATAGAGCCTCTACAGCTTGTTAAACCATACGTCTGAAAAATATAAAATTATATACAGTATGCGCCAAAAAGCACACAACAAACAGAAAAGGAATTATTGAGTTACAGGGAACATTATTTTTTTTAATTTCTTATTTGTAAAATGTTTGTTGCGAACTCTTTGGAGCATCCTGTAGCGTGACTCTTCTTTGAATACTCCCAAATATATGTCATGTCACTTGTCATGTCAACTTGACGCAATAAATAGAGATCAGTAAAGTGTCAACCAACCGTCGTATCATGAACAGGCCCAGCACCCCATCACCCATGCCATCCCTCATCACATAAAATACCGCACACCCTGTATAACGAATTACCTCTGCGAGTTTTTGCACGGCAAGCTTAGATCCGAAAGGTCTTCCTGGTTCTAGAATTACTTCTTCAGGTCGAATTCTCCACGACATGTTGTTTAGATCAGCCGACGTTTTCATGTGTCTGAAAGTGTCAGAAAAATATTCATTGAAACTTTGTGTATAAGAATACATAATGAAACGGTTTTTATTTCTTACTGAATTAATATAAGCTTATATTTGTACCTCAGAAGCAGTTGGGCTGACGTCCACTTTTTTACAAAATGTTGTTTATGGAACTTTTCAACATACCTTATATGATAAGAAAAAAGATAATAAGCAAATAGTGGACTGAGGCCCTATACCTTTAGTGTATAGGCACTTCACATTTCTCAGTCTCCTGTAAAATTATAAAAACTGGACTTCAGCCCAAGCGCTTCTTAACTACGGATTGCGCTAAGGATCGTTTTACTTGTCGAACTATCAGTAAAAATCGAAAAAATTGTAATTTTGTGCGTTCTTTTGCTCTTTAGTGAAAACTACTTCTTCTTCAATAAATTTCTCAATAAGTAATTGATAATTTATGACTTAGCAGCTACAAATATTGTTGAAAACATCGAACATGCTGAGAACATTTCCCTCGTATAATAAAAATAATGACATATCCATAGAAAAATAGCTTGACATAACTCAACAATATGCTATGAAATTCACATATATCTTTGAATAAAAAGACATATATATCATTATATGGGAAATGTCATCGATCGTCATTTCCAAACCAACTGGACGGCGTTTTTTTTTCGTTCATACGGTATTATGGCATACTTACTTATATGTTACGCAGATTAGTGTGGAAGTAAATGCGAGAAATAAACCAAAGGCAAATAATCCATAAATTATGACCATATATGCTTCTAATTAAGCAGCATGAAACATTTAAAAAAGAGGTAATAATAAAATAGTAATCAAAAATACCTTATAATGATTTGATTAAATGTATGAGGCAATTCACTTTATTACAAAATTATACTTATTTTCTATATATTTCTGTAAGTCTTTCTCAACAAGTTTACCTTTGTCCCTACATTCGGGATTGTCACCCAGAAACCCGCACCTTGGGATGTCCGCGGGGGGACCTTCTTGACCACCGGGCCAATGGATTCGCTTTCCACGCAGCGGAGTGTAATGCTTATCCAGTCCATTGTAATGCCCTACAACCTGAAAACAATTTTTTTTTAAACGTCACAAAAGTATTAATTTTTGCGACGTGACATTTTAACGCCTAGACATAAAAGTAAGCCACTTCTACACCTAAGCACAAAAGTACAAAAATATATTATTAACTGATATGAAATAGCAAATTCAGTGAGTGTACCCATTGTTGCTCGATATATAATTACTTAAAGGTATTATTTTTTTATTTAAAAAAGTACCTTTGGTGCTTCGACTGTAACGTACAGCCTCCCCAATAAAATTCTCATTTTTACTCCTAATAAAATAATATACTATTATCTGCTACCGTATGATCGAAAAAAAAACTGCGTCCAGTTGGCTTGGAAATGACGATCAATAACATTCCCCATATCAAAGGACAGCGATCTTCATTTCGTAGCCATCGCTGATGCCGGTTTTTTCGATCATATTGTACCATACGATGGAAAAAAAACGGCGTTAGTGATGGCTATGACATGAAGATCGCTGTCATTTTATACAGGGTTGTTCACCACATACGACACGGAGTATTGTAGCTAAACGATGAGATTTTTACAAATTGTAAGTTTTGGGTTCGATGAAGGACTATTAGAGGTACAATTTAAAAATAATTTTACAAGATACAGAGTGTCCCAAATAAGTAAAAAATATCAAAGTTGTATTTTTTTAAATGGAATATCAAATTATATTATACCATTATTTACCTATCTCTTTAAGTTTCCGTAGAAAATGCATTTTCTTGTAATTTAGAACTTATTTATCAAAATACCCATGGACTATTGACATTTTAGATTATTTTTAAAGATGTACCAAATTTTTAAAGAGTACAGATACTAATATTGTCGATATAATTCGTTTATTTCATTAAAAAATAAAAAAAACTGTTTAAATATTTGTTAAAGAGGATCAATTAATATGATTCCAGTATTCAAACTACATTAACTGACTGTTTGCGTTGATTAATAATAATTGCTCCAAATACTAAAAAACTGAATTTTGTATGTACATTAGACAGTGTGATAAAAAGTAACACCTTAAAAATGATATTTCATTTTTTAATAAATGCTTATTTATAACAACAGAGACTTTAATTTGATAACTTATTATTATATTGATTTCTGACTCAAATCCACATTTATTTATAATAATTTATTAACGAATACAACTAAGTATATAATTAATTAGTATATGGGCGGAAATAATGGTATTATATTTAATTAATGGTATACTCTTTTATAAAGATTTAAATAGTTTTCTTTTTGCATACAAATGGGCTTTTTGCATACAACATACTGTTTTAGCAAAACGATAATATTACTAGCCTGTACATTTTGTACATTTGTTGCTTTAAAAACAATCTAAAATGTCAATATTCCATGGATATATTGATAAATGAGGTCTAAATTATAAGAAAATGCATTTTCTACGAAAACTTGAAGGGATAGGTAAAAAATGGTATAGTACAATTTGATAGACAATTTAATTGTGCATCTGATTCTCCTAAAATATACAGGACATTCCAGTTAAATTAAAGAAGTTATTGCCGTTTGAAGCTAATAATTATTTAAAATAAATTTTTAGACACTCTGTATAAGGTAGTATTACTTTTATTATTGCAACACAATAACTGATCAATAAATAAACTTCATTAAATATTTAGTATTAAAAACATTGATACCCTTGGAGAAATGAAGCTTTAAAATTTTTACTGCAATTTCACAAAATTGAAAATATTTCAAAAACGGTAAGGTTTAAGTATAATAAACCTTAATCAAATTTACCTTTATTTTAATCGTAGAAACTAAAAATGTAATAATATACAGGGTGTTCCATTTAAAAAAATACAACTTTGATATTTTTTATTTATTTGGGACACTCTGTATCATGTAAAAATATTTTTAAATTGTAGCTCTAATAGTCGTTCAACGAACCCCAAACTTACAATTTGTAAAAATCATCTCATCGTTTAGCTACAATACTCCGTGTCGTATGTGGTGAACAACCCTGTATATAAAATTATATGTGAAATGTCATCGATCGTCATTTCCAAGCCAACTGGACGCCGTTTTTTCCATCGTACTATAGTCTATTTGATTTTCATTTATTTACGCTTGGGGATGTAAATAAAAGCACTTGTATGGTATTTGTAAAATCAATAATTGGACTAGATTGTTAACATTAAACAGTTGAATTAGTAAGATAGTAACCTCAAATTTTCCAGTTATTGGATCCAAATCCAGAATGGAATAGTCGGCATCTCTGTCACCATTGTCGTCAATACGTACATGGCCGGTTATACCTGAGAATAAGTTAAAGATAAAAATAAATACAAAGACTACGATATTAGGATAGAGAGATATTACCTAAAAAGTGTCTATCCCACATACGAGCTGTAATTCTAACACCGTCTCTAATATTCCCTCCATCGTTCACTGTTTCATTCAGAGCCATTCCTAACAGGTAAACCCCATCGTAGAAGGCTCCTATGACAAAGTTCACCTAAAAAAAAATCCTACCTATCAAATTTGAACCTCTTTCACTAGGCAGTTTTAAATACAATACGATAGAAAAAAAATTGGCGTCAGCGATGGTTATGAAATGAAGATCGCTGTCATTTTATATGTAAAATTCTATGGGGAATGTTATCAATCGTCATTACCAAGCCAATTGGACGCTTGCACAGTGCTTCGTCCCATGGACAAAAATAAAAAAATAAGTTAAAATTTACTAATATCTAATATATAATTTTATACTTATAGCAATGTTCAACCATCCTGTATATTATTTTTCATAAACAGCGTTTTTGTTAGCAAATATTTTCACTAAAAATAAATTTTGCGATCATTATCTCATCAGTGAAAAGAATAACATTCATAGTAGTTCTGTATATTATGGAGTTAAACGGGTACGTACTTAATTGAAAGCCACTATGGATATTGTTAAACAAGGTATGTACTTTAAATTTATTTCTAAACAAGTTCGTGATTGTAGTTTTTATTTATTTTTTAAGATGATTCTTAAATGGGTATAAAAATTTTACGTTTTCAAATTTCAAAAAGGCATTTAAAAAAAACATATCAAAACATATCTAGAATATTTTTGTTGCCATATTCATACACTTTTAATTTTTGTATAGTTCACCTGCGTCTGCTTGCGACGAACTTTATTTAATAACACTTTTCAGATGGAGTAAAATTGATAAGCAATGCCGATCTGGCTAATACTTAGCTTGATCATAAGGACAAGAACTCAAAATTATTTGTATTTCAAAAAATATGTTCTTATTAGATATTGATGAACCTTCCAGTCAAATGAGACACCACTTGTGCCTGAAAAAGTCCACTATGTTGGAGCGAAACGTCGCATAAAAAAAGTGTCCATCTTTCAATTTATTATAAAATCTCATACCCAGAAAAGGAAAAAATAATATATGCATATGGTCTATTAAAGAGGTAACTATTAACATCCGAACCCCTCATACCGACAAAATGAACAGTAACAACGCGAAAAAGTAACATATTAGAAAATGATGTACAGAAATATCTTATATGTGAGGATACTTCATCTACCTGTGATTTAGATACTATAAATTTAGAAGATTCTGTCAGCAGTGATTCTCCTGAATCAGAGTAGTTACGATCTATGCATTTTGTTGTCCTAAAGTAAATTTATAGCATCTTAATTTTTTTTTTAATTAAATATAACATTAATGTTTCTTTTTCATTAAAGAAAAACATTTTTATCTTATATTAGGCTTATATTGTAGGAATCATGTTCTAATGTTATTTCAATTCTTTTTTATCACAGGAATTTATTTAATACTTACACCGTTTTCATACTAAACTTATTATTTGCTTAGATGGAACACAGCTCCAACATTATTATTATTTATAAGATTTTTTTTTCATAAACGTGGGACTAAGAACATCATCATTTAGTACAATGAGAGTACTCATCATTTGTGTCAAATAAACCTAGTTTGAATAAATTGCTTACAATAAAAGAGAAGTTTTGGATTTTTGTCCTCTAGAGGCCATATGTTCGAAGCACTGTGGCCTGTATTGAACAAGAAGCGTCGTCGTTCAAATTTTTGTTGTAATATGCATATCCAAAATATGGTGGAAAGATGTACCTAATAATGATAGAATTTTACAAAATATTTGTTGTAGCTATTTCTGCAATAGGTTTATTTAATCATGGTGACTTTCTCTGTAATTGAATATTCCATGGCACAAAAAAATGTTTTAGACTTCAACATGACTTGAACAGACTTCAATGCTTCAAAAATGTATCAGTGTCAGTGTCATAAAGTTTAATAATTTACTACGGCTTAGCGAAAGAGTTTCAAAGTAGTAGGGAGTCTGATCTAATCAGGCTCAGGCCTCTACTGTCATGTTGGATGTGAATAGTGTAAACATGCGCATTTGGGGTCAATTATAATTACCTCCTTTGAGGTCAAATGATAATTACCTCTTCGCCATCGCTGATCGTGTAGTTGTAGTCCCTTTTCGAGATCTCCTTGACCTTGTCCGCGAAGTCCTGGAACTTGTCGCTGGTGGGTTGCAAAAGGGACACCCTTAGAAGGGCCTCATAAGCTTTCCTGGCTGCTCCATCTTCTTCATCGTCGGCCTTCCAGTCGTGATCGCCCCAGTACGAACCCTGCAAGAAAATTGGCATTGTCAGTGAAATATGTCTCAAGAGTAGTAGTGGGAACTATCGAATGAATACTATCGAAACATTCGATAGTTGCAATTCATTCGAATAATTCGATAGCTATTAAGAAAACATTCGTCGAAAACTATTCGAATAGAAATATCGAATAGATGCGTCATCTGCCTTGAAATATATTAATTCGGCAGCAAAAACCATTCATTTATAAAATTCATTCATTCGTCCGGATCGATTATAATAAAATATAAACTGGATTTTAGTTGTCGCCCGGCGACGTAGGTTTCTTTCCTAGAAACCCGACAGCGGTCGGTAGCAATGGTATGAAAAAAGCCGGCATCTTTGATTTTGAGTCAGATAAAGATAAGGACACATTATTTTTTTTATTGAGGTGCTAGTATTTACACAGAAAATACATTATGAATGGCGCTGTTGCCGTATATTCGTATTAGTTGGTATTAGCAAAGAATTTTATTCTTTGGTATTATAGTTAGTTAGGGATAGTATGACTATATATTTTGCATTTTTTTTATTAATATTCTGTTGTTACACTGCAATAATACTTTTTATTTTGGATGTAGGAAAATTATTTTTAATGTTTTTAAGCAAAACTGGTTTAATAAATAATAATAACAGTAATAATTTGTTATACCTATTAACACAAAAAATTTAAAATCATTTAATATAAACATTTTTTTAAGTAGTAGCAAAATATAAACAACAAATTAGAAGTCAAAATTATTCATATTAGATCCTATTTAAAAATAATATAGTCTCTAAATTTATTGTGTGGCAACGATGGTTTATTAAATAATAATAATTACAGAACTAATTTGTTATATTAACAACAAATTTTAAAATCATGAAATATAAACATTTATTAATTTTCTAAGCATGCAGTGTAATAGAAGAAAAATATAAATAGAAAATTAGAAATCAAAAGTAATACACATAAT
Source organism: Sitophilus oryzae (assembly GCF_002938485.1). Taxonomy (NCBI): domain Eukaryota; kingdom Metazoa; phylum Arthropoda; class Insecta; order Coleoptera; family Curculionidae; genus Sitophilus; species Sitophilus oryzae. The sequence continues at coordinate 812,749 of NW_022147488.1, forward strand.
TACTTTTTATTACTTTGTATTAGTATTTAAAAATAATATTTGCTTTTACTGGCATTTACTTTAAAAAATAAATGAAATATTTCTTCGCAAAAATCTACATGTAAAACAATTAGTATAAACAAAATACAAATATCGTTAACTTTTTTTTAAATTGTCACGTGTAAAACTTTAATCAATCAATTTAATTTTCTCATCCCAAAATTTGAGTTCGATAACCACTTACTTAACCACATTACCACATTACTTAAATAAACATTTTTAAGTTCATTTACATATTTAAGTTCAACTAATTCATATTACTAAAACATCTAAAATACAAATACATATGTATTTTTAAAATTAATTGTAAGTTCACCTCATCTCTCTTAAAAATTGTTACTTATTAAAATTTCCCATTAAAAAAATAGACCATATACCGTACAAAATTAAATAATTAAAAGATTGGAAAATCACACAAATTTTGGGAAAAAATTTGACCACCTGCACACGTACACAATCGTCAATTTAAAAAAAAACACTACTACTTTAGTATTTTAAATATTTTAATAAACGCAAAAATAGCACAGTATTTAGAAGGCAAGTTATAAAAATTTGGAAGAACTAATAATGCACTGACGCAGACAAAAATGAAACGAATACTAAATTTCATTTATCAAAAGCATTCGATAGTCGTGGGTGGTCGTGGCTTAACGATAACCATTTAGTCGCACGGCGAGGTTGTCACATATGCTTTAGTATACAAATGAATGAATGATTTTATTCGAATGAAACCATTCGATAGTTGAAATCATTCATTCAGTAACCATTCGATAGTCTAATTCATTCGATAGTTCCCATCGCTACTCAAGAGAGCTCCCGACATGCGAAAAAACGTTCAATTTTAGCCTGAAAAAATTCTTCGAGTGCCAGCTGTACGCACACTGGTGCGATCACGACCGCGATCACGATCTCCACGCGGCCGCGGCCAAAAGTTGCTGAAGAATACATAATATATGAGCCGTTTCACATTGGCGCGATCGAGTTTTGGAGACGAAGTGGCCTGGCGGCGTTCTATTCTGCGGTGGCGATCAGATTCAACTTGTCGAGTTTGATCGCGTGATCGCGACCCAACTGATAGGAATTTTCCTTTATTTTGTGTGTTTTTTCTTGTTGCAATTTAGAAATGGAGTTAACAAAGCAGCTAATTAAGGCTGTAAAAATACACAAAATTCTATATGATTTATCCGATCCAAGTTACAAAAATAATAGAATTAAAAATAAAAAGATTGAGACAAAATTGGAGTTGCAATTGGCTTGGACATTACATATGTATACATTTTTATTGTTCAAGTTTAAATATTGTAGGTAAATATTTAAGAATATTTTTTTTCGGTATACATAATTCAGAATTTTAATTTGTACCTATGTATACCTACCGAATGGCGCACTGCATATAATAGGTAATTTGTGATATAGGTACGGCGGTGAACGTGAACGCGTTGGTGTGTGCTAGAATGATCGCTCATGTTATCGCTGCCGTGATCGTGATCGTGATCGCGGCCTTGATCGCACCAGTATGCGTGTAGCTTTGACTGTTGGAGGATTTCCATTTCATTCCAGAAATAAAGATGTGTCTATATACAGGGTGTTTCAAAACAAATGCGAAAAACTTCAGGGGGTTATTCCTTGTTCAAAATAAAGGGTAGTTTGCTTTATAAACGTTGGGTCAAAAGTCAACCATTAGGGAGATATCGCGGTACAAAGATGGCGGAAAAATAATGTTTTTATTCTTTATCTTGAAAACGAAAAACGATAGACTAATGAAATTTTATGGAAGCATTACTGTTATGAAAACATACTTTCTGGTAATTTTCTCACTTTTTTAAAATGAGTGGAAGGTGTTGAAATAAACTACCCCTATCATTCTTGTTAACGAAATTAAAAAAAAAAGTTTATCAAACACATGCAAAAAAATTAATTTGGATAGTTTAGTTTGTTTAGAAACTTTTTTATCTTTTGTGTTTTTATGATAAAACTCACCGATTTGAAATTAAAAAATAAAATGTAAAGCATTACATATCAGGACAAAAAACATTTTTAGATAAAGAATCTAGTGGGCTGCTTCACTTTTTAGGATGTTTCTAATATTATTTTATTGACATTACTCTACTGCAATACGTTATTATCTAGATTCTTATTATTATCGTTAGTATCACTAGATTCTTTATCTAAAAATGTTTTTGATCCTGACATGTAATGCTTTACATGTTATTTTTTAATTTCAAATCGGCGAGTTTTATCAAAGAAACACAAGAGGTAAAAAAGTTTCTAAATAAACCAAGCTATCCAAATCAATTTTTTTGTATGTGTTTGATAAGATTTTTCTTTAAATTTCGTTAACAAGAATGAATAAGGTGTTTATTTCAACCCCTTCCACTCATTTTAAAAAGTGAAAAAATTACCAGAGTGTGTTTTCGTAACAGTAATGCTCCCATAAAATTTCATTAGACTATCTCTTTTCGTTTTCAAGATAAAAAATAAAAACATTATTTTTCCGCCATCTTTGTACCGCGATATCTCCCTAATGGTTGACTTTTGACCCAACGTTTATAAAGCAAACTACCCTTTATTTTGAACAAGGAATCGCCCCCTGAAGTTTTTCGCATTTGTTTTGAAACACCCTGTATATATACAGTCACTATAAATTTTAATAGGTAAAATTGATTAGATAACAATTTATAATAAAGTTGTTGAATATGGTGCTCGAGTATAGACACTAACTAAAACAACTGTCTTGGTTTTACATTAGATATCGCAACTTTTTGTAGTGGAAGAATTTTGTTGCGAGACTTGACATTTTTTTACGTGTAATGGAATTGGTTTTACAGTAAAGACGTGAATTTTTCTTATAAAAAACTTACCTGAAATATTTCTACATCCAGAAATGTCCAATCGCCTTTCGTCATTCCGAGCGAGTGAGCAGCTAACATGAATTTCCGTACCAAGGACCCTCTCACGCTCAATATAACCACTGCAAAAAATAAATCGGAATGGTAGAAATCCCATTTTTTATGTTTTAATATAAAATGAGGAACTAAAGAATCGATATCTCTTTAAATCGGAAAAACCACATATTTTGTAATCGAATATTTTAAAGTTTTATTGACATAACGTCGCCATTAGGCCACTAGGAATGAGCAAGGCTATTCTAAATTGGGCTCTTTATGTAACGATATGATCTGCAGACCAAATCGCATTAAAATAATACCTCGTGCATACATGCTGGCGTCTCGCAAGTAATTTCCAATCGAGTAGTTCTCGTTACCATCCAGTTCTCTAACGAAGGAAAGTATGCCTTCTTGTTTCAGTCCATGTTCTAAATTTTTACCTAAAATAAATCAGAAAGATCTAAAATTATATGCTTGATTATACAGGGTGTCAAATCCCAAGAAAATCAAAAATTTTAGAATAATTTTACATTATAAAATGATAGATTTCATAGCCATCGCTGACGCATTTTTTTCTATGATATTGTATTATTTGCAAATATAATTTTTCGAACATTGATACTTGCAAAATATATGTAATACATATAAATTTTGTGAATGCAAATAATAATACATCACTATTAGTGTATATTGAATGTTTTTTGTTAAATTAGATCGATTTTCAAACCCCAAAATTTAAAATATATTTTACATTTTACCCATTATCTTATGTACATTTGCTGCATTTGTATGGTTCATAGTTCATTTGCCAAAGTATTTATTACTATAAATAGGTATATATATTATATTTATTAACTGTATATTATGTATATTTCATGTAAACTATATAATTTTTAAAATACAAACCAAAAATACGCGGAATAATTATGTTTTCCATGTATTCTACAACATATTTATTAATCCGTATCTAATTAGCGTGACGTCATAAATCTCGCTCCGGGGCTGTTCTATTAGAGACGGCATTGGTCTGATATTTAGAAATGTCAAAAGCTGATCACATTTTACTTTTGACAATTATGCCATTTCGTGTTGATTTTTGCAAGAAGAGGAAGAACTGTCACTTGTTTTATTATTTTCCTTTTCTATTTCACGAAAGTAAAAAGAGTTACCTATCTGATTCGTTCAGGCACTCAATTTAAAAAATACTTAAAGAATATCAGTAACTTTTTTGACAGAGGGATTTTATATTTGCCATGATGGTAAAAAATAACGGTCAAAATTCAAAGTTATTCATTTTATAAAGCATTTTATAGACTATACACTATTTTTGACACCCTGTGTAGTTAAGGGCAAAGTCAGTCTAACGAGTCAGTGAAGATTTTGACCCACGACATCAAAAAAATTACAGAAAATACAATTTACACCTGTGAATTAAAATGACAGACACAAAACTGTTACTCTCATGTATCTTTTTGTTGGACAGACTATACATAACTATTTTATAATATTTTAAGTATAAGTACCGTATCGTCAAAAAAATACAGCGTCCAGTTTAATTTTACATACAACATGACAGCAATCTACATTTCAAAGCCATCTCTGACGCTGTTTTTTTTTCTATCACATGATATTTTATGTTTAGTACCTTGATGATATTTTAAAATTTAAACTAATATAAATAACATGATAAAAATTAACAAAAATTAACGTTTCGACAAAAAGAAATAGTTACACAGGAGTTAAAAAAAAAATATTTAGTGGATAATTTATTATTGTATTATAAACTTAGTTAAAATTTATTATAAAATATATAATTGATGAAATAAAAAATAAAAAAGATTTCGACGAGGATGGGATTCGAACCCACGCGGGCAGAGCCCATTGGATTAGCAGTCCAACGCCTTAACCACTCGGCCACCTCGTCAACTGAACGATGAGACTGATAAAGCACTTACCAACGGTGAGCGAGAATAAATCGGATCTATCCAAAATAAGTGCGATATGTTTCCAATTGAACTGTTTGAAAATGCTGGCGAAAACCTTCTTCAGTCGACATTGGCAGTAGGACATTCTTGTCAACGTTGGGTATTTACTTTTGTCTTTTAAAATTCCCTAAAATGTTAAAAATAATAAATAATAGAGGAAAGTAGGTAAGTAACCAAATATGGAATACCATTTAGTTTTTATGTTATATAAAGTTGCCCGCTTTGGCATGTTCACCAAAATGCCATCAAAAAAGTTTTAAAAATTTCAAGGATTGCTGAGTTTTTTGAAAAAAAAAACAGATTTTTTTTGAAAATCTCTTTTATTTTTTCCTGTCGTTACATTTTAGAAAATCAAAAAAGTAATTGCACATTCTCTAATGAAATAAATTCTAAACTAATGAAAAATGCAGGTCCGTATTTAAAAAAATTAAGTCGGCCTGTGTATTTCACAAATTATCAGCTAATTTGAAAATCTAAAAATGCTATCAGATAGCTCTAATAAAGTGGCTATGAGAATGTGCAATTCGTTTTTTGATTTTCTAAAATGTAACGACAAGAAAAAATAAAATCGATTTTCAAAAAAATCCTTGAAATTTTAAAACTTTTTTGATGGCATCTTGGTGAACACCCAAAGGGGCGCAACTTTGCCCTAATTTAACTATCTTCGTATCTATTACGGTTTCCGAGATATTAACGCTTGTACTTCGAATTTGTAGTACCCTACATAAACTAAATGGTATTCCAGATTTGGTAATTTTCCTCTACTGGATACAAAACGTCTCAAAGATGAAAACTTTCATGATTTCTACTGTACCGATGACGCATTTCCTACAGTTTAAACGTTTAATAGCCTCCTATTATTTTCTCTCCCTCAACCTTCTCAATTATCTATTCAATTTGACATAACTAATGAAAATGGATAATGATAAACTGCCTTGAATAATTACAAACAACAACTTTGGCAATTAAATGCCGGACCTGTACTCCGTACTAATCAAAACTTGGCAGAAGGTTCGTTTGTGTTTCTCCAGTAAATCGGCTTAATTCTGACATTGCGTGTATTTGGATAGTTAAATGCGATGTCCCGGCATTCTGGATTTAAGTCAGGTCGATTTAACGTTATTTCGTAATAAGCGAAATCACGGAGAGAACTATTTCAAGGTTAAGAAGGTGGTTGTTTCCCTAGATTAAGAATAAAAAAAGGTTGTTTCTTAATAGGTTCTAAATTACTATAGGGTTTAATTACAAAGTGGCTTTCTTAAATTGCCTAATTACATTTTTTAAAACCGCTTTGTAAGAAAAGTCTCCTTAAGTTACCAATTAACTTTGTAAAATCCCAGATAGACATTTTTTATGTCTCTTTTAATGTTCGCATCATGTTTTCGAGATTCTAATGGCGGATTTGGTATACCCTGTATACAGGGTGAGTCTTAAATAAGTGCAAATATTTTCAGGGCTGGTAGATCTGGATAAAAGAAACAAATTTTCTCTTTACAGTTTTTCAAATAAGTAAAAAATAATCGAGTTATTTTACTTTGAAAATTTCCCCAAAAAAAATGTTTTTTGCTTAAACTTCCAGAATCACATATCTTTTCTGGATTTTCTTTCTTATAAATTTAATCTCTTGCCATGTTGTTTTTTTTTCTTGCATTTACTCATCACTAGCTGGTTTCAAAAATATAATTTGCAGCAATTTAAAAAACGGCGTCAAAACGCCGTCAAAAAAAAAAAAACGGCGTCAATGACGGCTGGGGAATGACAACCGATAAGAATTTTGGCGCGGGCAATCTCTAAACGCCATTAACTAAAAATTGACATAAAACTTGTCAAAAATTTGTACTAATTGTAATGATAGAACGTTACAAGACACACAAATCTATTTCAAAAAATAATATTTATTTATTTTTCTCAAATTTTTAAATATAACTTTTAAAAATTATTTTTTCTCCAATATAAAAATAAATTACAACCTTCTTAATGCCACAGTAAGGGCTATTAAAAAATAAAGAGTACGAGCCAGGTAAATGACGTCTAGAGCTTGACATCGCCAAAATTATCACCGATTGTTATTCCTCAGCAGTCTTTGACGCCGTTTTTTTTATCGTATGGTATATGTATAGACAAGAGTGTGATTTTGTCATCTTTTGTTCTGACTCTCTATTTTTTTTGGTGAAAATATAGTATAAAGTGTTTGAGCTAATTATTATAATTACTACTACCCTTGATTAAGGCTACTACTTACTGGACTGTCACTTTTATTATTTGGATTGTATCTTCCTAATATCCTCGAAGTAACCGATAATTCTCCTTCTGTAGGTGGCTGAAAATAAATATAAAAATCTTTTCTAAAATGCTGCTCTAAAAATGACTTTATTTGCTATCATAAAAATAAATACCTACTATCGGTGCCAAATTCAAAATAGAAATTGAATTCCCGTATTTTACAGTATCTCTAATTAACATTGCTACTAATTTGGCCAATTACTACAGCGTTCTGGTTGCACAATTTCAATAAAATCATTAACAATTTTTCCAATACGATATTATAGGTACACGGCCAAATTTATTTTCAAATATGTTCGCAAATCTATTTTATTCTTTCAACACATTCCTTAGAAAATAAATTAAAATAAATTAATCAGTCTTAGAAAAAAATATTTCTTTCATCTACAGTAACTATCGCGAGTTAAAAGGTTTGTTCCAACACAGGAATTTGTACCAGATGCTTCTGCGTCTTACTAGTCAACTCGCATACCCAAAAATTCTACTTATCGAAATCACTGTTCCGAATACTGTTCATGAACGATTACAATTATTCTGGTTGGAATGCAAAAGTTATCGTTCGTTAAACGATTTTCTCGTTGATAGAACGCATTTTCTTTACTGCGCATAAGCGTAACTGTACCACCTTCTTTACTCTGTAGGTATAGTCTGTGAAACGAATAACTTTGAATTTAACAGTTCTCGCGGGCTTTTCTAGTGTTAATTTTATTAGTCTCTAATAGAATAGCCTCGGAGCGAGATTTATGATGGCACGCTAACATAATTATTCCTTACATTTGACTATGGGTGAAATCGTACTCCATAGTAGGGATGGGAAGACCCGGTTCATTCCCGTGACCCGTGTCTCACCAGGTCATTCATTGAAATGACCCGTTCATCATGATTCGTTCATATGAATGATCGCTTTACTGTGTTTCAGTGTAACTTATTCAGAACATTCTCGAAACTCGGAACGCTGAATGATGCATGAATGATTTTATCTTAATCATTATGAAGAAATATTATCGCGATCGCGATGCCTAGCTTGATTAACTAATAATGTGAAAACAATATAAGACGTAAATTACGGTAAATTAGGTATTAAAATGCGGCTCGGATGTTTGCATTGATCGTTGAACGGGCCGGGGCGCCGGAATTTAATTCGAACGACGCGATATGTGAAAAGAGTTCGTTTGGTTCGTTTTTCATTTCAATCTTCAATGATCCAATGGTTGTTTTAGGTTCAAATTCAGTAAGACACGGAGGAGAGGATTTTGTGTTTCGGGTCATATGATTGATAGGGTCACGTAAGGTGACCGAGTCAATCACGGGTCTTTCTAAAGATTCGATCATTGTGAACGAATCATTCACGAACGACACATCTCTACTCCATAGTCAATGTAGATAGTTTTAGTGTTAAGAATAATAATTTAAAAAAATATGTGGTCATTTTTAACAAGTTTATATTAGTTTATTAATTGCAGTAAACATTATGTGGTGTGTGGTGTGAATATTTTATATGTAATTTTTTGGATTATATTCGACGCTATTTTTTTCATATGACACAACACTGATGAAGGCTATAATGAGCCGAAACGTTTTTTTTAAACCAAAAAAAATAATGAAAAACCAAGTAAAAACTTAATCAGCGTTTTTCCCGAAACTAAATCCCAAGAAAATCAAAAATTTTAGAATAATTTTACATATAAAATGACAGCGATCTTTATTTTATAGCCATCGCTGACGCCTTTTTTTCTATGATATTGTATTATTTGCAAATATAATTTTTCGAACATTGATACTTGCAAAATATACATATAAATTTTGTGAATGCAAACAATAATACATCACTATTAGTAGATATTGAATGTTTTTTGTTAAATTAGATCGATTTTTAAACCCCAAAATTTAAGATATATTTTACATTTTACCCATTATCTTATGTAGATATTCATTATTTGTATATTGTAAAACATTTGCTGCATTTGTATGGTTCATAGTTTATTTGCCAAAGTATTTATTACTATAAATAGGTATATATATATATATATATATATATATATATATATATATATATATATATATATATATATATATATATATATATATATATATATATATATATATATATATATATATATATATATATATATATATATTGCATTTATTAACTGTATATTATGTATATTTCATGTAAACTATATAATTTTTAAAATACAAACCAAAAATACGAGGAATAATTATGTTTTCCATGTATTCTACAACATATTTATTAATCTGTAGTATCTAACTAGCGTGACGTCATAAATCTCGCTCCGAGGCTGTTCTATTAGAGACGGCATTGGTCTGATATTTAGAAATGTCAAAAGCTGATGACATTTTACTTTTGACAATTATGACATTTCATGTTGATTTTTGCAAGAAGAGTGTGGTACTAACGGTTTGGGTTATCAATTAATATGATGTAAACTTATTAGTACACACTTTATTAAAATACTTTAATCAAATACACAGTTTAAAGAAGGCTGAGTAAACTTATTCGTAGTAGTTGTTGAGAGTGTGTTGAGAGAGTGTGTGTGTGACATCGTTGACCGTTGACAGACGTGTTTTTGTTATTACTCTATGGACGTGTCTCGATATTCGAGTATCACCAAGGATAGAGTAGGAATGTCGCTTTCAACATTGTCACCACAAGAGGAAGAACTGTCACTTGTTTTATTATTTTCCTTTTCTATTTCACGAAAGTAAAAAGAGTTACCTATCTGATTCGTTCATGCACTCAATTTAAAGAATATCCTCGAGAATATCAGTAAATTTTGACAGAAGCTTTGTTCGGGTTCTTGTTATTACCGATTCTGAACCGTCCTAGAACTCGGCAGCGCATGCGCAAATGAAATAATGTCTTCATATTTCCTTCTGCGCATACGCATCACAGTTCTAGGACGGTTCAGAATCGGTAATAAGAGAAACCCGAAGTAAGCTAGAGTTATATTTGCCATGTTGGTAAAAAATAACGGTCAAAATTTAAAGTTATTCTTTTTATAGACTATAGGAACAAACCAAAAATTAATATCCTACCTGGTCACCCATTCCTGTGATGATAGGTGTGTTCCAATATGCAGCCAGTCTAGCCACAGGTTCCAGGGCAAATAAACAGGCGGGACCAATAAAGGCGATTACGTCAGACAGGAAGTGCATATCGGCGGCCAATCCCGGAGCTAAAACACCGCTGCACGAGGGATAGCTGAAAAATTCATTTCGGAGACACAATAAAATAAATTCGATTTTTTCTAATAATTTCTGAACCAACGGCCATATTTGGATAAAAATTGGTGTCTTGGTGTGTTTTTTACATGAAAAATTCAATTTGGATGTTTAATGATTGATAAGTAGCGATAATTTTTCATCGATATGTTTAGACATCCCTATTCGAAAACTTCGAATAAAAATATTAATATCTATATCTGTATGAAGGAATTGGAAAATTTCAATTTACATAACTATTGCTTTATTTTTTCCTATCTATAAGGCACCGTATATTTCATTTCTCGAGGGAGTAGGCAAGGGACATCGAGGTCTTCTAGCCAATATGGAGGAACGAATTTATTTGCAGTAAAAAAATAACGGTCGAAGTCTATATCGAAATAAATTTTTATTGTTATTGCGGAAACTTTAGGAAAAAGCGAGGAGGAATAACAATTATATGTCGAATTATAGTAGGGCTTTCATAAAAGTTTTTCAAAATTCCGGACTTGTGAGCTCTGAAATCTGGGCTTTTCTGAAAAATATATTATGAATTTATTTAAGCACTTTAAAGGGTAAATTAGGAATAATATTTTTATTGTGTGTGCATGATAAGTTGTTGGGTTTGTTTAACGTTGCTAATAAATGTTATGAGTTAATAGTAAGTAGTAAATAAAAGCAAAATACAAGAAAAAATATTATACAGGGTGCTACAAATTCGAGGTAATTCGAGCATAGGTATCTCGGTAACCGTAATAGAGACAAACATGGTTAAATTGGGGCAAAGTCGCGCTTTCGAATGTTCATCAAGATACCATCAAAAAAGTTTTAAAAATTTTAAGGATTGCAGTTTTTTTTGAAAATCAAGTTTATTTTTTCCTGTCATTGTTTCGGACATTTGAACACAATTTATTTAAACTAATTTCCAGTCCGGCTCTGTTTTTTTTTATATTTAATCTATTCATTGTTACAATATTGATAAAACAGTGACGTGGGGTAAAACATTGAATACGGAAAATCAAATGCAACAAAATAATAAACAAAAATTAGCGCCGGAAGGCACGTATAGCCGCCCATACTAAAATATTATGTTAAAAAAAAGTTGGTAGGCAGTTCTTTTAGTTGCAAAGTAAAGAAATTTTTCCAATTTTGGTCCACGCTTATTTCCCACGCTTATTTCCGCCACCTGTGGTCGCGTCCGATGAGAGTTTGGAGTTCTCCACACGGATTTTCTCAAAAAAGGACTACGGAAACACGGAATATCTCAAAAACTGCGACTTTGACTGATTTTGATGTTATTACAAATTTTGTTGCAAATATTATTCCTAATCTCAAATTGAAAACCGCGTTTTGCTAGCTACTGTAATTTTGGAGTTACGATTTTTTTAAATTTTTAACCCCCTCCCATACCCCCTTACTAACCACCCGCCACCACCAAAAACTAATGGCCAGATTCTCGGGTGCCACAGTATTTTTGTGCCAAATTTGGTTAAAATCGGTTTAGCGGTTTTTGAGTTATCGTGTTACAGACGGACAGACGGAGAGACAGACACCATGAAAATATTTTGTATTTAGGTCATTTATGAGCCAAATAACTCATTTTGAGTGAAATTAAAAAAACTTATTTTTTGCCGATCTTAATAGCCTACCATACCTGTTGGTATGATCGGCTAATAAATAATATAATATAAACAATTAAATCGTTTCCCCGGAAGATGTATTGGAAATGGTAGAAGTGCTACAAATAAAATTTAGCAAAAAGTAAATTTGTGCAATAGGGAGGGTGGTAACCTTTTCGAACATGTATAGCATTAGAATCTAGTTGGTAGAAGTGGTAGAAGTTGATTTATTTATAATAACTATGATAAATATTATGCATATTATTAGATCGCACACTGAGATTTCAAATTCACAATAAAAAAAAGTTAAAAATAATATCTTTAAATTGCTGACCTGGATATTATTTATTTGAATCTTCCAATTGGCTCGACTTTCCTTATTCAATGTTAATTAACGCTGATCAATATTCTTGCGATGAATATAATCAGATTAAATAATGAATATAATCAGACCAAACCAAATAAAACGAAATTCTAGACGACAGTACAACTTTAACGCCTCTTAAAAAAAGTCTAATACAACTTGTAAGTGTAAACCCACAGAAAACCGTGATCATACCATTCACCAGAAGAAGGAAAATAGACAAACTAAAACCGCCCACTCTTCTTGGTGAGACAATTACGTTTGCGGAGGAAGTTAAGTATCTAGGATTAAACCTGGATAAAAAACTTAGCTGGACCTCCCATCTAGAAAAACTACCAAAAAAGGTTTGCTATGCTCTATGGGCATGCCTCCGAATTTGTGATAGAAACTGGGGATTAAACCCCAAAAATATGTACTGGCTATACGCCACCAGGCCTATTATCACGTATGGCGCAGTTGCCTGGTAGTTTCAACCGAACAACGGCAAAGAATAAACTGTCAAAATTACTACGACAAGCATGCTTAGCTTAGCGCTGACTGATGCCTTTCATTCTACGCCGTCAAAAGCTATGGAATCCCTACTTGACTTACCTCCTCTTCAAATTCTTTTGGAGAGAGAGGCGAGATGGGCTACATCAAATACGTTTTAATAAAATATACGGAGAGTACCGCTTAAATTCCTGTCCCGATGTTGAAGGATGGCTATAGAATGTCAATGCATTTCCTACATAAGTCTATCCTTGTTCGGGAGGAGGTTTTCTGCGCTTGCTCGATCTGTAAGCACTTTGATTGGACAGTTCCAAATCATATGATATGTTTTGTTTTGGTTTTATTTATTTTAAGTTGAGGTTAAAGACGTTCTAATAATTGAATTAAATCTTTCGAAAAATTGGAAGTTTTTTGTTAAATATTCTGAAATCAAATAAATTTGATAATGTAACATTATGCGCATATTTATCAATTGAGATATTTTAATCGTATCCAACATGTTATGGCAAAACACTTTTTCAACCAAAAGTTTTCAGATATCTTCGATTTAGTTATTTTCGAATGTTTATTTTGTTTATATCTATTACAAACTCAAGGAGCAACAGTTTTTTACAAGTAGTGTTAATTTTGATGCTGGTGCAATACTTCTACTCGTTAAAATAAGTTTATTATAAATATTACAGACATTTAAAAAAATAGGCTATGGAATAGGTATATAAAAATTATTTTATATCTGTCTCACAATGGGGGGCTCCTAGTAGCGTAATAGGTATCTGCAGTGCGATTCTGTAAACATTTCCCTGTCTAGTGACTCATCAATCGTATACAAATAGCATAGGCTCGATAGGAAATTTCTTGCTACAGAGCTTACAGAATCCCATTGCTGATTTCTAAAATTCTTTTTCTAGATAGGCTTCCCGCATCGTAAAAACTCCTATTTTATGGTATGTAATTAGTATTCTGAAGGTATTAAAATATTTTAATATCAATATAGTTTTTTCACTGAAACTCGAGTTAAATCTTAATATACATTATTCATATTGTCGTTTTAGAGATTGTGCTTTTATACTTACTATTATGAAAATTTACTGAATAAAATATATAGTTGCAATCCTTTTACTGAACTCCTTAATTTCTTGTTTTATGAGGGGATAATTTTTGCTTATTTAGGTACTAATTTTAATCAGACCATTTTTTAATGAACTCATTTATATTTATATCATATCGTTCTAAGTAGACTTTGTTGTGTTAGACAATTATTATTAAATAAAACGAATGAAAAAAAGTGACAGGTACGATATTTTTTTTTTAAATTCAAAAAATAATTTAGTAAAACCACAATTATTAAGAAATTGTCTTAAAAACTTCGTAGTACAAATTGCATATCTATTTCACTTTTTTTAAAATTCAAAAAATAATTTAGTAAAACCTCAATTAAGGAACTGTCTTAAGAACTTAGTATTACAAATTGCATATCTATTTCACTCGACTTAAAAATTGCAGCAAAACAAAGTATAACAGTACATTTTTTACTGTCTATTGTTTCTTTTACTGCCCATGTATTTATGATCAATAATCAACATCAGTCCTGGTTTAAAATGAAACAAAAGTAATTCTTTATTATTAACATATTTTTTATTAAACAAATATAACTAAAAGTATGTACATATTAAGTTTATACATAAATCAAGCTAGATACAAAAAATATAATTATTTACATTGTTGCATTGTAATACTCTTTTATATTATGAAAAATAAACAATAATAATTTACAATAAGACAGTTTGTGTGTAACTGTGTAAAGCATTATAATTAGCCTTATGTAGTCTCTATTTTAGTCTTTACATTATAATGTCTTTTTTATTTTAAAATAGTAAGACTAAATATAATGCTTTTAACAATTATTGATTTTTGAATAAAATTAGTTTAGTATATTTTTGTCTTATATTAACATCCCTTTTATTTCTGATTTTGCTTTCATGATACAAACGAACATCGAGAAAAATTTCTATTATTCATTTTGTTAGTTGGCTTCTACCATACAAAAAGCAGTAGCCCATTCCCATTGTTCTATTAATTAAACTACAGCAAAAGTCTTTAAAACTAAATCACAAAATTGTCAATAAACGCACAAAGATTAAAATACAAACGAAAACACAGTACACGTGGAAAACAGAAAGTTAGAGAAAACTCTAATGGCGACTGCCCAAGTCCAAATTGAAAACAAAATCCACGCCGACGACGCGTCCAAAAATAAATCGATAACCCATCTCGACACCATTCGGCCTATAGAAAAGTAGCATTTCGGCGCATGTGCATTACATCCATCTACTGAACAAGGATGGACTTATGTCAAACTCTTAGATTAAGAATAGTCAAACTCGATCTTCTGTCCTTCAATACTGGGACATAAATTCTCTCATTGCTCTTATGGGGAGGCCGCAGTATATTTTAATTAAAACGTATTTGGGCTACATATAGGTTTCTAAATATGGCACGAGAGAGCCAAGGAACAATCATGTTCATACAAAACCGACTAGTAGACGAACTACAATCGGATGAGATTCTGGGAATGGCCTCGGATCTCACACCACCAATCCAACTCTTGACGCGCAACTACAACGTCCTGTTTCCGAATAGGGACGAATGGGATAAGCCGAGAAACGGCTTATTACATGCGGAAATGTGTTGGTACACGGACGGATCCAAAAACGATAAAGGATCTGTCGCAGGAATCTACTGCAGCAGTCCAAAGACTGAGATCTATCACAGTCTTGGAAAGCACACCACAATTTTCTAAGCTGAGCTATATGCTATTGAAACCTGTGTGCAACTGCTGGTAGAACAGCAATACACCGGGAAAACATGAAAACAATAAGCATATTTTCGGATAGTCAAGCGGCGTTGAAAGCATTTAAGGCAACGAAAAGCACGTCTATGACGATTCTTCATTGTAAGAAACTACTCAATATATTAGGAGATAGGAACAAAGGGTCGCTAATATGGATACCGGGACATGTCGGCCTAGAGGGAAATTAACGTGCCGATTCCGTCGCCAAAACTGGTGCAGGCTGGCCATTCGTGGGCCCAGTACCGACACTTAGCGTACCAAAATATCTCGCAAGAGACAGGCTCTGTGAATGGGTTAGGGGTGCGACGTTTCGGGACTGGTATGACAGTTTCGGAATGGAACATGCCAAAACAATCATAGCAGGGCTATCCAAACGTAGAACAGATGAACTCCTAAAAGTCCTAAAGGCTGGTAGGAACGGAGCGCGTACGCTTACTGCAGTATACACGGGCCACTGCCGGCTGAGATCACACCCTTAGATCACACCTACAGAGGATGGGACTGGTGGAAGACGCCGAATGCCGGCTCTGTATGGAAGATGACGAAATAATGAAGCACGTTATGTGTACCTGCCCCGCTGGGGACAGGACCAGGTTTGAGGTGTTTGGCAAACCCACGCTAGACCTATCAGACCTAGAAGACATATCGGCCTATGTTAAAAGGCTGGGTCTTGAGGGCGATCTTTAATGCTCTTTTTCTATTAAAGAGCTTGTAGAAACTGAGCCACAATAGGCCCTCGCGGCCGCAGTGGAGAGCCCCACCTGGGACCCACTCTTAGTCAAATACAAATGCAATACAATAAGATTTTTGCATAAAATCATCTGGAGAGATAATATTTGACCTTTTCAAAATTTACTATGACCCGCGTTCCGATGCATCACACGGTATATTCGACAAAAAACAAGAAATTGTCATTGATTTTGTCTCACTGCATTGATTTTGTTGTCATCCGCTATACAGTTTAAAGGCCAACACATATTGGACATGCTCTAGACAGGCGTTAATCCTAGGTGTCTGCCGATGGCGACTGGAATTCGTAACAGAGTCCAATGGCAAATCTAAATATTCCGCAGGCGTCCGATATGTGCCAATTAGTGTCCTTTTATCCACGCGTCCACGAGTACGTTAGGTGTATAATTTAGTCCGAAGGGCTTTTTTCAATTTTCCGCCCTATTCACGGTCACACCGAAAATTGTACGTTTCGCAGTTTGTTTTCACCTCTTCAATGACAAGTTATATGGATACGATGCTGTTTTGTTGTTAGTCTTTGACGATCTTTTGATATACGTAGTTTGTACGAAATAATTATACGTTTGTTGGAAAAAGGAGAAAAGAATATAATTAAAACATAACAGTGTGGTCCATCAGAAAACGGGACATCCCATGTAAATTTTGAAAAGGTTAAATATTATCCCCCTCGATGATTTTATACACAAATTGTATTAAAGTTTTTTGGAGAGGCTTTAATTTGTACTTTTTTCTAGAATTTCTTATTGCTTAATAGACATTTAAATGGTATTTGCAAAAATCTGCCTTCAAATTACTACAAATGTATAATACGGCTCAGAGAAAGCTACCTAAAATACCAGCATAAATATGATTTTGTCGTTGTCAAATTCGATGTCACATTTTGTTTTGTTTACGATTTTTTTGTTACAAAAAGGTGATTATTAAGTTTTTTTAATTTCACTCAAAATGAATTATTTGGGTCATAAATGACCTAAATACAAAATATTTTCATGATGTCTGTCTGTCTGTCTGTCTGTAACACGATAACTCAAAAACCGCCGAACCGATTTTAACCAAATTTGGCACAAAAATACTGTGGCACCCGAGAATCTGGCCATTAGTTTTTGGTGGGGGTGGGGGGTTGGTAAGGGGGTAGGGGGAGGGGGGGTTAAAAATTTAAAAAATCACAACTCCAAAATTACAGTAGCTAACGAAAGGCGGTTTTCAAATTAAGATTAGGAATAATATTTGCAACAAAATTTGTAATAACATCAAAATCAGTCAAAGTCGCAGTCTTCGAGATATTAACATATTTTAGTATGGGCGGCTATACGTGCCTCCCGGCGCCTAGACCTTTAAAAATCTATTTACTAAACTTCACTGTAGAATTAACAGAGCAGTAAATGTTTGCACAGTTCAAAATTTGGTATATTATTGTAAAGTTTGAATCAAACCAAATTTACCTTTTTTGCACTTTTAGTAACTTAATTTTGTGGTGTGCCAGAAATTTTTCGTTAACTTCCTCCAGAGCCATATCTACAGCTGGACCGCATCTTTCCAGATCAAATGGATAATTCAAATTGGAAGCCATAAGTACTCCTACGTTGTAGTACCGAAAACCTTCTTGGAATTGCCCAGCAAAAATTCCTCTGCATTGAAAACCGACAATTATTATTAATAGTAAACTCTTCATGTTGATTAATCTAGAAAGAATAATATAACACCTTAGTTAATTTTATTGTACTATACATAATATTAAATATATTAGATTTAGTTCAATCTAGACCTTAATTTCTGACACCATATCCTTAATAATGGTTTAATATGGTCTCAGAATACGCTGTACAAAAACTGTACATCACATAGTTTTTGAAAAAAAATTGGAGAATTTATTTTATTTTCCAAAGCAGACCTACAAAATATACAGGGAATACTAATATTCTGTGGACATAGAACAACTACGTTTTTTTTAAACAATGATGTAAGTGAATTACAATTTACTTCTATACAAAATTAAAAATACCTACTTATGATTAAAAACGGCTTATTTCAAATATTTCTACTAAAAATAATCAGAAGTTATTTTAATACAAAAATTTGCTCTCTAAAAATTACTTCAATAGAAAATTTAAAGAATTTTTCATTTAACAGAAATTTATCTCTAAATATATTTTATCTATGCTATTAATTTTAATTTAATATAAATTTTATATTAACACAGATACTATCGTCGGAAATTACTTCTGACTTGTTGGTAACTCTCTTGAGCTGGGTCTTAAAACTTTATTAAACTTAACGGTTATTTTACGAAATTACTTTGCTATTATAACCTATAACATTTACGTTGAGGAAACGCTCAAGCTTTATTTTAAGAGATACTTAATAAAATATAGTCTTTATAGTCTTAAGTATACCTCCCCAAATTAAACTAAGATGAAACAATTAAAAGTAAATAAAGTAAAAGAGAAGTAAATATTTTATATGGTGGTTTAATTGTTTTAAATAATACAACAATGTTTCTGTTAGGCCTTGAGTTAAGGCGCGTTTACACGAGTCAAGTGAATTGATCAAGTCACTTGAAGTCAACTGACTTGAAAGCATATTCTGAAAAAAAGACCGCCATTCTAAAAAAGCCACTTGAACGTTAATAGTCAACTGAGAGCAGAAACAACTCACTTGATCAATTGACATGATTTGTCGAGTTTAGACGGTGTTGTAGCATTCATACGAATTGAATTCAAGTTACTTGATCAATTCACTTCACTCGTGTAAACGCGCCTTTAACTCACTAAAATTTGGTGTCGGTCTCACGTCCAGTACCAGACCAGACACATTAGTACCACAGATTAGGTAGGTCTGTTCGTTTTCCTGTTATTATCGATTCTGAATCGTCCTAGAACTCTCCAGCGCATGCGCAAATGAAATAATGTCTTCATATTTCCTTCTGCGCATACGCATCACAATTCTAGGACGGTTCAGAATCGGTAATAACAGGAAAACGAAAAAAGCTGGTATCCTAATCTGTGTTAGTACACCGAAATTCTACCACCTGCAGCTGATTTTAGGTATTTTTTTGTTGTCTTACTAATTAAAAAACTCATATTTAATGTTATAAGTATACAGATAAAAATCTTGTCCCTAATGCGTGGTACGAAAATTGTTTTTTATGACGATGTGCAAAGGAGTCAAATTTCCTGTGCGCAAAAATAAACTCGCGTAAAATAACAATAAACAGCGTAATAGAGAGATATCGCTAAACCGAATAGCGTGCATGGACGTTAATAAGGTCAGGTGTTATTTCCTTTACGTGAGGTGGTATTAACTCTCTTCTTTTATAGTTATCGGATCGGAAAGAATTTTGATCGCGTCGCGTCCGCTATTTAAACTTAACCTAACTTTGAATTTAAAACTTTGAAATTGTTTAGTTTACTAGGTATTTTAAAACTAAAGGGCTAAAGTGTTTATTTCCAGTGCTTTATTGTTCAACGTCTGCCAGTGGGATTAGGGCAACAAGCAACAAATTCTCTCTTTATAGGTTCTTTAGTATTGGAAGAGGTGGAATCCATATTTTGGGCCATATTTATTTAATTAAAACTAATCCCAGCTACTTAAATATCAAATTACCTAATAAAACTAAAGCAATAATTCAAAGCAATTCAAACATAACCTAAAATAAAAGATCTCGCCGGCCGGCTCCGGTTGTCAAATACCTGCACATGCCCATTTAAGCAATTTTTAAGCGTTATCAGAGGTTATTTAGAAAGAGCGCTTGGTGTAATTGATCCGCAAATTACGTCAGGCGGTAACGTTATTAGCGGGTGTTGCGTTAAAAATTGACTCGCGCATATCGTAATACGCGTAAATACTGGATGACGCTATTCGGTTTTCCGATATCTCTCTAATAACTGTGCCGGTCAGGCGCTGTGCACAATTTTAGAGGCCATAAGTGGGCGTGCCAAATACGTTTAAAATAAAGTATACGGAGGGTACCGCTTAAATTCCTGTCCCGATATTGAAGGATGGCTATAGAATTTCAATGCATTTCCTACATAAGTCTATCCTTGGTTTGTAGGAGGTTTGACTAGACAAGGATGAACCTATGACTTGAACATTCGACTCGATTTTCTGTCCTCCTTCAATACTGGGACGTAAATCCTCTCATTGCTCTTATGGGGAGGCCGTCGTATATTTTATTTAAACGTTTTTGGGGCGTGCTATGTGCGCAAACTAGTCACCTAACTAGTGTCCGATTCCGAAAATTGGAACCACGAAAAACAATAAAGAAAAAACAAAGATTATAATCTGTGCTATAAGTACTTTTTTTCTTGTTAGTGGTTATATATTTCGCAAGCTATGTAATTACATACTAAAGAAAAAGTATTAAATGGCTGTACTTACTACGTAAAATACAGTCATTTAAATCCCGGCTTTATCTCATATTTTAGAGTCTACTACACCCCAAAGGCGTTCCTTTCAAACACTTAATCAGAACAAAATACCTAGCAAGTTTGACAAATATTTAATATTACTTTTTTTAATTTTTTTAGGAACTTATAATTTATAATGGATTTGATTCTTCAAAGTCCCCTCTACACATATGGGTTTATCTGTCAGTTTTACCTGTTCTGTCAAAATGATCAAGCAAATTTTACGTGTAGACAATAAACAAAACAAGCGTGTCGCTTGCAACAAAACTGTCGTTTTGCCTAGACTGAAAATATAGGAATATATAATATAAAAATATAATTAAAAAATTTGCAAAAATAATACGGATATGATCATACAGTATCTTTAATAAGCGACTTTTATAACTCTAATATTTTTGTATAATTTCTCAAAATAATGTAACATAACAAAATTGCAAAATAAAAACACTAAATCACCACAATACACCAAAACACTTTTACTTTTACACTGGACGCGCGTTTCGCTAACCATGTTAGCATCATCAGCAGATGATTATAAACTCAAATTGCTGATGATGCTAACATGGTTAGCGAAACGCGCGTCCAGTGTAAAAGTAAAAGTGTTTTGGTGTATTGTGGTGATTTAGTGTTTTTATTTTGCTGTGTAACACCAAAGGTTCCAACCCTCAACTGTAATAACAAAATTGTTTAGAGATATTAATTTAATGATGTCTATCGTCTGTCGATTTAGAAGAATGTAAATGAAAGACACACTGTTCTATTGTAAAAGTGACAGATATTATAATATGTAGACGCGGCTTAAGGCTTAAATTTATCGTATTATAATGCTGAATTGTGAATAGGAGCTCATTAATTTTTATTAATTATCTGAACGTTTTGTTTGTAATTCCTCGTTAAATATAAAATTTATTTTGCCTGTCTGTTTAAACATACCGTTCCCTTTATTTCCTTTATTTACCCCAGAAAACCCTTTGTGATTTGCCTTATTCCCAAACCATTTATATCGTCGGACATTATGAAAATAAATACTTCCTTTTTGAGAGAGTTTATAAACTGTTTTGAATAAAGTTTTTTGTATAGAAATTTATATCTCAATTAAGTAAAACTTAATTTTTATGATCTGAATTTCGCTCAATTTTTTTACAATTGATAAAACTCATTCGCAACAACTAAACTTTTGACTTTGTTGTGCATTTTTTGTCGCAAGTTTGTCTTGTTTTGTCTCAAAATCGTGTTTACTTTTTGTCGCCTTGGTCTGGACCCAACATCACATCAAGCGTTCAAGTTTAGTAGGCTATGTCAGTCAATGTTATGTCAGTGTCACAAATTTAATAATCTTTGGCATTAAACTTCATAATTATTGTTAAATTAATTAACGTTTGAGTTTATTTTAGTGTTTAATTTTGATTGATTCCTAACGGATAAACCATAGACAAACTAACAAAAGCAAGACGCGTCAACGCTGTACTGCAAAACGGCAACAAGTTTGATAAGAGTTTATTACCGCGCTTGCGTCAACTGGCCTTTTAGACGAGGACGGTTTACTTATGGATTGTGTATTTTGTAGTAGTCTTTTAGACGAGGATGTTTTACTTATGGATTGGGTATTTTGTAAAAAGGATGTTTAATTAATAAGCGTTTATTAAAATCAAAATACATTTATTTCCCATTCTATCGGTAAAATAAACAATAATTTCTGGACGTAACAGATATAAAAACAAAAAGTCAAATAAACGAAAACGCCATTCCTCTTTAATAAGAGAATACGTTTTCGTTATTAACTTTCATTTAATTTAAATAACAAAAGATGATAAAAAACAACAGTTTATGGCAAACAGAAATAAACAAAGCATTATTCTTCAAAAGGTACAAAAAAATAATTATGTATATTATAATATTAATAATAGGAACAACAAGAAACATCTTAAAAATATACAACTTTTTCAAATATAAAACAAAAACATAAACTTCACATTTCCACAAGAATTTAAAAAATATTAACATTTAGAGTCTATTATAAAATATAAAGCACGAAAATTCAAATCATAAAAAGATTTAAAAGATAAAGATTCTTATAACTTACAGTCAATTTGTAGGACCTTCGGTTTGTGTACGTTAGCGATGTAATCACAATAATATGTATAATCACAGTAATTATTATGCTCTTCATAAGTGTAAAATGTATTACATTACTTGTTTTCGTTTTGTACGCTAATAAAATAATAGTAATAACCAATCAAAACGCAAAATCAGGAATTCAACAGTTCGTTCAAGGCAAAAACGTTTTTCGTTTTATTTAGGTTAGGTTTGACGAGTGCGACTGCGCGATGAATTCTGACTCAACTGGCCAGCGCAAAAACAATAATTCAACTTCCTCAATCGTTTGAGAAGTCTTGCTTTTGTTAGTTTGTCTATGGGATAAACGAAGCACTCTTGTATAGAGGTGAATTGTGAGTAATCAATATATACAAGGCAACCATGGTACAAAGAATACAAGGTATGATCGATAGCGGCTCCAATTTCGTTCAGTTCGCGCATACCACCTGTGACGTCACTAGAAAAATAATGAATAAATAAAAAATAAAGAAAGTTGACAGGAGATCTGCTTTTTTTGGGGTTATGGTTAAGAATTGTTTATTTTTAAGACTTTTTAGTTCGTTTAATAATTACTAAAACCAGCAGTTCCAAAAATATATGTAAAAATAATTATCTATTAACATGGATTTGGACGATAATAATAGGTAAGAATACTAAATTTATTTCTATATTCGGTATAAAATTGTTTATTAGGTTTTTAGTTTGCGATGTTTATGGTAAATAATTTTCATGTTCATTGCCTCTAAATTCACATGAGGACAGAGATGGGGATATCTATGGAAAAGTAACCACAAGAGGAATTGTTACATCATTTAAAAAATGTTGGGAAGTTGAAGTTTCCCATCGAAAAGTAGAAAATGCCAATGCAGATGAATGTATTGTAATTGTGATAGAAGTAATTCCAAGGGTGAAGTCTATTATAATTAGTGACCTGTGCTTCTTTTTATATGTAGATGTTTCAGGTTTTGAGAATAAATCGGTTGAACGAAACCCAAAATTTAGAGGAAGTATTTGCATACCCAGAATATGACCATCAAGGATTATATAGCTCAAATTTCCTTTAATGGTAGGCAATTATTCAATGCAAATTAACTTTTTAAGTGACTGAAATATTAAATAGTTTACAATATGGTATATCACTAAAAATATATTACTTTTAGGTACAATTAGTGCCCGATACATTTCAAAAAGTAGAATATTATTTTATATTAAATGAGGTGTTGTACCAACAATCAATTTATATTAATACCGGAGATTAAAAAATAACAGAATAAATAGTTCTTTTTTTTATACTACAAAAATAAACTATAGAATACAACAGTATTTAAAAAATAAATAAAAAGTTATGTCCCGGCCGAGATTCGAACTCAGGTCTCTCGCTTCCTAGCCCGACTCCTTACGCACTGCTCCACAGTAACTTGCTTAGCGATAATTCAATGACGGTATATAAACAAAAAAACAGGTTTATAACAATATCTTGACGATTTGAACTGGCGCGCGGAGAGTGCTGACCAATAGCGCCAGTTATCACCTGTGACGTAGCGACCAACCTGCGCAATATCATACCTTGTATTCTTTGTACCATGCAAGGCAACTATGTTTCCAAAAATTCGTAGTAGTCCTTGTTCGTGGAATATTTGGTGAGTTTAAAATAAGTATATTACATTTTGCTGATCTTTTGTATAGGAACTTTAAAATTACAGTATTGTTTTAATACGCAGTGTGGTATTAGTTGTGTAACATGTACAAAGTTGCGTGGGATTGTTTATTAACGTTTCCTTTTAATTGGAATACTAACTAGTAACTCAATTTTAAAGTTATATAACGCATTACTAAATTTAATTACTTTTCGCGAAGTTAACTTTAACTTTTTTCTATTATGTTTTTAAACTTTCAATAGCCAATAAATTATTGTAATAAAACTTTAGGCTACTAAAAACTATATTTAAATACACTGATGCAAAAAACGCAACGGAGAAATTTTTGATCTTTAAAGTGTTATATTTTTGTTATTTTTAGCCCTATTTTCATTAATTTTTTAGCATCAACTTTAATTCGTAAACTTAGTTTTTTATAAACTTTAGTATTTGACATATTATACAGGGTTAATCAACGGTTTGTTTTTAAT
Organism: Sitophilus oryzae; assembly: GCF_002938485.1. Taxonomy (NCBI): domain Eukaryota; kingdom Metazoa; phylum Arthropoda; class Insecta; order Coleoptera; family Curculionidae; genus Sitophilus; species Sitophilus oryzae. Next base: position 837,870 of record NW_022147488.1, read on the forward strand.
ATTAACTTTAAAACACCTTAATTTATTAACTTTAAAACACCTTTATTATTTTTTTTTATTTTTTAAATAAAATACAGTGTGTTGCATATAAGAAACTTTATTTTATATAAGGACATGTACGGAATACCTATGAAATATTGGAAACCGACGTTATGCCACGATCCACGATGTTTTTACAGTTCACATAGCTTTTTAAGTTTTTAATGCCACTTTTTCACAATTATCATGCGTTTGAGTAAATAAAATTTAAATTAAAGTCCTTAAGATAGCTATAATTACATTGAAAATGGACGCTTTAAACAGTTTTCGGTATTTTTTTGATTGAGGGCAGTTTAAATTTTGCGAGATTTTATAATTTTTGAAGATTCTGACTTTGACAAGAGAAAATTATTTCTGTTCTTGTTTACGGTTGTTCTTTACTCAATTGCTTGGCATATTTAAAGAAGCAAAAAAATTTAAGTCCTTTAAATATTCCGAACACAAAGAATTATTGGACGGGGATGAAGAACGTAGGGCAAATTTTATGCATCTTTTAATTATTAACAAGACCTTTGTTGTGTTGTGAATTGTTTAGTGTTTAATAAATAAATGTTCTTTTGAAGCAGTATGTTTACATATCTACAAAATATATTTGATTTTTAAAAGATTCTCGTACGTTTACAGCAGTGGCGGATACAGAGGGGAGCACATGAGGCCTGCCCCCCCCCCCTCCTAGAATATGTAACTTGGGTTAAATATTAAGCTTTTGGGTTAAAAATGGCGCCCTGAAAAGCATATTATACATTACATTTTTTTTATTTGGGCCTCCCCTAAAATAAATTTCTGTATCCGCCGCTGGTTTACAGTGTACTGTTTTTGTAACTTTTCATAGGGAATATAACCAGATATAACTGAAAATATTTCTCTGTAGTAGTAACTGAAAATATTACTTTGTAGGAGAAAATCATAATAGATTTTTCAAATTGTGACATAACTTGTAATTGTTGTGTTTGTTTGATCAGGACTGCATTATTTTAAATTTTCGACTAATTTGGCATTTTTGTATTTCCCATAACTTAACGAATTCGTATAAACCATTTAAAATGAACAATTTGCTTGATTTTAAGAAGGTCTTTAGAAAGTTTTAAATAAATTTATCTGTAAAATAAAATGGGAAAAACTTATTCATCGTTTTTAAAATTTACATGGGATGTTCAGATCGGGGATGCAACGGTTCTTTTGAAGGTACTACCAATAATTGTGTGTATTTTCCCAAACTTTTAAAAAAATTCCCAAACCCGAAAAATCAACTAACCAATGAATTAACACCCTCCAAATAACCACGCTACCCAACTCGCCAAATAACTAAACCAATCCACCCAAAAAGAGTGAAAACAATGCAATCAAATCACACTATAAGCAAAAAAAAAATCGAATAAAATTAATTTTTCGGGTTTGGGAAATATTCCTTGCTCAAAACTAGATTTGGGTATTTTTCTCGGGCATTGCCCGAATTGGACTATTGAGTATAATGTATATAATAATATTTTTTTATTTTAAATAATATTTTTTTATATTTATTTTGTTTTTAAATGGTGTAAAGACTTTGTTTTATTTAAAGCAATAATTAAAAAAGTGTACATTTTTATCTAACTTTTAAACGGAATTCCTAATATTTCAAGAATTCTATTTAACAAAGTAAAATGAAGACAAAAGGGTTGATTTCATATTATAATTTAATGCTGAAATTAAAACGTTTCTCTTTATATTGCTGACTTAAATGTTAAAATTATCAGCGAGTAATGCTTCGTACATAATCGTTCAGACAGACAATCGTTATTTAGATGAAAGTAGTGCTTCTTTCAAAGCATTGGAGCACTTTACAATTTTATGCATCTTTCTTAAAGATCGTTTATTTCAATTATGCACATCTAATATTTTTTTTTCTTATATACAGGGTGTCCCGAATTCGAGCCTCATCTCGAAAAGTTGAAGAGATACGAGGCTGGTTAAATGGAGACAAAGTAGTGTAATTTGATGCTGATCCCAAATGACACATTAGAAGTTTAAAAATTCTGAAGTTTTTTGAAAAAAAAACGAATATTTCAACGGAGAAAATCGAGGTGAGTGGGCAACTTTATAAAATATAATTAAAAGTGTATCCTATCGCTATGGATTATGATAAATTTGCAGGAAATTTCATATCACTGTGTGAAGGAATAAAATATCTATAGTTCATATCAATTAAACTTTTAGTTACGTAATCGAGGGCGCGATTTTTAAATTCATTGTTCCCAACCACGGACATATTCGGCGCCGTGCTGACTCACTGGAATTTAAATTTCGCCCTGGGGATTCAGGTGGTAGCTCTGCTGTAAAAAATGTCAAGTTGTCACATTTATTTATTTATTTCCTGACATTGCCATTCGTTTTGACACTTTAGTTTTGTATTACGAGTTTTTGGTTCAAATAAAGGCTCAAGTTTCGTTTAGCCGAAATCAGTTACATAGAATATCGGTTTATAGGATGATTCTATACAAGAAAACTAGCACTACATAATTTGATTCTTGCCGCGGAAATTCTTTGTTTTTGAGTAAACTCGAATTTTTAATTTTTCTATTATTAACTAAAATTTAAAACTTTACGGTGTTTTTAAAAGTTTTTTTCATTATAGAATGACGTAAAAACATTTAATTCAACGATGTGAACTAATTTTTATTCAAAAATATATTTTTATCACAATAATTTTCATTGATTTTTCCGGATTTAGAAGTGCCGAAATGCGATAGAAAGATAAAAACTACATATTTTTGATTGATTAATAATTTGCTATAACTTTTCTATATAACTATTTCCGCGGAAATGTATCATAAGTGGTGTAATGGAAAAATCTTCAATATTTCGAAGTTTTCCATAGTATTCTCTACTTTTTGCATACTTTCGGTTTGGTTTGGCTTGGTTGTTTTTTTATTGGTTGTAGTGGGTTTAGTTGGCTTGGTTTGATTTGGTTGTTTTTTAGGTGTGTGGTCGCTGGTTTAGTTGTCGTTTTATGCTTTATTGACAATTTTTTTTAAATTTTCGCATTTATTGACCATAGCGATATTAAGTTGATAAGAATAGATATTATTCATTGATCTGGGTCAAAGGTCGGGAAGAAGATCACTGCATAGTGGTGAAAAAAGGCATTTCCGCGGATATTCATTTTTGTATCGGTGCTTAAAAATAAGTCTACATTATAAAATAATATTAATTTTTTATATATCTCATTTCGTTACTTCTAAACCCTATTCAAAAAAATGGCAACATCGCATTTCCATGGAAGTTCATTTTCGTATTCGTATTTACAAAGACGTCTAAAATATGGAATAACATTAATTTTTCATGTATGTCATTTCGTTACTTTTAAACCGCATTCAAAAAATGGTGACGTATTTCCGCTGCAATTTTTTTCCAGTAATATACTCCCTGAGGTACCTAAATGACAAAAAATTGTTTTTTTCTTTTTTAACAGATTTCGGCTAAACGAAACTTGACCCCAAATAAATACTGTTGTGATACTTTAAGCTTGAAATTTTTTATTAGCAGACCTTGCAGTCGAACGTTGTTCTATTTAGAATCTCGATTTTAGTGCGAAGTGTACAATATAGCTTAATAGCCGTAAAAAACTCATCGCAACTTTATTAGAATATTTTGAAACTGGAAAGCGGTGGTAATGGCCCTTTATGTCCCTTAAGTGGTTTTATGAAGGTGAGTTTTATTGATGTAAATAAAAACTGTTCACATATTTATAATTAATTTATTTTCGTTTCTTAAAATATTTTGATTAAAAGAAAATATATAAAAGTGGGCAACGCTGTGCAGATAAATAAAGCTTAATGACGTGACTAAAAGCTTATTCCGTATGAATTGTACGTAAAAGTTTAGATTATTTAAAAAAATAAAATTAGATTAACTTAACAGAAAAAAATGTAATTTTAATACATATTGCAGTTTTTTAGTAAAATCAAAAAGTTAAAATTCCTTGCAAAATTGTATTAAATTCCTTTTAAGGAATTTTAGATTTCTGTGATATGGAATCAATAAAAAAATGTAATAGTAGGACGTAAGTATGTAAGAATTTATCGTTACAGGCTTCTTGAATACTTAAGCCCCATACTCACACTTCGCTTCTTCCTCGCCTTACTTCCTCGCGTTACTTCCTCGCATTCCTTCGTCCCTTCGCTTTCTTCCTTCGTCCATTCGATGCTTGGAAATTAGTCAGTTATGCAACAACACACCACAAAATATTTTTAATATAGCAGCCACATGTTTAATACGAAATATCTAGTAACCTCTAAAATTTTTAAAAAATCCGAAAGGCGCATAATTTTTATTTTATAAAACTGCAATTCTTTGTCGTGTCAAAAATAAAAATTGAATTTTAATAATATATTTTTTTTTAATAAATCCGAATAGTTCTGTATCATGTACAAGGTATATCAGTATGAATGTACAAGGCGAGTCAACAATAGAGTAAAGTTTATTATGTAATTTATATCGAAACCATGACATATGACATACTAATTAAACGTTAATGATGTCAATCCCCATTTCTTCAGATATTTTTGTAAAGGCATCATGCACATTATTTCTATTTTTTTTTATTTTTGTCGCTACGATTACATAAATATGGACATGCATTTTTTCACAAATATGAAGACAATATTGTTTTTTTCTTTCATTTTTTAGACTATTGTGTGTGAATTATTTTTATATCGACTGGCGATTGCTAGATGTACAGGATGTCCCATTTGTGTGTGTTTTATGGGGTTTCTGGTTTATGAGTAGATATATAAAGATGCTGTTTTCACATCATTGTTCTACTTATTATGAAACTAAATATGCTACATAAGAAATAAGAAAAAACTTTGAACTAAGAAGGCTACGATACATATTTCTTATTTCTTTCTTTTACTTTTTATTTTTTAATTAGTAGAAATTTTTGCATTTTTCGATAATCTTTGTATCTCGATTATCTTATAACTTATCGAAAAGGTGAAAAGGGTCAGTGATGGGCGGTGGGTAAGTACCCAATTTGTAGATAAATAAAATTGGGTATATATTATATACCTGTAGATTTAGATGAGCATCCTAATTTTAATAAAAGGAGTTTCCGACGACCGCATAGTAAATACCCGGTATAATACCGGGAATAGAAATATACTAATATAGTAATATATATATATATATATATATATATATATATATATATATATATATATATATATATATATATATATATATATATATATATATATATATATATATATATATATATATATATATATATATATATAAGAAATATTGTAGATATACTCGTATTCCTGATATTACTGGTATTATATCGGGTATTTACTATGCGGTCGTTGGAAATACCTTTTATAAAATTAGACTGTTCATCTAAATGTACAGGTATATACCGGATAACCTGATTTTTTGTTTTGTTCTACCCATTGAGTACTTACCCACCGCCCGTGTCTCGTTTTTCAGGTAGAATGGCAGTGACGAACGTGGTTCTTCGTTGGGAGCTGTCTATTTCGAAAAATGACTCAAACTTATGTTCTTTTTTTTTAAACAGGACACTCTATATATTATTTTTTATTTTATTTGCCTTGCTATGAGCTTTCGAAAATTATAATATACTCTATGTTTATTTATTTAGGTACTGCTAAACTGCTAAACGGCTCTTATTTTATTTAACTTAATTTTACCAGATAATTTTGCTTTGCATCGTGATATTTTGATAAACTACACGGAAACTGAACTTGTTCTGCTTTTAAATAACATGCCAATAACCAACATTTTACGTCGAATAAATTAGTTGATTGTTTTGATTACCTAATTTAAACCGGCCGACTATGTAATAAAGTTAAATAATGCATTTTTACCCCGTTTATGAAAATAAGTATTTTAGAAAGATCGTAACAAGGAAAATAAAATAATATACAAAATATCGTATTTAAAAAAACATATAAGTTTTAGTCAATTTAAAAAAGACAGATTCCAACGAAGAAATAGTTACGTCACTGTATTCTACGTGAAAAACTGTACGGGAGACCGTTTTCATCTTTTCGATAAGTTATGATACAAAGGGCAATGCAATCATTTCAGATTCGCCCTGTATTTTAGGAAGTAAGAGAGCTAGGACATATCTGTATGTAGCATCTTTACTTTCATATAAAAGTAACAGCGTAATGTGAAAACCGCATCTTTGTATTTCGACTCATAAACGACCCTGCAAAACAAACCCTGCAAAACAAACCCTGCAAAACACACGAAAATGGGTCACCCTGTACAGACATACTGCCAAATCAAGAAATCAACTACCAATGAAATCCAAGACCGATTTATATATTTTAATATTTTTTTGTGTTCGTGATAATTCCTTTGCTACTTCCTCCAAAAACCGACAGTACGTGGAAGGAGCGTTTCGAGGAAGTAAACGGACGAAGTAGCGTTTTGACGAAGGAGGAAGGAACACACAGTCGCATAAAATCGACATTTTCCCATAGTAAATATATGAGTTTTAGACGAAGGGATGCGAGGAAGGAACGAGGTGAAGTAGCGAAGTGTGAGTATGGGGCTTTAGGCTTTTAACTAAAAATCAATAAAAAAAAACATTTAAATCATTCTCGTTTTGTGTTACAGCCTATGTAACTGAAAACTACAATAAAATATATCTAATTTTAGTAGACAGTTAGGTACGATAATACGAATATACTTTTAGAAATCGTATGATTATATTAAAATACATCATGTTTGTAACATCATCTTACCTTATATATTTATTAGAATATTTTCTGTGGTTGTAGGATATCTCGAGCAATTATAACTATTAATTAAATTTTGTATATTTGAACTTTTATTATACAGGGTGGTCCGAACTGTATTCCGGAAACTTCGGCAGCATATTCTGCAGATAAAAATAAGTAAAAAAGTTTGTATAAATGTCTGTCCTAAAATGCTTAGTTTCGGAAATACAGGGTGTAGAAGTTTCATTTTTATTTCGTTTTTTTTTCAAATAATTTAACTTAAGTAACATCAATATTTGGATGAAAATTGGTATCTGGAAGTTTTTTGATATAAAAAATTTGATTTTGATGTCAATATGACTCCTACTTGTAGAGAGCGCCACGTACATATTTTTTATCTGTTTTGAAGAGTAATAACTTTTTGTCCGTACCTGTATAAAATTACTGAGTAAAAAAATATACATGTACGACGTCTTTTAGGTAAAAAAGGCACGGAATCGAAATTATCAATACCTACCATCATTGACATAAATTAAATATGCTTTGACTAAATAGTTATTACACTTGTAATGGAATATTTTAGAGCAGACAACAAACCAAGCTTGTTAAAACTTTGTCATATGTTTCCGCCCTTAAATTGGTATTTTTTCAGAAGATCGTAAAAACTGTTTAGAATGAAGGACCCGTTTCTCTGGGAAAAACTAAATATTTTTCTGTTAGGTTTAAAATCCCGCGTCCATAAATTAATATAATATTTGCTTTGAAACAGCTAGAAACGACTAGCATCAATCATTAAAACTGTAAAACCCTAAATTTTAACTTCGAGATTATATAAGCAAAACCCCTAGAAAGCAATAAAACTCTAAGACGACACTCTTCCTCACGATAGACCTCCACGGGCCCAATACAAACAGATTTTGGATAAAAACAAGTATAATTGTTAATTTAAATATTAAAGTAAAGTTCACGTAATGATATTCTGAAAATTAAGGACTGTCCTCCTTTTTTATCCAAAATATCCAAAATTATGTGAAATAAATAAACATATAAGATAAAACAGCGAAATCTAATGAAATCAAATTATAAATGTGATTTGTTTGGGTTTTTTAAGGACAGACCTTAAAATATACTTTAGTTAGGGTTAGATTTAATCATGTGTAATTGTGTTTACAGTAATTATAATATTTACACGGATATTAGGAATAATTTGGAAAATAACGTAGAAATGGTCATAGTAACGACATCTATGACAAGTAGGGCCAACTAGACCGGGAACGACAGGGTAGTTGAGGTTTTCTCAGACCAATCAGACGGTTCCTGAAAAGCGAACCCGGAGAGGATTTGAGAATGGCTCGGCTTTTGGTGGTTCCCTATTCTTTTTACCCGCCCATTTTAAATATTTCGAGGTTTAGGAAAATAGATTTTTGGATCAGTTCGGTACTGACTTTTAAATTAGACGGTCGAATTTACTCGTGTAGATCTTATATTATCCAGTGGTCTTTTTAATTGTTTTAGTAAGTTCTCTATCTAAAGATTGTCTCAAATAAATTCTCAAGTTAGGAAATTCTAAACTATTCATGCTTAAAGTATTTTAATTGTTGTTTTTGGATTTTCTCTTATACTTTTCTTTATTAATGATTTAAGACTTTCTGTTTGTTCTAAAAGCTTTAGTAAAATTTAGATGTCATTGCATAAGTGATTATTTTGCAATTGTTCTTTTTATTAAATTCTAATTTAAATTTAATTGTTCAGTGAATATTTTTTTAACATATTAATTTTCTGCCAACGATAATTCCAAGAGAGATTTGAAAGTGTATGCTAATTGTAGATAATTTAAATTGGACTAATAAGAAGAATATTTTGTATTTTTTTTAACTTTATTATCTCTGAGTTTGAATTTCAATTCTCTAATTGTCATTAATTATTTTTGATTCAATTTCTTTCTTTTTCATTAATTATAAATGTTTTGTTGTTAAATATTTTTCTTTATTTTTTTATTTATTTATTTCTTTATATTAAATATAGTTAGGTGTTGTGAAAAATCGGCATTTTATTTCTTTATTTTACCTAATCACTAAAATATTAAGTTATTTAAAAGAACACTGTGATAACCGGTCGAGTGGTTCAATCCAAAGTATGAGTCCAAGACCGAAGAGGTAGATCTACAAGGGGATCAATGAAATCTTCGACAGGTTCTTGTTGTTGATGTATTGCTGATGGATGTTGACGTAATAAGGTAAGTGGCAATATAGTTTATAGTAACTTAATTCAGAAAGAACCCTTACCATAAAAGTGCGATGCCTTAATTTCTATTATTAGCTGGCTATATTTTGTTTTTTTTATATATATAAACGATAAACTATATTTACGCTCGGAAAAGACGGTGCTCTCATTAATCCAAGTTCTGCCTACCGCTCAATAAATTATTTTAATTATAAAAATTATATAAAGGCCACACTACCATGATAATGGACAAAATCTTGAAAGTTTTGTCACACACTGAAATCATAGATGTGAAATGTTTTTGTGCCAAAAGTTCTACAGAAACTGTTTTATCATCATGTTTTCGTAGAAGAATTTATGATTAATTTAAAAAAATGAAAACTTCCCAAATTTATTATTTCAGTCAAATAACTATCTACTCAATGTTTATTTTTTGTCAATAAATACATGTTTTGACTATTTCCATTCTAAATATTTTGAGAACGGTTGCTCGTAGCGAGATTTACCAAGAGACATTTTTTACGTAGAAAGTCGCGGAAATGTATATTTCCTTACTCATTAGTCTTATACAGGTACGGACGAGAAGTTACTACTCTTCAAATCAGTTAAAACACATGTAGATGGCGCCCCCCACAAATAGGAGTCATATTGACATCAAAATCAAGTTTTTCATGTCAAAAAACTCCCAGACACCAATTTTTATCCAAATATTAACGTTACTTCAGAAATTATTAGAAAAAAAGACTTTTTTACTTATTTTTATCTGTAGAATATGTTGCCGAAGTTTCCGGAATACAGTTCGGACTACCCTGTGTAGGGTGATGAGTCTTAAATAAGTGGAAATATTTTTAGGAGTGATATATTTCGACCCCAGAAACACGTCTATGAGGTTTTTTCGCAAAAAAAATTGAAAATTTGGTTAGGTTTGGTTACTTCCTCGCACTAATGAGCTACCCTGTATATAAATTTAGTTTTAAAATTCTGTTTTTTGCAAATTTAATAAGAAAGAGTCTGATGTATTAGTTATATTTATAGTGAAAATGAAGTTCAAATAATTAGGCATTTTAAAAACGTGGACCTATTTTAAACTTTTTATAGTAGTAGCCTACGTAATCAAGGGTAGTAGCTTCAAGTTTAAAACAGCTTGAAAGCCAGTCAGGTAAAATTAGCCTCTATAGTATGTATTTGTTTACCTACCGTTATAGGTCCTTTTAGGTTGAGTTCAAAATACGAAAACTTTTGGAGAAAAGGACAAAAAGGCTTAAAACCTTTATATCCAAAGTGGAAAATCGATTTAAACTTCATTATTTATGTTGAAAGAAGTTATATAGGTCGGAACTTCGTTTCTGTATAATTTAATAAAATGAGTGTCAGATCACTAGAAGTTATGAAAACAATATTATAACGCGATAGAAAATTTTATATGATTTTTTTTATTTAAAAAATAATTGACGAGTAAAAGTGTTATAGCAAATGTATTAGTCTAGACTCTTGACCATGTAACTAAAAAGTTAAAACTTTTCAGCCAATTTCCATAGCGTTAAAAAAAATAAAACTACATGAAAATATGGCTGAATTTTAAAGTCCTAAAAAACAAAACGTTTCTGTGGTAATATAATGTCGTTTTCATTCTTTGATGGATCGTTATTGATGCAATTTTAATTAACGTCATATTTATGCTATTTTAAAATGTTAAAGAAAATTATTTAGTTCAATGCTACAGAAAGGGTGATAAATTTATAATTACAAAAAAGAAAAATTTATCGTGTTAGGATTAGGTATTTTTAAAATTATTATTCATTCATTATTATTTTCAAATAGAGCTTAAAAAAGTCTGATTACAATGTTAAATATAATGTATAAAATTATATAAAATGTAATACGTTCATTTAAATAAATAATGATTGACAATTATTAATTTTTAAAAAGTCGTTAAAGCAACAGTAAAGTAAAGTGACAGTAAACTATGTAACAATTTATTTATTAATTAGAAAATCAAATTAAAATTTCAAAATAGAGTTTGAATTAAAGTTTTAAGTAATTTATTTAAAATAAAAATAATTTGTAATTAAGATATTCTAAAATATATGGGGAATAATAAATTTAAACCAGAATTTCAACAAATAAGAGACGTGTAAGTAAAATAGGGCAAGATAACTGAATAACAGTTAAAAGCGAGGATTGTTTCTCGTTCGTTACCTTTAAGGGTCAATGTCAGCAGGAGAGTTGGTAAGATTAGCAGGAACGTGCAAACACAACTAACCCTCAAGAGCAGCAACCAGTTGCTGCTGTTCGTCCACGTGCAGATAAATGAAGCTGCGCTCTAAAGATCACAAGTTGAAGAATATACAGGGTGTCCCATATTTGTTTACCTTTTGATTCAAGAATTTTCTGTATATTTCAATATCTTTCTATAATAGATTTGAATATTATGCTATTTTCAGTATTTTCTCACTAATTTCCTTTGAATTTATATTCTATATTTGATATCAATTAAACTTTTAGTTACGTAATCGAGGGCGCGATTTTTAAATTCATTGTTGTCAACCATGGAGCCATATTCGGCGCCGGGCTGACTAACTGGAATTTAAATTTCCCGCTGAGGATTCAGGTGGAAGTTCTGTTGTAAAAAATGTCAAGTTGTCACATTTATTTGTTTATTTCCTGACATTGTCATTCGTTTTGATATTTTAGTTTTATATTACGAGTTTTTGATTTATATTTCCGTCAATATTCTACGTACGAAAAAAAGAAAAATACCTGTCTATTTATTTTCCATTGTCTATCAAAATTAATAATATTTTTTTTTAGGTAAGTTCCCCATTGTATATGGCGGAATTCCAAATCTCAAATCTAATTTATTACTAATTAAACTGTATTTTTTTGTGATTTTTTCCGATATATTAATAGTTATTTGGCTGAGATCGTTAAAATCGGTGCAGCCGTTCTTCAGCTTTAAATAGTGTAACTAATCTGACTTTGTTTTATTTATACAGATTAAATTTTTTGCCACGATAGAAAATATGAAAGTTTACAAGTCTAGTTATGTCGATCTGAGACCACCCTGTATCCAGGACCACATCGTTTCATTATCAAAGTTTAACTTCAGCTGCTATCTGTGTTGGAATTTAATTATTCTACAAAGTTTTATTATGTAGAGTAAAATAAATCCAACATCGTACTCTCATAAGTTATAACTAGATAATTGCTTTTTAGGTAAATTAAAACCCTGGGTAAATGGTTAAATATAAATTAATTTAAATGCTTTAAAAAGTTACAGTAGACGGTAAATATAATAATAGGAAAAGAGATTAAAAATTCTTTATTTTTGTCTTTGTTTACTATTAACTGTACAATGCAATACAAATTTTGTTTCTCAGATTATGAGTAAAAGTACACAAATGAGACTTTCAGATTACTATGCTATAAAAGCAATAAAGCTTAGTAGCTTCCTTAGTTCTTGAAATGCAAGGCATATACTAAAATGTTGCATTTTTCGGCTTCCTTCGTATCTTGGTTATCATATTTCAAAAAGGTGAAAATTGTATCCGGTAGAGTTTTTCACAAAGAATCCAGTGGCGTAACAAGTATATTGCTGGGAGGTATTATTTTCGAAATATGACTACAACATTGTCTTGTTATAAGCTTTCTAAAAATATAATATAATCTATTTTTATTTTCATAATAAGGTAAAAAATACATTACTTAACTTGTTAGTAGTTATACTGATCTGGTAATCGAAACTGCGTGGTTTGGATTTTACATTGTAAGACAGTGATGATAATGTAAAATTAAATGTATTAAAAAGAGATAAAAGTTGGGTTGATACATTTCTTTTATGCGGTATTGCCGGATTTTGCATCAACATTTCAAACCGCACAAGTAGGCGTTTACGAAAAATGTTGTATCTAGGGTTGGAACATTATTTTTTACAGTTTTTTACAATTACTCATTTTACTATAGAGCTCTGTAATAGATTATATTTAGTTTAGATTTATTATCTTCATTTCGGTAGTATACTCTGTTTTTTTTCTCAGGTAAGATTTCGACAGACGATGACAGAAGAAAAGCAGGTGACGTCCCATACCAATCTATTTATTTTACTAAAAAAAGTTTCTAGTAATTTTTAAGTTATCTATGGATGGGTTTAAATATAAATCCGTCATGCGTCGTGTCTTGTTGTTTTTAACCAGTTTTATTGGTTTATATTTTAAAAATGACAGATCGTGGCTTCAATTTTATTGGTTTGACGGAACGATGAACGACAAACGGACGCCGATGCGTATGAACTGCCTTTAGATTTTTGTCATTTTTGGACCCATTTTGTCAAAGTCTTGTCAAATTATAGGTTAGAATTTTGTGTTAACTTTTATCAGTTTTGTCAAATAACCTGCGTTTTTTGGAAGATGATGCATGTTGATTCGTGCATATTACGTGTGTTATGTGTCTTTTGAAGTCAAGTGGAGGGAAAAATCGAGTGAAAATTAACTGTACTGCACAGTTTATGGTTTATACTCGCTGCCCAGACAGCAAGTTTTATACACCAATGAAGTTGCCATCGATAAAGTTTGTATACCATTTCGTCATAGACAAGTGCATCTCGTATATCGTAGAAGATCAAACTAAACACATACTAAAAACTGAGTAGTTGTAAATATCGACATCACACGATGGGTAAATAATGGATTTTAGTACTGCAGAAAAATAATGTCAAAAGGTACTGGTTTAAAAAAATTAAGATTAAAGTTAATTAATCAACCTTTAAGGTATAAAATTTGGTAGGTGTTATTATTAATAAAATAGTTTGTTTTATTTACCTATGTTGTTTTATTTATTCTTGTGGAATATTACAAATTTGTATTTGTACATAAGTTATAGATAGATAGATAGATAGATAAATCTTTATTAGTTCCAAGTAATACAATTACATAAATTGACCCAAGATGGGTGTGGAACATGTTAACAAAAAACTCAAGATACTAAAATACTCAAATACTACTAAATGTATCGTAATATAAACATGATTCCTAAAATACTTTTCTGAAGAGTCTTTATACTGTATTACATAACTATAATTTACAAGTTTCAATATTTATATAATTTTTAACAAGAAAATAAATTGAAAACACAATAATACTTACTACAAATAAACTATATTAACAGCTTATCCTTGTCTGCATAGAATTCATCTAGGGTATAAAATGCCTTGTCTAATAGATAATTCTTTAGGGTTAACAGTAATCTTGGTCTAGGTAAATCAGTAACTGAGAGTGGGAAAGCATTATATATCTTTATAATGCTGTGCTTCACATTCTTCTGCACATACGTGTAGTTGCTCTTGTTGGTTTGTAACATATCTCTATTTCTAGTAGAGTATTGATGTTTTAACTTTGGTTCTTTAAAGAGACTTTTATTGTCGTAAACAAATACTACCGAATCCAGAATATACATAGAGATTATTGTTAGTATTTTCTTTTCTATGAAAAATTTGCGACAACTTTCACGATATATATTGATAAATATAATCATAACTGAGGGTAGTTTCATAAAGCTTGAAAGTAAATAATAGTTCTTTTTTATATTTTTTTGGTATGTAGTGTCTTGTTCTTGTTTGTTTTGTATTAACACATACCGTTTTTATTAAATAAAATAATTTTTTTTTTGTATTTTTTAATACGATTTATACAGTTTTTTCTACAATTATTTTGAAGTAATCACTTGTCATCTTGTCAATCAAATTTTAAATATATCCTGCAATGCGTTCCAGTTGTACCAACTTATTTCTTTGTAAAATAAAATAAACTACTTTGAAATTAAAACGACAGACACATCTCTCACTGTCAAGGATCTTCTCATTGGACAGACTATATACATAAAAGTTTTTAAAATAGTTTATTTTTTTCTACACACATTTTCCGACACACGTAAAAATCGGCAACACTGTAGACCCTTTTTTAGTTTGTCTCTCGATATAGAGACATGTCAAGATTGACAGACATGTCAATCGGTCATTTATTAAATATAAATCTCTATCGCATGCACTAAAATACAGACCACGCAGTTTCGATGACCAGACCGGTATATCTACCCCACTTTGTTGAAAGCTACTCACTTTTTTTTCCATAAACCTTTTTTCTATAACATTTTTTCTAAATTCTGACAACAAACCAGATAATGAACTCTATCGTTGACTCACCCTGTACGATTCCTAGTATATATTTTTGACTGTAATAAGACCCATGTAATTTATAATAAAACAAGTTTATCGTAAAACAAACACTTTATTCCACAAAAGGTATTAGGCACATTAGAAAAAAAACATTACAGAAGAAGGAGATATTTCATATCTCTATTCTTAAGAAAGACAATTACTACGAACAAAAATAAATCTACGCAGAGATACATTATACGTTTTAAGTCCAGCTTATATAAAACTTTATGAAAATACGCACAAAACATCCCCCTTTAGAACTTCATCTGTCATGTTAAGAAATGAAAGTAAATAATAAAGCGCCTCTCGTGTTTGTTCGCACTCTAAAAATTTCAATTAATGCCTGTATATATTTTTAATATATTTTTTAAATTTAAATTTTTTTAATTGTAAAGTAATATATTACATTTAAATGGAATATATTACATTACAATTATGTCAATTTACAGGATTACAGGCTTGTTTTCTAACATTTAAAAAAACGAATTCGTTAAATTTCAATATATATATTTGTCGTAGGTATGACAAAGTAAAATATAAAATGGACAAACGCTTACTACATTGCAATAAAACTTCCACTTTTAGTTTTGCAATCCAAATGCAATATTTCTATTTCACAAAAAATATCCGACAACACTAAAATCACTGAAACTTCCGCGGCTGACAACGAAAACTGAAAAATATAACGGCACTTTTGTTTTGGACCCGCATATCAACATTACGCTGTACTATTAGGTGAAACATATTTAACTATAACTTGTAAATTTTAATATTTTAACATGATTTTTAACTATTTCTGACAATAACTAACTTTTGTTATCAAGATGACATTTAGACGGCACCGACATATATGTCATATTTGAATTTTAAATATGTATGTAATATAATTTAAATTAATATAATACAACTTTATACTAAGAAAACATTTATACACCACAAATACAATAAAGTCTACTAATATAGTTTGAAAAACAATAAATATTGAAATAAAATTAAAAAAGTTAAGCGCGACCCCTTGTGTCAAAATTAGATGATTAAATTTTCGCAATTTTTACACCATTTGATGACCGGTGGCGCCTCTAGTGTTTGTTCGGGCGGTTGGTCTTTTACTCCCACTTATGGCCATTAAAGAAAAAGTTCTAAAGGGGGATGTTTTGTGGAAAATACGTTTCACTCGAATGAACATTTGTGTCAGAATAAACTACACTAAAGTCCTGAAAATACATATTTCTTAAACATTTAAAAAAACTGATTCTGTCATTTTAACAATAAGCGTATCTTTTTTTTCTAAATAATTTAAAATGGATAATAAACATAAATTATATATACATTAAATACATAATATAGTATTTTTAATACCTATTTAGAGGTACCAGCCGTTTTAGTAACTTAACGTATGCGGCTTCTTGCACCATCTAAACCCGCATGAAAAAAATTAGGTTATGACCTTTGTCATGTCAAATGCTTGACATATTTCTTATTGCATTGGCGGAGTGACTTGAAATTTATGATTATCAGTGGCGGTTATAAATAATAAAAAATTAATTTTATAAAAAAAAAAAAAAAAAAAAACGTAATTAAAAAAAATATAAAAAGAATTTTTTTTTTTATTTTTAAAAATTATTGTTTTATTAACTAGATACCGAGTCTTTCTTTAAAAAAAATACCTATATTATTTAAGATCTCGATTTAAGGCTTATACAAAGGAATATCCTTAACTATAATACTTATGCTTAATGTAGTAAACTATATATCCAAAACGATTAAGGATCTCGATTTAAGGCCATTTTCAAAAGCGTCTGATGCACTAAAAAGTATATATAAATAATCATAACAAGAAGTCCGAGCAAGCAGTAATAAGATTTATATAGGGTCGTTTATGTACAAAATTCTACAGCAAAACAAGGCTTCAAAAGCTTTCGGCTTTTAGCGCATAGTATCTTGTTCAAAATATATTCTTTTTAATCTGATTCCAGACATTTCCAATAACTGTTTTCTTCCATCCCGTTTTTTAAATGAAAACCCATTTTTTTAATTCCCAAATATAACGAACTTTTGGAAATCTTAGCTTCTGGAGACTCTTCGATAAATTGCCGGAAAATAGTTTCTACTGTTATTTTATCCTTTCGCGCATACATTTTGTAAATTACTTCCCTCAAACAATGTAAGGTATTCTTTGTAATTCGGATTTTGCTCCGGGAAACGCTTGCAGAATATTTTCTTCTAGAATTCGAATCTGTGCTCTGTTTGGTTTTTCAAAGATTATATAATGTGCATTCTGGAACTTTTAGTGCTTCGGACGCTTTTTGAATTGCCTCAAATCGAGATCCTAAATCGTTTTGAAATAGTTATACATTAATGCATAAGTTTTTTTCGACTTCTCAGAATATCGCAATTTTTATCATCTTGATTTTGCGACGTATCTGACATTAACTGAAATTTACTTCAAAAACTGACATCTAACAATTTTAATTAATCGGACGTTCATTTAGTGTCTGGTAATTTTATTGTCACTGATAAATTAGTTACTGATAAATTTACGTTTATCTCATCAAAAAATATGAAAATTTTAAAAAATATATGATTAATTGTGATATCAAATCTTTCTAAAAAATGTATACAAAAATACAGAGCGTCGGGCATCTGTAGCTTCTATAATAAAAAACTGTATAAAAGTATGTACTAGGGCCTATTTCAGGAAAATATTTTAACTTCTACAGGGTGGCTCAAAAAAGTCGTGCGAGTGGATCGGAATATTTTTTAAATGAACACCCTGTATATCATTGTATTTTTGGCTTGCTTCTTAATCATTTTACATAGTCCTAAGATATCATTCAACTTCTTTTGATAATTTCAGAGATATCAATAAATAAATCAAAAAAATATATTTTACAGATTTTTTTAAATATTAAAAATATAAGAAGTGGCACTGGAATAAAAATTATGCCAGGTGCTTACTATAGTTGGTTTGTATTTACTTTATTCTAAATATCGTAATCTTAAATCATACAGGGCGTTCAAAATTCTAAGCTAAACTTTCTAAAATATAAAATATCTTTTCTTCGTTTTTTTTAAATGAAACACCCTGTATATTTTTCCTCTGGTAGATGGAGAATTATAGAATAGATATACATAGATATTCTAGTATTTGAGACGTTTTGAATACAAGCTCTGCTAAAAAATAAAATTAAATTGTACAATATATAATAAAATATTTTTATTAAATTGGTTTATTTGAAAATATTTATACAATTCTTACAAGTAACTGTATCACTATTGAGATCATTACAAATTTAAGAAGAAATAATTTCAAATACAACATTAATTAATATTATCTGTCCAACGAGTGGATACATAACGACTGTGTGTCATTTTAATTGACAGGTAAATTTTTTGTCGAAATCTTCCCTGATTCGCTGGACAAATTTTATATCTTACAATAAAGAAAAAAAATCACAGTATCAGATCAACTAAACTATTATTATTATTAAACTTTGTACACTAGATATACTTAAGTGAGTTAGTTATAAAAAAACAAAGATTATATTATTAGCCATTATATTTTTTATAAATTGTCCTAAAACTATGAGGGAAGGTCTGAGGGGATTCTTATAGTTTAGAAATATCATATATTATGTATATATAACAGAGCGAATTAGGTATATCAAAGAACTAGTTCACTTCATGTTTGCATTCCATATTTTCAACTATCAAATAATTTACTTTCAATAAAAGAATATAATTTGAAACATTTTCTTATCATAGAGCTTGAAACAATACTTACACATCACCCTGTATTATTTAGTGCAAACTACGCATGATTAAAAGAAGACCTGAAATGAAAATGTATGTACAAAGTAGAGTCTGTCCAACGATAAGACGCATGACGGTGACAGGTGTGGCTGTCATTTGAATTTGCAGACAAAGTGTGTTGTCTGGCATTTCTTGAAGTCGGCTGTGGAAAGATTTCCTCACTCGTTGAACAGACTTTATTTTGAAAGTTACTCTGTCTGTATATTACTTCTGTTCTTAAAAGGAGACATTAATTCATAATTTGCACGGTTAAATCAATTAAAATTGCGTGTAAAATTTATTTGTCAATACAGTGGGCCCCTAATTGTGCGTCAGTTAATTGAACTTCGAATATATGGTCTTTTATTTCTATAACTATTTATAGTTAGCATATTAGATCCTATGAACCTCGTGGATAAAGCTTATATGCCATAAGTTTTACATAAAACGTTTTTTACAACTTGTCAATAATAATTTTAGCAACGTCAATTTGACTTGGGTTAGTTAGTTTCAGTAGCATATCTGATATTGTTGTTATTAAATAATTATTATAACTTACCTATTTTTATTAGAAACATACTTTTTCAATTTTTATAACTCATAACATTTGTAGGCAACGTTAAACAAAACCAACAAATTATTGAGTCTATTTTACATTTTATTTTTACGGCACTGATGAAACAATATTTAAGTCTCTCCCAGTCCTATTAATCCCATACATCGCTTTTGTTGCTTTCCTTAATATTTTATTTATAAGTTAAATCACTTCAATTAGTCTTATTTTTTCTATACCGTTTGTCGCCTTTTCTTGTCCATGTTAGTATGATTTCCGGGCTAAATTTTTTATTTATTCTTTAGAAATTTAATTTTTTTATTCATTCACTAAAGACAGACGAGCCAACAAGTCACTGTCAGACACAACCCAATATCAGATAATCAAATATCGTCAAAATAAAAAGTCAGATAATCGAATATCGCTGATGTTTTTAACAAAAATAAAGCGAATTTACTTATTCACGTAGGCTATAAGATCTAAGGTTAGCATATATACCACACTATACAGGGTTGTTCACCAGATACGACACGAAGTATTGTAGCTAAACGGCTAGATTTTTACAAATTGTAAGTTTTGGATTCGTTGAAGGACTATTAGAGCTACAATTTAAAAATACCATTTTTACAAAATACAGAGTGTCCCAAATAAATAAAACAATATCAAAGTTCGTATTTTTAAATGAACACCCATTATATTATTACATTATTTGTTTCTACGATTAAAATAAAGGTAAATTTGATCTAAGGTTTATTACCACTTAAAACACTTACCGTTTATTGAAATATTTTCATTTTTGTTAAAAGTTGCAGTTAAAATTTTAAGGCTTCGTTTCCCCGAGGAGTATCAAAGTTTTATTACTAAATATTTATTAGTTTATTAATTGATCATTATTGTGTATGCCAATAATAAAAAACTTTACTACCTTATAACAGAGTGGTTCTAAAATTAATTTTAAATAATTACTAGTTTAAGGCAATAATTTGTCTTAATTTAATGAACACCTTGTATAATTTTTTTTACAATTTTTTGTTTACAAATACAAATTTGTCTTATTCCACAGATTGTATCTATTACCAATTTTTTACCCTATACTCTTCAAGTTTCCGTTAGGGAAAAATGCATTTTCTTGTAATTTAGACATCATTTTCAATATATTACCTACCCTGGACTACTGACATTTAGATTAATTATTAAAGAATGTACCAAATTTTTTAAAGAGTATATATGATACGTAATTATTGTGAATATAGTTCGTTTATTTCATTAAAAACTGGTTAAATATTTGTTAAAACGGACCAATTAATATGATTCCACTATTCAAAAAACTACATTAATTGACCGTTTGCGTTGATTAATAATAATTGCTCCAAATACTAAACAAGCTGAATTATGTATGTGATTAGACAGTGTGTAAAAAGTTAACCACCTTAAAAATGATATTTTTTTTTTTTTTTATTTTTTTTATAACAACAGAGACGTTCATTTAAATAACTTATCTATTATATTGATTTGTTCAATGCTACATTTATATTAGAATAAATTTATTAAACGAACACAATTAAGTATGTACTGTTAATTTAGTATTTTGGCGGAAATACTGGGGGTATATTTAATTAATGGTATACTCTTTTATAAAGATTTTAAATAGTTTTCTTTTGCATACAAACTGCAGCTAGATAATATTATCGTCTTTACTGAACCAACACGGATATACTTACTAAGCTGTACGTTTTGATAATTTGTCGGTTTTAAAAAACAAATTAAAAATCGTCAATATATTCCATATTGATAATTGAATAACATGAGTCTGAAGATCTATAGAAAATGCCATTTTCTACTGAAACTTGAAGAAATAGGTAAACAGTGGCATATTCAATAAATTTAGATAGCGACAATTTAAATTGTGCATCTGATTCTCACTAAAATATACAGGGCTGTGTATCTTAATGTAAATAAGTTATTGCCGCTTATAAATCTAGTACTTTATTTAAATAAATGTTTAGACACTCTGTATAACAGGTGTAAATTTTTTATTGCCAACACATAACCGATGGATCAATAAATAAAACTTCAGTAAATATTTAGTATTAGGGAAACTTTGAGATCCTCGGAGAAATGAAGCCTTTTTTTTTTTTTTTTTTTTTTTTTTTTTTTTTGAAATATTCAAAACCGGTAAGGTTTAAGTGTAATAAACCTTAATCAATTTACCCTTATTTTAATCGTAGAACTAAAAATGCAATAATATACAGAATGTTCATTTAAAAAAATACAACTTTGAATATTTTTTATTTTTTTGGGACACTCTGTATCTTGTAAAATATTTTTAAATTGTAGCTCTAATAGTCCTTCAACAAACCCAAAACTTGCAATTTGTAAAAATCTAATCGTTTAGCTACAATACTCCGTGTCGTATGTGGTGAACAACCCTGTGTATGTCATTTATTAATAATTTTCGATAAAAAAATAAAAAAAAAGGCGAAGAAAAATGTAAGTTTTAACCGAGGTTTTAACAATCTTTTCAAATGACGTCTAGGGCCTGACCTCGCCAAAATTATCAACGACTGTCATTCCCTAGCAGTCTTTGACGCCGTTTTTTTTTATTATACGGTAGTTACTATTTAATATATTAATTACCACATAAGGAAAAACGTGCAAGAAAAAATTGAGCATTTATATTATTTATTTTATTTGTTCATTAAAGTTGAAAAGTATTATTCAACAAAAAAACTTGATTTTATATGCCTATAAAAAATATAACGCATAACGGCCAAATTTTGATTATACTAAATCTTAGATAATATCGCTGACAGTCTAATATGTCGATGTTTTTTCAAATAGATAGAAATTCCATCATCTATTTGCTAGTGGTGGGTGGGAGAGTGCATTGTTTGTTGTTCCTGAAAAAATACAGACGACTGAAAATGTTATCAGTAGTATATGATCCATAGAGTAAGAAGTAGTAGAGAGATAGTGTTTACTTGTTTACGAACTGTTTCTCTTGCACAAACTCGTTTATTTTCAGCTCAGCGGGCTACATGTCATTTAGCGGTTTAGCATAAAGTAGATTTGCGCAAATTGGACTGAAAAATTAAAATTGTGTATTGACACGGTTACTTTTTTGGCTGAACTTAAACTGCCGTTAAACGGTAGTTTACTAAAATGCCGTTAATAGGTATGACGTCGTTGTTGTGACACACTTGACGGCTTTATGAAATAGAGGAATTTTATAAGGACTAACCAACGCTATCCACCCCACCGAATAACCAACTTAACCAACGCAACTAACCTCGACACTGATAAAAAATATAAAAAACAAATATAAATTAGTAAAAATCAACCAACCCCACCAAATAACCAACTAACCTATGAATTAACACCCTCCAAATAACCACGCTAACCAACCCGCCAAATAACTAAACCAATCCAACCAAAAAGTGTAAAACCAATGCAATAAGATCACGCTATAAGCAAAAAAAAATATAAAAAAGGCTTGGTCGGCGTGAGATTTGAACCACAGACCATCCGCTTACGAAGCGATAGCCTCAGCCACTGACCCACAGGTGCTCTTGCAAAAAGCTTAAGGCTAGGCATTACTTTCCGCCGCACAGTAGGCAATATGTCCAAACCAAGTTGCAAAAAATAACATCCACAGTTAGCATTTATGGCAATAACATTAGATTGGAAACATATTAGTTAAGAGGAAACCACATAAAACTAACAAAAAAACATATTCGGAGTCTCTTTCGAGGGGCTGTAAAACGAACTTTGCGCAAAACCTACATTTTCAGTTAATTTGTGTCCAATAACTGCCTTTTTTCTACAATTTTTTAAATAGTAGGCGTTGCATTCAAGTGACACAGTATTATAACAATTGAATCGGACGACCTTAGCTTGCTGTCAATAATTATTGTGAAATTGTCATAACGTGTTTTACGTAGATTCCCGGTTGCGATAAATTTAATGTCAAGGTAAGTAAAAAAGTATCTTTTATTTTGATTTTTTGGATAAAAACTAGGTAAAGGTCAAAGTAGAACATAATCATTTAAGGTTTTTTTGATAGTGGCATATATTCTGTCTAAGAAAAGTTGAGTCAAAAAAATCGCAACATTAAATTTATTAGAAGCGTAAGCCTCCATGCGTATGTGTATAGTAAGATCCTTTATGAGGATACTTCTCATAAATTAATTGTTATAGTAGCTAGAGAAGAACTTGAAATATAAAGTTACGTATTTTTTCTCAAGATTTCCGAAGAGGTATGTCATAAATGTCAAATGACATTTTTTGACAAATTGGCAAATTTTGACAGTACCAAATTTTTTAAATTAAATGAAATGGATTTTTCTTTCAGATTTAAAAATGTGCACTTCGTGACCGTTGCATCCAGCTGTTATAAAACAAAATATCAGTAAATAGTAAATAGTAAAATAAAATTTAGATATTTTTAATAGGTATAAATTCTGTTATTTTCTAAATCGTCATTGTTTAATTCTCAGAATATGGTTACTTATTTAAAATATAATAATAAAATATTGTTCACATATTGTCTGGTATTATTAAAGACCCAACTTATTGAAATGACAAACAATCTTGAATAGATTGGATTAGTATACTGAGGGTTTTCTATTATACATTGACACCCCCTTTATCTTTTTTATTTGACGTTTCCGAAAACTGTCTCAAATGAAAGTGGTTTTGAATAAATTTGCCAAAAAAGTCTATTTTGCATGGTTCAACTATCTTATTTCGTTTTAGGTATAGAAGAATATATAAACAAGGGTATAGGCTATGCTACATAAAAGTAGTTAGGATTTTTAGGAGAAAATAAAAATCAAATATGAAATTGGGTACTAATTTGAAATAAGAAAGTTGGGCCACGCACAGGATTTATAAGGCACCCTGTATATGCAAAGAAGACTGTTTTGAAAAATGTATTCGAGACCATTAAACTTTTATTCAAGACACTTTTTTCGAAAACGTCGAATAAAAAAGATACAGAGGTTGTCAATATATAAAACAAACACTGTATATGCCGGAGGAGTAATAATTGCTCAATATTTGTCTCTTTCATCTTGGCTCTGCCAAAAATCGTAAAATTTAGAGAAATATAAAATACTCTTACCGCCTTTTGGTAGCTGTATTAGTCAATAGATGCTTTTCCCATTTTATGAATCCCCCCCACCACCCCTAACCACTCTCAAGTCAGCCAAAACTAACTGGGTTCACGGGCTACTAGCATAGCATGATTTTACCAAATTTGAATGAAATCGTACAAAAAAAGAATTTTTGCAACATACTTCTGGATTTTTGCCCACTGTGAATCGGTTTGCGCAGATATTCCATGAACGCCATCCTGACAAACACCTTTATGGCAAAATTGTTCGCGATTTAGTAGCAAAATTTCACGAAACTGGTTCCGTTATGAATAAAAAGAGGCAGAGGGAAAATCCTGTAGTAAATGAAGCTATGGAGGTATTCGTATTGGGCCAAGATTTTTCACTTAAATTTTAGACAATACATATACAAATATTTGTTTACATCTATATTATTAGGTACTTTGTCTACAATTACTATACAAACATATCCTAATTAAATGCAGTTATTAGCTAGTTTTCTGAATGAAAGCTCAAAGCTGTAAAGTTCTATTTGGTTAACATTAGTCTTTTGTAAGATTCTACTAATTACCTGTATTATCTATGACTCTACTCACATATGTCCGTAAAATGATACTAAACGCAGCTGCAACACGCTGAAAAATCTAAGTTTTCAATAAAAGCCGCAAAATTTAAGCAACAATATCAATTTTTACTTCTTTGAGGCAGTCTCTTTCCTGTTCAAAATAATTGAGTAGAGACGAGAAAAGTTGCTGATTCCGACTGTTAGTGGTTTTGGTATTTTACTGCCATGCCAATCACAGTCAAACGCAGATTTAATTTGCGATTTGTCAAAGAAAACTTGAAATAAAATTGAGAATGACAAAGAAATGTCAGATAGATAAAATTAATAAAATCGAAAATGACAAATATCAGCAGTGGGATTCTGTAAGCTCAGTAGCAAGAAATTTCTTGCCTAGCCTATTCTATTTTTATACGATTGATGAGTCACTAGACAAGAAATATGTTTACTGATTATGACTACCAACATAAAGTCTTTTTTTATTGCGCAGTTCCTTTACTTGATGCGACAACGTGCTACCTTTTTTTACCAGGATATAATGAGAGCTAGCAACGTTTTCCAGAAAGTATTTTAAGACGTCTGGCTCTTTGATATATATTTTACGATGCTCTCTGGAACAGCATGCCCGTCTGTCTGCCGATACCCGTTGCGTTCATTACTGCGCATCGGAAGAAGATCCTATATATTTTTTTAATTTAGTCCTATAAATTAAATTGAATATAAATCAAATATGTCTCCATAGCGCAGTGCGTAGAGTTTCCGACCACGAACCGATGATTCAGAGTTCGAATCCCCGGGTCAGGGCCAAAGACTTTTTTATTTTATTTTCGTTTATATTCTGATAGTAAAGTATTAAATAATTCTGGTGATTGAAAAAAAACAAATATTTAATACTTTACTATCAGAATATAAACGAAAATAAAATAAAAAAGTCTTTGCTCTGACCCGGATTCGAACTCTGAATCATCGGTTCGTGGTCGGAAACTCTACGCAATGAGCTGCGGTGACATGTTCGATTTATATTCAATACTAGGATTTAAAGGACTAATAAAAATATAGGATCTTCTTTCAATGCGCAGTAGGGAACGCAACGTTTACCGGCAGCTAGACGGGCCACATGCTGTTCTAGAGAGCATAGTGAAAGATATATCAAAGAACCAGACAAGCCAACAAAGGCTCTCATGATATGCAGAAGACTGGCGGGAAATAGGTGGGGCTGCGCCCCAAGAATTTTGCGCTGGATGTATACCATGATAGTAAGACCCATGATTACATATGGAGCAGTTGCTTGGTATACAAAACTAGAGCAACGTATAGCAAGGCAAAACCTGTGCAAAGTACAGAGACTGGCATGTATCTGTATCACAGGTGCCATGAGAACATGTCCAACAGCAGCAATGGAGGTCATTTTAGACCTAACACCACTGCACATTGTCGTCGGTAGTTATGCCAATGCGATAATGATTAGAATGGTCATAGACGGAAATAGTACTGGGAGAATTTTTAGGTCAGGGGCTTGGAAAACCCTCAAAAAGAAAATTCCACTTCTCCAACTCCCAGTGGATGACATACCAAGAATTTACAACTTTGAGAAACACCTCACTGTAGTATTGAGTAATAAAAAGGATTGGGAAGGAAGAAACGCTTACTCAGCATATAAAAGACCATAACATAACGTGGTATACTGATGCTTCCAAAACCAAAGCAGGGACAGGGATAGGAGTATTTGGGCCGAAAACCAAATACTCCGAATCAATGGGCACCTACCCCAGTATCCTTCAGGCAGAAATTTGCGCTATCGAAAGATGTGTACAATTTATCTTAGATAGAAACTATCGAAAACAGGAAATTGCCATCCAATTCGATAGTCATGCAGCACTAAACGCGATCAACTCAGTAACCATCAATTCAAAGTTGGTCAAAGAATGCCTAGAGAAGCTCAACAAGTTGGGCAAAGAAAATAAAGTCCTCCTACTCTGGGTGCCTGCTCACCAAGGGATAGAAGGCAATGAAAAAGCAAATGATCTAGCTAGGAAAGGAGTGAACACTCCACTAACTGGAACAGAAGCGTTCTGTTTTCCAAGCGGAAACCAGCTGAAAGCGGAACTGAAGAATCTGGAAGACTCCAACCGCAACTTGGAATGGGTGTCCTCCAACGGTCTAAGACACTCGAAAAAGTTCCTTAGAACTTATGACCGAGAAAAATCAAAGGTTTTCCTTGATTTAAGTAAAACAATCTTCGGATTGTCACGGGGTTCCCTAACAGGACACTGTCTCCTCAACGAACACCTCAGTAGGCTGAAGCTGAGAAACAACGGCGAATGCAGATTCTGTGGGGGAATATGGGGAAACACCAGAACACCTCATCACTGAGTGCGCCGAGACGACGACCATTCGTGCCATGAACTTTGGTACGGCTGATGTCAAGGATGGAGAGCTGGCCTCTATGGAGCCGTCTCAGATACTGGCTTTTGTTAAAGCCTTCAGACTGTATGATGAGTTATAACTGGTTATAGCTCAAGAAAGGGGAACACACAATAGATCTTTAAGGTCGCGGTGACTAACTCCCCTCCTAAACATTCTACATTCTACAAGAGCCAGACGTCTTAAAATACGTCGTGTTTTTCCGACGTTGCTAGCTCTCGTATTATAAGATTATAGGAAAAAGTGCGCTCTACTAAGTGTCAAACGAATTTTTATTTATAACGTTTTTGATGACGTGCACGCGAACTTCTATTGATTTTTCTATACTTGAAACTTTTATTAGATAAATCACGATGACGCAACGTTCAACGATCGTGCTACGAACTATACCTGCACCAGTATAAGAGTTGTAAGCGTTGAGGAATCAGTAAGATAGTTAAAAATCGGACCAACAGGTTTTAAGAGTCATCTCGGGCACATAAATCAAACTTCAATATATAAAAATCATTTTATTGTAACAACCATTTTTTTTAAGTACTAGATTATTTTTGAATTAAACTTCAAATTTAACGAAACTTCACACTAACATACAATGTCTAAACGTCTTATTGTGTTGTGTAAATGGCAAGGAAAAAGAAAAGGCATCTAGTGAGAGAGATATCTCTGAACTATCGTTGGTTTTACCTACTTGGGTTTTCTGTTCTTATTGTGATACCGGTTGTCTGCGTTTTGGTTCATGTTTGCCGGCTTGTTTTGGTTCAACGGAGGTGTTTGTCTATAGACGTTCGGCTGTCCTCTACCTACTAAGCGTGGATCTGCTAAACAAAAAAATGCAACTTAGAATAAAGCCACTGAAGGAGAAAATGCAAAACTTAAAGGAGACCAAACTATATTTTATTTATTTACATTTTATCCCGATCACAAAAAAAATCGATACTGACAGATTTCTTCAGATTGCGTTAGATCTACGGCTTGTGTTTGAAAAGGAAGTATGCTGTTACTGTTATTAATGTTTATTGGGTGTCTACAAAAACGGCGTACTAAATATACATATACAGGGTCCGGCAATAGTGCGTCGGGCATCTGTAGCTCCTAAAATAAAAAACTTTGGAATTTTGTTTAAGTGCAAACCTAAAGTATGTACTAGGATGTATTTCAGGAAAATATTTTAACTTCTATAGGGTGGCTCAAAAAAGTGTGAGTGGATCGGGATGATTTTTTTTTAAATTGAACACCCTGTATATTATTGCATTTTTGGCTTCCTATCAGATCACTTTACATAATCCTAAGACATGAGTAAATATATTTCGATAATTTCGGAGATATTAATAAATAAATAAAAATTATAGATTTTTCAGCCTTTTTTAAAAAAATTATTAATAATACAAGAACTGTCCTGAAATCAAATCTATATTAGATATTTACTTTAGATGGTCTGTACTTAGTTTGCTATAAATATGGAAATCGTAAATCATACAGGATGTTCAAAATTCTAAGCCAAACTTTCTAAAATATAAAATAATTTTTCACCCTGTATATTATTTTTTCAATAGATGGAGAATTAAAAAATGAACATTTTTTGCATTTAAAGTATTTCAAAATGTTTAACGGTTTCGCCGATATTCCCGGTTTTGTATTTCATATGGCAATTTCCACAGTAAATTTTTATCAAAGCCACCCAATGATTTTTCTCTCGTATTTTACCACTGAAAGCTCCATATGAAATAATACCGCGTGTATCCCCAAGACTATTAAAATTTTGAAATACTTTAAATACAAAAAATGTTCATTTTTTAATTCTCCATCAAATAAAAAAATAATATACAGGGCGTTTCATTTAAAAAAACCAAGAAAAAATATTTTATATTATTGAAAGTTTGGCCTAAAATATTGAACATCCTGTATGATTTACGATTACCATATTTATAGCAAAGTAAGAATAGACCATCTAAAGTAAATATCTCATATAGTTTTTATTTCAAAACAGTTCTTGTATTTTTAATATTTTTTTTAAGAAGGGTTGAAAAATATATATTTTTGATTTATTTATTAATATCTCTGAAACTATCGAAATAGATTTACTCATATCTTAGGATTATGTAAAGTGATCTGAAATGAAGCCAAAAATTCAATAATATACAGGGTGTTCCATTTAAAAAAAATCATCCCGATCCACTCACACTTTTTTGAGCCACCCTATAGAAGTTAAAACATTTTCCGGAAATACATCCCCACATACAGGTCCGGTAATAGGATATCTAGGCATAGGAATTACATGCATTGGAATGAAACGCCTATAAAAAGTCTAAGCTTAAACAGAGATGAACAACAACTTCCCCGTTTCCACTTCCACTTCGACTGTCGAGTTAGACAAACTCCAATAAGATAACAAATTTTAGAAATTCCGCCGCCTCCCAACCATCCATGATACACATCCACCTGCCCTTTCTCGCCATTATTTTATTTCCCTTCCCGCGCCCCCGCAAGACGCCTTCACCTCAGTCCATCACAGAGTTGCCAGGTCTACCGGTTTCGTCTGTAAGCTACCCATCTACCGATTTAAACAAAAATCTAACGATATGTTCAACTGCGTCTTTAGTCTAATCTGACTTTATTATTGTTTATTAAATTTTATTTAGTAGTCATAGGTCATCGTTCTGTCTAGTTGCAGAGTGACAAATATATTCTTACAAATCCTTATTACTCTTTATTAGGCGCGGTATTGGCGATATGCCCGAAGAAGTTGATATTTTTTGAAAAGATTTTGATTCTACTAAAGTTAAACCCATATTTTTCCCAAAAAAAAATATAAACAAAAAACAAAATCTAAGTTAAGAAACAAACTGAATATGGATAAATATTTTAGTGCTTTTCCTGTCAAAAAATATATTAATATGAAAAAAGAGTTGAGAGTTGCTACAGCTTTCCCATTGAAATGAAATTAATTTTAGATATCACTGATCAAAATTTGTACAAAGGTAAAAAGTGACTGCTATCCCTACTTGTTATAGTTTTTATTAATATATTAATATTGTTTAATTCAATATATTTTTTTTAAATTTTAAATAATATACCTCTACCTCAACCCGGATTCATCCACTCCTGGATATAGGTCTCTCCTATCCTTTTCCACGACTCCCTGTTTTCTGCTATATTTAACCACCGTTTACCTGCCACTACCTTAAATGTCACGCAGGGACGTGCCCCTGTCCACGCGAGCCTTATAGCTTATCTCCCAAGACCATACTGGGGAAATCACTGTCCCATCCCATTCTCATATCCAAACATCAAAAATTTCTAATCAAAAGCGTGGCCTTGAAATTACCAAACCTCTAAACCACGAAATGTCGAACCCTAAAACAAAACTACCCCAGGCGAGTAGAAAGTATGATTCAGAATCTCGCACTGAATATAATATACCTACCTATTTCTAATTCTTGTTATATTTACTATATTTGTATTTTATTTGAGTGATCTAGTATTACGACACATAGGAATGCTAATTTTGGACTTAAATATTTTATTTTATTATATCTCGTATGGAATTATAATCTAAAAAACCCGGCAACCCTGTTCGGCTACTACTTTATAAAGTTTTTTCGGCCTATTCCTTTGTCGCCGTCGCGCCGCCGACCGATCTGTCGGTGTCTGGAAGGAAGATCGTACAGTATTGCCATTTCATAGAATTGCACTTGCTATTTTTAGAAATGATTTCAAAGTTCTGCATGTTACTTTTTGTTTTAGAAAGAAGTTGTTATGTGCCTAGAGAAAACATTCTTAAAATTGTTTTGTACTTTATTTAATATTTCATTAAGTAGGCAAGATAATGGGATTAGAAGATTCGGGATTTAGGATAAACCAACATAATTTTGATTTAACAGAATGGCAACACTGTCCTTCGTCTTTCTATTTTTCCATTCTATTCTATTAGTAGCCGGTAGCCCCCACACAAGCGTCTTAAAGACCCGCCCCCTCAAGCAGAAACTCTCTCGTCGTATCACTTCTATGATCACTTCCCCTATACAATGGTAGGGAAAGACACTTTATCCGTCTCTGTTGTACTGCAGTGTATTTTGCAGCCTTACCATCTTTTTTTATCGCATTGAAAAGCTCCTATTGCTAATGAAATTTTGCCACACGTGTATACTTTAGTTAATCAAAATTCTGAAGTTTTTTATTCTAGGAGCTACAGATGCCCGACGCACTATTGCCGGACCCTGTATGTAGGTATATCATTTTAGTTCAATGCTTGAACCTTTGAAATTATTTTTACTTTTCTAATTAAATTAAATTACAATTAATTAGGGAAGTAACTGTGACAATGCAGCGTCAGGAAGACTGTTTGGTTTCTATGGTTTTTACAATGTTTTTATTCAAATTATGTATAACAGTGTTGCTGCGCGGTGTTTGTGAACTTTCGTGTGCTCTGAAGTAATTTTGACTGTTTTTCTTTGCAAAAGAACTGTGTAGCATTTTTTATTCCCTTTAATAAAATTGAATTTAAAAATCTATTTTTATTTAAATTTCTTAGTATTGGCGCCATCTATTTGCTAGATGCCAAAGATACCAAACTACATTTATTACAGTTCACTTGTCTTGTTTATTAGCGCATCTATTCGCTAGATGTCAAACTTCATTTATTACATTTCACTTGTCTGAATCTCACTTCGCTGGGGATTGCGATTTTCTGTTCTAATGATTTCGATCATATGATATCACTTTTTTCTCTCTCTTTTTCTTTTTTCTGGGAATTTGGATCTGAAAAAGACGCGTGTTTCGGCGTCCGACAAATTTTCCAGTGAAAAGCACTCTGAATCCACTTTTCGATTTCGATTGCATGGGTATCCGATTTGGAAATTTGAAAACCTTGTAAAGTATGCAATCCAGAGTATAGATCGTATTTGTTTGGTTTCTTCTTGGAATGATCACCGTAAGTTTATCCGCCATTTTATATAGCCCTATCTAACTAAACTCTATTTCAGTTATTTCCGTTTTTTATTTCGTTTATTTGAGTATTTAATTACTGGTTTGGATCGGCATATGGTTTGAATATATTTATGTAAAGCTGATTTTCAGACCGTAAGTTGTTTTCTTTATTGAATATCTGTCCTGAGAACTATTTTTTATTTATAGAGTAACTACCACATGGTACTCAGTAACTACCACATGGTACTCAGTAACTACCACATGGTACTCAGTAACTACCATATGGTACTCAGTAATTACCACATGACCTTAAGACAATGTTCCTGACATTACAATCGTTCTTTTGGCTAATATCGAAGACTTCTCCTGCCATAGTCATCTGCATCCACTTCTGTTAGTCTGGAGAATACCTAACTACCTGTGTACATCATAAGAAACTATATACAGATAAGTCTTAAGTTTGATACACAAGGTACGCTTTTATTTTATAATTTTTGAGAGAACAGATTTAATAACCTGGTAAATTATCACTATTTATCCCACATTTTGTAGTCAAAATTATTTTTTTATTTAACGTTATAAGTTATAATTTGATTCGTACAGTACACTCTTACTTAGCTATGATATTTTATATGAAAATTATTAACACGTATTCATTTTAAAGGTTTTTGTACATGACATGTTTCGAAACATCATCGTATTGAGACATACATAAATTTCACCTGTTTTTATTAAGTAGCTTACTTAGTTCAAAGAATACAGTTACTAAATTCAAATCTATTTAAAATAACTTGCGGTTTTATTGGGATCACTGTGACTAATTGATGATACTTGTGTTCGTTTTCAATAAATGTTTAATGTAGGATAGTTATTTCTGACTTTTATTCCTGATAAACATAATAGACCCTTAACGCTGTTGATTACTTTATTTTAGCTATGTTGTGATATAGTATTTTTCTTTTTGGTTTCTTACTTTACCACTCTCATAAACAAAGTAAGTGGCGCCCTTTTTCACTGTCTTTGACCATACCAATTTGAATTCTTAACATCAATATTAAAATCTCTGCAGCCTACATATTATCATTTTTTTATTTTTTAACAACATTAGAAAGTCACTGTGAGTCAGAAGCCTTACCTACGAACCCAGCTTTCCTCTAACCCTGATCAACGGATTCTTTTTTCATTCTATTTGGGTAACGACAGAAAAGTCGTCACAACTGGTTATAGTATTTTTAAATATCTAAGATAGTTTGTTAGAGCTTAGTTTACAAAAAGGTGGGCTATTCTAGTCCCAAATTGATTATTTGCGTAGATTTTTCGGCGGTAAGTGACGTTACGTATTTTTAGCTTTAACAGTGGTGTATCTAATTTAATTTGGATATTAGATATTACCCAAACCGGATTTATGAGAATAATATTATACCTATACAATTTTTATGGATTTCACATTTTGAATTTTTATGTAATATTACACGTACCCGGTATAAAAAATATTATACCGGATGGGCCTCGAAAGTGGCTCAACCCTATTATAACTCTTTTATTTTTTCAGATAAAAAAAGAGGTTTGGTATGTTAGTATATGACATAAATTAGGATTGATTGACGTGTTTAATTGTTTTTGGTCACTTCCAGTTTCACCGGAAATGACTACAACTTTTGATTTCTAAATAGCACCATCGGTATATTTCTACTTTATTAGATAGAAAATGACATTCTGAATAGAATGACATATCATATGTCAACTTTTGACACTTTTGCTTAAAAACAAATCGTATTTTAAATTTCAATCTAGAATAACATGGCTGTGTTAAAAACACTAATTTTTAATCAAGGGGCCTTGGAAAAATAAATTTGATCATCTAATGTTTTTCTTGTCTTGTCCTGGCCGGTTAAAAGATGCCCAAATCGATTTTTAATCATATCTCAATTTTTTCAAATGAAACAAGGGTGGCTCATTAGCATATTTGGAAAAAGCATTTTTTACAAATAATTTGGTACCACACACTTGGTATCTCGAGTCAAATTGTCATTATGAACATTATAACGTTACAATTTCAAATAAACCATATGCGAAAATGTCAAATGTTGACATGTGATATATCATTCTATTGTGTCATTTTCTATCGAATAACGTTAAAAAATACCGAGGGTGTCATTTAAAAATCAAAAGTTGTAGTCATTTCCGGTGAAACAGGAAGTGACCCCAAAAAATTGAATAGTCAATCAATCCTAATTTATGTCATACACTAACACACCAAACCTCGTTTTGTTATCCGAGAAAATAAAAAAGTTATAGGAGTAAGCCACTCGTGAGACGCATCCGGTATACGCTCAATTGTTAATACATGAATAACGAAAGTTCTTTCTGTCTAACACATTGACGTTTTCGACTAAGTATTGAAGATACAAGGTGACACTGAACCATAATTTATGGCGAAATGGATTATACTTACATTGAACAATGTAAGGCATAGGCATTCCTTGGTAAAAATTCGTGGGAAACATAAACCTTTGTCGTTCGAAATGCGTCGCCGCATCGCTGGCTGGAGTCGGAGATCTGCTGCTTTTGGCAGTGTTGGGTGTAGCGCCTCTTTCACTACTTAGCTGAAAAAAAAAACGTTTACATAAATTTTAATAATATAGTAATAATGCCAAGACTTAAATATAGGCCAACTTGGGTTTATATCAAATTGGGAAAAATCATGTAAAATATAATTCTAGTAAACCAATTTGATGTAGACCCAAGGGAATCGTTCACGTATACGTCGACCTAGACACGTTCTTATAGTAAACATTGTTACTTAAAACAATTAAAGTCAGATCGATGTAGCGTGATGTTTCAAGGCAAGCTCGTATTAAACATCGGTGCTGGAAATATACAAAGAAAACTTTTTTATGACGCACCCGCCGATGATTGGGACGAGCGGACAAATATAAAAGAGTATGCTGAAGACAGGGTCGAGGTTAGTCAGTTAGTCGAGGTTAGTCAGTCGGTTGGTTGCGAGTGAATCAGTAGAAGACAGAGAAGACAGAAGTTAACAAGTCAGACAAGATGCTGTTGTAAGTACTTCTTTGAGTCTTGAACCCTTAAGTCTTGGCATTTTCTAGAATTGTTATCTATTAACTTATTTGTTATGTATGTAGTTGTATATTTAGTAAATGCATATTTTTCCAATGGTTGTTTTGATTAAGAGAGAGAACCTGGTATAGCGATCCTAGCAAACAACCCCCCAACTAGGTCACGACATGTGGATATAATGTAATAATAACTCCTAATAATAGCTCCCGTATATAGCGTTTAACGCCTTGGGAGTAGCAAGGTACAGCTTGCTATACTAGAGCCGTTCGGTATACAAGGAAGGTAATGTGGCTAGCACTACGTTTCAACCGCCTATTATTACCTCAGGATTGTGAATCCCAAGTACTCATTTCAGGCTGAGTCGACCTAGGTACCCAAACTATTTTTATTTTAATAAAAATAGTCGGCTGATGAAATGCCGGGTGTAGGATTCGAACTCACCGGGCACCTTACATAAATTTTAAAAACGCTAAATAAAAGCTTCCCAAAAATCTACGAAATATATATATTTTTTTAAAGATTACGGTATATGCAATACCTGTCGAAAGATTCTGGGCGCGATCGGCATGCCAGGCTGGTGGAACACAAACTGCGGTGTAGGTGGCGTGCTGGGCGGCGGCGTTCGGTACTGCCCGGGTCCCATCGCCGATCCGGGGCAGTATCCGGCGATGACGGTTGCTGCAGGAGAATTCGTACCGGTACTGCTCTGACTAGAACCCATCATAAACGGCCTGGGCGGTTTCGATTGACTAGACATCTTGGTGACGGAACCGCGTGGTCTTTGATCAAATTGTGTACCTAGATAGATAGATAATGTCAACATGGTGTAAAAATGAGACATTCAAATAAAACTACTGAAAACTTATATTCAGTCAGTTTTCTTGTTAGGAACATTTAACAATAATTGTTAAGATACCATCCGCATAATTTTTTTTATCTTTGTGTGATGAATCATGGAAAAACAGAAATTATAAATCTATTATTTCTTTTTTAGGCTTAAAACTTTTGAAACTAACTACCAAACTTTTGTCGGGTGACATCAGTATGAAGTGGTAAGTGTTGACTCCAGTCGTCGCGTGCATAGGTTATAGGTTTAGAAAGGCATATCCGTTTAAATTTAGTCATGTTGGTACGAGAAACTAGTTTTTTGAAGAGGTAAATTTGAACCACACACACAGGTTTTAATGAGATAAAGGTAAGTCATAACTTCAATAATAAATAAATATAAACGATAGCGGGGCCTTTAAAGGTGCATTTTGTGTTGATCGGTATTTACATGTGTGGAAGTAAATCGCATAGGGATCTTATTAAGTCGCAGTGAGAGAAATGCGACGCTGTGTTGTTGCCGCGTTGCCACATTTCTACGGTACGTCCTTCCTTATCAAGTAAAGTAAAATGACGATCGCAACCCGCTTATTTTTAAAAGACTTTTTTTTCGAAAAGATAGCTAGATAAAATCATTAGATATGTTTCTGAGCATCTGAAATAGAATTATAAGGGTATCGTTAGGGTATCCATTTTTTATAACGAGAAAACGTCAGTAATCGCGATAATTTAAAATCTCAACTTTTTAACACATAACTCACGATAACTCAAGAATTCCTTTAGATATTAAAACATTCTTTTTTATTTTGTTAGTCTTTTTCTTTTCGAAGTTCGGATCTTTTACAAGATGTTTAAATAAGAAAAATTTGATATGCTTGTTTTTTTTTCATTCAAAAATTTTAAAAAAACCCATCTATTTACTTTTTTAGTGCACAGCAACAGTGTAAATTTTTTATTTATAAAGAATTTCACTGTCTGCGAAGAAAATATAGCAGACATATTAAGAACATTTTTCAAAACACTACAATCAATTATTTCTAATGGATTTTTGAATTCAGAGTTCTAATAGCGCGACCACTGTCGAACACCAATTCAATTCCACTTATTTTTTACCAAAAGTGCAAGTATTTCTAACTTGCACTTAAAAATGTACAAGCTATAGGGAAAATTACAACGAATCGTTAATAAATAAACAAATTAAGTATTACAAGACGTAATTAAATCGTGAAGCTGAACGCACGATGTATACCCTTCCCAAGGATACTATAGAGATAAGGATAGTTCGAATCCTATCTTCCTGTACTGTCAGTTTTTTCAGTTATCTACTGACCGAGTTGAAGTTGGCGCTAAAGATTTTAGACAGTGACAGTTATTTTTGCATTTGACGGACGAGCGCACAGTGCGTTGGAAGATAAATTTAGCGGGACAAAAGCGTTTGGTTAGAAATAAGCCAAAAAATGTGTACTGATAAGAATAAATAGTAGACATTCCAATTGATACAAAAATGCATGAATATTCTTTGTATTTCGATACATTTTTATCAACCAAATTTGGTCGTTTTCTGTTCAGCAAGGCAGAGATCATACGAAAACAAAATAGTTACAAGTGCTTATACATTTTATTAGAAGGCCAAATTATGTTGAAGATTGCCAAAGGTATGTACTTTTCTACTGTACATATATTATTTATTAAAATTCTTCGTGCCTTTGTTCTGCAGATATCAAACTTTCACTTTTTTTTCAAATATCAATATATTGAATGATGTAGATCTTTTGAGTTACCAATAGTTACCAACACAGGTAGTCACAGTCACATGGAGTTCAAGCTTAACAGGTGAATGCCCAAAAAGATTAATTTCAATCGGATAGTATAAAAACAAAACAACTCCATCAAAAGGCACTGAGTTTAAAAAATTGTCTTAGATACTTACTATATATGAATTTACAATTACCGAGTGTTAAAATTAAAATTAAAATATCTATCTTATTTATTATTTTCAAAATAAAATATATTTTTTTAAAATAAATTATAGAGGGTGTCACAAGATTACAAATTAATTAAAAAAAAACTGCTAAAGAGTTTTTTGATATCATAATGTTATGTATTTGGCAATAGTTTACAATACGGTTTTTGTGTGTCATGTACGAATAATATCATAGTTTTATTATCTTGTATTTATTTATTAATAAATTAAGTTGTTAATAAATAAATAAGTATAACCATATAGTTGCTATATATTAGACCATTTGCTACGTTCTTAGATTTTAAGTACCAAACATTGCTCTTGAGATTTTGTCCCGCTAGAATAACCATCCGCCGCACTGTGGAGCGCTGGTCAGCGCGTGACGTAGCATTCCACGGCGACTACGACAGCGGCGATTTGACGCGATCGAACAGTCCTTGTATCCTTCCATAGAATTTTATGTACTGATCGGGTTGACCGCGACGAATCTGCTATATCCCCGTCCACGTCTCTTAGCAATGCGCACAGTTTCTCGGTTTATTTCACGCGTTTGGCAACGTTTTTACTGTTCTCTCTTTGTTCAGTACATTATAAACGCACTGTAGCCTTCTTACATACGGAAATCGCGACCCAAAACTAACCTTTGCCAGCCCTTAATATATAACCCTAACCTCCGGTGTTTTCAGGTATAGATAGCGCGTTATAATTCGCCAGATATATTTTATTTGATGGATAGCAGAAAAAAGTGTATCTTCACCTATAGATACCAATATCTATTAGATAAAATAACCTTATCCGTCAGATATCCTATTTGGGATCTGAACTGCCAAATATCGCTTTATTTGTCGGATAAAAATTTGACACATGAGATTTTGATTTAATTTAATAAAATTGCTTAACATAACCTAAGACATTGTTACTATTGTAGATTTCGTTTATTTCAATAAATTCGATTTTAGATTATTTCGAAAAGACTTACCTATTCTGAGTATGTAAACTATAATCATTTTAGAACGTATGAGGTATAAACACTAATAAACACATTGAAATGGTGCAAAAAGCTATTGTTGTTAGTGCCGGACTTTATAATGAGTGTTGCAAAATAAAAGGAGCCTCTGTTAGAGCATCAGAACGAAGAGAATGCATTAAGTCAGGATAATAGTGATGAAATATGTACAATTACCGAGTAAAAATATAACTCAACGGCAATTTATAAATTATTTTACTTAAATCCCTTCAATTAAAAACCATTACGTACTTAATATAGCTCTAAAGTAGGTAAAAAATAAATAATTTTTTTTTTAAATCAAACTGTTTATTTCATTTTTAATTCGCATATCTTAATTCATTAATAATTACAACAGGAACTTAGAAAACCTGTTATTCAATTCACATTTGCTTTTATTTCTTTTGTGTTACAATTTTAATTTAATTTCTTGCACTTATGTACCTTATACTTTATACATCTCTTCTTCATGCTGTTTTTTAAGTAACTCTCTAGCTAAACCTTTTTAAAACACCTCCTTCGAATACCAGTTAGTCCAACTTTTTTACGGTTAAAAGGTTTATTAATATCAACTTTGTTTACACAATATTTTTCCTTTATTTTTTTCCTGTTTTTTTTGAAGTTCCATCACTTTGAGTTCTTAAAAATAAAAGTAATATGACAAAATTGTTTTATATTTATTATTTTTTATTAAAAAACTTGTGCATATGTGTTAATGTAACAATTATTATAGGTGCTCTTAATTTATTATTAATCAAGACAAAAGTATATCTAAAATCATCTATACATATATAAAATGCTAATGTTTATCTGTGTCGCCTCTACTGAAGTAACGACTTGTTCTAGAACGTTGCTTTTTACTAAAAGATAGCCAATTGGCTCTCTTTTTCATTTAATTAAAAAAAATATTAAAGTATTTTTTTTCCTGATGTCGCTGTCGTGGCGGATGCGCCAGGCTTCAACTAGTATACCAATAAATGAGGAGATAAAACTACAGTACTGGTCTTTGGGGTTATATATACTTATTCTCAATCGTGCTTTTCTAAAGAAAAATAATATAAGTACATTTATCTATTTTATAAAATTTACCTTAATTACTATCATCGATGCTATCCTACCTATTTCTTTACTATGAGAAGCCCTACAACAATACATATTTGTTATTACTAACAGCCTTATTCTATTTTTTTTACCAGATTGTGGTTTTAGGATTTATCTATAAATCTCGATCTGCTTGCACTTCACCAGTTTCTTCCATATTTTCTATTAGCAATTTATTGTACTAAAATGTTAATATAATAAATATAACAGTAATATCATATAATTAAATTATAAATTAAGTACTTACACATACTTTTTTTCTTGTTTTAATTTCTTATAAATCGCATTCCATCAACAGATCTATTTCACTACTGTTGAAACTGATTCCCTTTTTCCAGAAAGGTATAATTAATTACCCTATACCATAATAGAACTGGTCAGAGTTGAACACAAAATATATTTTAGTTGAATTTTATTGTTTTTATTTTCATTTTGACGATCTTTTGACAACTGAATAATAACCTCACTTTTTAATCTAACGATTTGAAATTACCGGTTTTTGTCTCTGTCTGTTGCATAGACTTTTTTTTTATATATATAACCATCTCAATTTCAGATATCTTATATTGGCAACACTTTCTCTACGGAGTGTCTAACGGTCCGTAGTCCTCCGAATTGTTATCTTTTGAATTATTTTGTATGAAAATACCCAAATGGTTATATCCTATAGATAGCAGGCTGTAGATTGTTTATCTTTTAGATGGTTATTTGTTAGATAAAAGCTATTTATCTATAACTGAAAACACCGAGCCTAAGGGTGGCTGCAACGACGTCCCGTCATCCTGCTGTTAAAACCTGACAGTTGGTTTTCATATATAAAAACCCATTGTTTTGTCTTAACCGCAGGATTACGGGACGTCGCGTCGTTGCGGTCACCCTAACCCCCGGTGTTTTCAGGTACGGATAGCGTGTTATAATCTGCCAGATAGATTTTATTCGATGGATAGCAGAAAAACGCGTATCTTCACCTATAGATAACAGTATCTATTAGATAAATTAAACTTATCTCCCAGATATCCTATCTGGCGCCCGAACCGCCAAATAGTGCTTTATTTGTCGGATAAAAATTTGACGCATGAGCAACGGCATGAGGAGATATTATTTTATTTGATATTTGACAAAATTGCTTAACATAACCAAGACATTGTTATTACTGAAGATTTCGTTTATTCCAATAAATTCGATTTTAGATTATTTGGAAAAGACTTACCTATTCTGAGTATGTAAACTATAATCATTTTAGAACGTATGAGGTATAAACACTAATAAACACATTGAAATGGTGCAAAAAGCTATTGTTGTTAGTGCCGGACTTTATAATGAGTGTTGCAAAAATAAAAGGAGCCTCTGTTAGAGCATCAGAACGAAGAGAATGCATTAAGTCAGGATAATAGTGATGAAATATGTACAATTACCGAGTAAAAATATAACTCAACGGCAATTTATAAATTATTTTACTTAAATCCCTTCAATTAAAAACCATTACGTACTTAATATAGCTCTAAAGTAGGTAAAAAATAAATAATTTTTTTTTTTAAATCAAACTGTTTATTTCATTTTTAATTCGCATATCTTAATTCATTAATAATTACAACAGGAACTTAGAAAACCTGTTATTCAATTCACATTTGCTTTATTTTCTTTTTGTGTTACAATTTTAATTTAATTTCTTGCACTTATGTACCTTATACTTTATACATCTCTTCTTCATGCTGTTTTTAAGTAACTCTCTAGCTAAACCTTTTTAAAAACACCTCCTTCGAATACCAGTTAGTCCAACTTTTTACGGTTAAAAGGTTTATTAATATCAACTTTGTTTACACAATATTTTTCCTTTATTTTTTCCTGTTTTTTTGAAGTTCCATCACTTTGAGTTCTTAAAAATAAAAGTAATATGACAAAATTGTTTTATATTTATTATTTTTATTAAAAAACTTGTGCATATGTGTTAATGTAACAATTATTATAGGTGCTCTTAATTTATTATTAATCAAGACAAAAGTATATCTAAAATCATCTATACATATATAAAATGCTAATGTTTATCTGTGTCGCCTCTACTGAAGTAACGACTTGTTCTAGAACGTTGCTTTTTACTAAAAGATAGCCAATTGGCTCTCTTTTCATTTAATTAAAAAAAATATTAAAGTATTTTTTTTCCTGATGTCGCTGTCGTGGCGGATGCGCCAGGCTTCAACTAGTATACCAATAAATGAGGAGATAAAACTACAGTACTGGTCTTTGGGGTTATATATACTTATTCTCAATCGTGCTTTTCTAAAGAAAAATAATATAAGTACATTTATCTATTTTATAAAATTCACCTTAATTACTATCATCGATGCTATCCTACCTATTTCTTTACTATGAGAAGCCCTACAACAATACATATTTGTTATTACTAACAGCCTTAAGCATACCGCGCACTTATGCGCAGCGCGGCGCGGCGAAGCGCGGCGAAAAACCGTGCAACGGATTAAATTTGTGTTATATAATGCACGTCCGCTGACTCAAGCGAAGCAACCGCTTGCACCGCGCGCCGAAGCGCCGTTCGTTGCAGACCTGGAATCCAAAGCGAGGAAATTCTTCTTCGGCGCGCTTCGCGTGCCCTAGTGCGCGGTGGTCTGCGGAAACTATCTCTGTTTTCGGTCATTTTCGAAATCTATTTCGGGTGTCTTCGATGAAGGATTCTACGATTAATGTATTACTAATTGGCATTTAGGTTACGTTTAATCAAGAGCCGTTTTGTTTCGTTTGAGTTTGTTTAGTACTTGTAATTTAATTATTGTTTTATCATGGATGATGAAACGTTCATTTTAATTATACAAAGTTATAAAGATATATATGATATTGAGATCCCAATTATCATAATCAATTGAGAAGGGACAATATTTGGGAAGAAATTGAAGAAAATGCGGAATAAAAGGTATGAAATTTTAATTATTTCCCAAGTTTATGGAGTGGGTAGCGGTACATAAACGTAGTACGAATTTGTTGTACAGGGTGAGTGAAGGATAGACTAAAGTTCTTTGTTCATTATCTCATTTATTTTAACAATTACAACAAAAGACTACAAAAAGAACAAATTTTAGAAGTTTAAGAGATGCCCAATTTAATATTTCTTTTTAAATGTAGAGAGCACATATTTTACGCAGAGATTCTGAGTAAAATTCTATAATTTTGTATATAGTTTTATATACCTAAAACTATTAGTTATCTATCTATACTAATATATAAAATCCTTAAGTGACTGACATACTGATTAATCACGATCCTGCTCAAACCACTCAACGTAAGAAGCTCAATTTTGGCATACAGGTTGATTCTAGGGTGTAGAGGTTCGATAAGAAGGGATTTTCGAAATGCCAGTTCCAAGAGGGTGAAACCACCCCTCAAATATTACAATATTTTTATTTAAAAACGGTCAAGTTTCCGAAAAAGCTTACACACACGTATATTTTATTTTGTTGTTTTACATATTTTAAGATTTTTATAAATGTATACAGGGTGTTTCATAAAATATGACCATAGAGTAATCACGATTCTGCTTAAACTGCTTGACGTTTAAAGCTGATTTTTAAGCAAACGGATTGACTGTGGGGTGTAGAGGTTCGATAAGGAGGGGTTTCTCGAATCTCAAATTCCAAG
Source organism: Sitophilus oryzae (assembly GCF_002938485.1). Lineage (NCBI taxonomy): Eukaryota > Metazoa > Arthropoda > Insecta > Coleoptera > Curculionidae > Sitophilus > Sitophilus oryzae. The sequence goes on from NW_022147488.1 coordinate 882,069, forward strand.
AGTGTGAAAACGCCCCTCAAATATTACAATATTTGTTATTTAAAAACGGTTAGTCTTTCGGGAAAACGCTTGGACAAGCATAATTTATTTGTTTTTTTTTACATATTATGAATTTTTTTAAAAATCATACAGGGTGTTCCAAAAGTTGGGTAATTTCTTAACCACGATTCTGCTTAAACTGCTTGACGTAAAAAGCTTATTTTTGGCAAACCGATTTTTCGAAAGTCAAATTCCAACGAAATTTAATCTACAACTTATGCTGCCATATTATCAAGTTATATTATGATTTATATGAAAATTAAAAATATTTCCAAAATTCTCTTTGAAAACAGGGGTTGAAATACACTACCCTAAAATAAATTGCACTTATTTAAAACTCAAACAACCCTGTATAATTAGTCATCGTTATAATCTTATTATATATCTAGTTTTTCTGCCTCTTCTAACCATTTCGACTTGCCAAGGTAATGAACCAGTCTCAGAAACAAAGTAATTCTTAAATTTTTCCCTGACATCTACTGCATAAAGAGATGGATTTCACCAATTCCGGGGATATCTATTAGACCTTGAGGTATTGTTCTATCATCTTCTTGTTCTTCTTCTGAGATCCCACCACTTACATCACAATCTCTCAAAAATTGTGAAGACAACATGTTGCAAGAACCACTTTATCCAAATGTTCAGGTGAAATTTGAAGCTTTCTTTGGTACAAACGAAACTTTTTTACTAAAATGCCAAACGCGTTTTCGGAAACCCTTCTTGCTCTACTTAGTCTATAATTGAATATTTTTTGTCTTCTTGTCCTGAAGTTTGTGAGCCAGGAAATGGACGCATTAAATGTTCATGGAGGGAAAAGCTTCATCTGCGACAATTACATGAGGCATTAATATATTTGTTCCTGGTAGATTTCTTTTTCCAGGAAAATCTAGCTCATCTTTAAAAAAATTTCCTTCCAAATTCTGAAGAAGAAAATACTCCACCATCACTATTACGTCCATAAGATCCAACATCAATTGCCAAAAACCTATAATTAGCATCGACCAAGGCCAGAAGTATAATACTAAAATTTTTTGTAGTTAAAATAACGTGAACCGCTATTTGGAGGTTTATCTGTAATTACGTGTTTTCCGTCAAGGGCACCCACGCAATTTGGAAAATTCCATTTCCGTTGGAACTCTTCTGCTACATTTTTCCATTTTTCTTTGTTGGGTACTGGCAAAATTTGGGGGATAGTACGCGCCATATTTCTTCACACACTTGATAAACTATCTCTCTAACAGTAGTTTCACCAAGTCGATAGCTCATTGCTATTGTTCCAAAGGTGTCTCCAGTTGCCAAAAATCTGTAAAAAACATAAAGTTATTTACTCGTTACTTAAAATTATCTTCTACATTTTTGTCTAAATACTCGTATAAGGTGAATAATAATGTTACCTTATGGTAAATTATCTTTTCAGCCGAAGAATGCCGAAAAAAGATGGCGCAATTTGAGGGAGTGCTACAGAAAAGCACAGAAGTCCAGACAAACAAAAGTGGACAAGCCGCTACAAAATCAAAGCCTTGGCGACTAGAACAGCAAATGAGTTTTATGAAACCATTTTTAGCAGAAAGGCCCCAACAATCAAATTATTCAACACAAGACATAATCAACACAGAACCTGAATCAGATGGTATAGTTGATACAGTTGTATCGGTTCCTTCACCGGCGTCACCATCATCCGCACCCAGCCCTTTATCTTCTATTTCACAAAGCAGTAAAAAAGAAAGTATAGTTCTGTAAAGAGACACCAACTTCAGTAGCACTTCAGGAATATGTCAATTATAAAAATCAAAAATTCATACTCCCAAGGACCACTTAACAAAATATTTTCAATCAGTTGAGGAATCTGTCAGGACTTTTCCACCTATATTGCAGATTCAGGTTAAATCTAAAATATCAGAGATAATTCATGAAGCAGAATTAAAAATATCACCTCGCCTACCACCTCAACATATACTCAAGTCGATGAATCCCCTCCTTCAGCATATCAACAGACTCTGTCTTCCCAAAGTACAAATATACATACACTGCCACCATATAAACCACATGTTTCTCAGCAGCAGTCATCTCAGTATAATTTAAATTATTCATCAGGCACGTATGGCATTCCAACACGACAGCATCAGCAGTCACTCGAGTGTCTTCCTATGCATACAACTCCAGCCCATTCTGAGGAGAATTTGCAATATTCACCTCAAAATTATAACAGCTTTTCTCTCAATGAACCACCTCGAAGTTATAACAGCTTTTCGCCCGATGAACCCGGACAAAAGTAATTTTATTTATGTATTGCTATTTGTACATCACATATAAAATAAAGTATTTTCTACCAATGTACAGACTACTTAATTTAGAATAATGAAAAATCTATCCATTTAAAAAGCATGCATTACATAAAATAATATAAATTATTCTCTATTAATTTTATTTAGACAATATTAAAAACTTGCCTGAGACAAACTGAAAGTCTTTCGATAACGTCAATTGAGCAGCGAAATCTAGAATTTTGACGCTCTATACTTGGTCTTAACAAAGAAAGAAGTTCACTAAATTTTCGTGGGTCATTCTATAATACTTGAAAATTTTCTTTCGTCTTCCAGAAGATCTGAGTGAAGGTGATGGAATTCTCCGTACGTATTTCTTTTATATTTATATTATGAATCCAAGATTTTCTTTTTTGTTCTCACGCATTTCTTCTTCCTCAGCTATTGTACATAAAGTAAGAAAATCTCCTCTGAACTGCTGCTAGAACTTGAGCACATAATGAAATTTAACACACCTTTATCAAACCGTCATAGAGATAACACTAAAATTAAAACGGTCAGCTCAAAACAACTTTAAATACCAACCGCGTACGCAAAACCGTGCATAAGTTAGCGGACCCATCAAAAATTCGCCGCGCTGCGCCGCGCCGCGCTTCGCATAAGTGCGCGATATGCTTTATGCTATTTTTTTACCAGATTGTGGTTTTAGGATTTATCTATAAATCTCGATCTGCTTGCACTTCACCGGTTTCTTCCATATTTTCTATTATCAATTTATTGTACTAAAATGTTAATATAATAAATATAACAGTAATATCATATAATTAAATTATAAATTAAGTACTTACACATACTTTTTTTCTTGTTTTAATTTCTTATAAATCGCATTCCATCAACAGATCTATTTCACTACTGTTGAAACTGATTCCCTTTTTTCCATAAAGGTATAATTAATTAACCTATACCATAATAGAACTGGTCAGAGTTGAACACAAAATATATTTTAGTTTAATTGTATTGTTTTTATTTTCATTTTGACGATCTTTTGACAACTGAATAATAACCTCACTTTTTAATCTAACGATTTGAAATTACCGGTTTTTGTCTCTGTCTGTTGCATAGACTTTTCATATATAACCATCTCAATTTCAGATATCTTATATTGGCAACACTTTCTCTACGGAGTGTCTAACGGTCCGTAGGCGGCCCGTCCTCCAAATTGTTATCTTTTGGATTATTTTGTATGAAAATACCCAAATGTTATATCCTATAGATAGCAGGCTGTAGATTGTTTATCTGTTAGATGGTTATTTGTTAGATAAAAGCTATTTATCTATAACTGAAAACACCGAGCCTAAGCATGTCTCATTTTTAGACTTTTTATGGGTTAAATAATATGAGACACTTTTTTCTGCATACCGAATTTTTTAGGGGTAGTACTTTTGAATAGTTTCAGAACAGAAGAAATACTGTTGCATTTAACTGGTTGAATGTAAGAAAAACATTAAGTTTTGAAAAAGTCTCATTTTTACACCCTAATCATTACAAACTCTTTGATGACGTGCATGCCAACTTTTATTGTTACTTACAACAGAAAAACTTACATTTCAGATTTAAAGGGACGAAGTTTCGATTGTTCGGTGGTGGTGGCATGCCCAAATTCATGTGTTGGACGCCTTGTGTCAAGTGTACAAATCCGTCGGAATTTCGGGGTTCCCCCGCAAAAGGCGTACTGGGTATGGAGGCGCTGCAACTACTGGGCGTAGGAGTACTTTGAGGATAAATAGGCATGTTTTGTACCGGATACGCTGGAAAGGTATAGGAATACCATAATTGTAACTAGCAATTGTACAATCAAAAAGTATTGAAATACGAATTGAAAAGCTTTTTCACTAGTGAAATAAAAAAAGTGGGTTTCTATTAAAAAAAATGACTTATGATAATTTTTTAATAACTCAATTCGATGGCAGCTACGGCCAATATTATATGACATTCAAACAATTTGATTCTTGAAATCGATAGCCACATATCTTCTTTTGTGTCACAATGGCTGTGGTAATCACTAAATTTGACGTTTAGGCTATACAGGGTTGTTCACCACATACGACACGGAGTATTGTAGCTAAACAATTATGGTGGGTTCATACAGCCAAATAAAATAAAATAAGAATAAAATAAAATAAAATAAGAAAGTTGGTTATATGGGATACCGTACATGCGTTCATACAGCCAAATAAAATAACAAATAAAATAAAAAGTCTTTATCTTTTAACTTCTTGTTTTATTTTATGTGAAAACGGCTTTGCGCACGCTTAATTCTAACCTACAAATATTTTCAGTTTGGATTTAATTTATTTTTTAATTTCACATAAGTAAAATGTATAATATAGTAGGCAACGAATAAATAAATATACTATAAATAGTAAAATTACTATAAACAATCGTAAAAGTTAACTTTTATCCAGCCTCATCGTACTGCGCATGAGCAAATATATATTTCTTATTTTATTTTATTTGCCTGTATGAACGCACACAAATAAGAATTCCTTATTTCTTATTTTATTTTATTCTTATTTTATTTTATTTGGCTGTATGAACCCACCTTTTGATTTTTACAAATTGTAAGTTTTGGGTTCGTTGAAGGACTATTAGAGCTACAATTTAAAAATATTTTTACAAGATACAGAGTGCCCCAAATAAATAAAAAATATCAAAGTTGTATTTTTTTAAATGGAACACCCTGTATATTATTGCAGTTTTAGTTTCTACGATTAAAATAAAGGCAAATTTGATTAAGGTTTATTACACTTAAACCTTACCGTTTTTGAAATATTTTCAATTTTGTGAGAATTGCAATATAAATTTTAAGGCTTCATTTCTCGAGGTTATCAAAGTTTTTAATACTAAATTTATTGAAGTTTATTTATTGATCAGATATTGTGTTGCAATAATAAAAATTATACTACCTTATACAGAGTGTTTAAAACTTTATTTTAAATAATTACTAGCTTTAAACGGCAATAACTTGTTTAATCTAAATGAAACACCCTGTATATTTTATAAGAATCAGATGCACAATTTAATTGTCTATCAAATTGTATTATACCACTTTTACCTATCCCTTCAAGTTTTCGTAGAAAATGCATTTTCTTATAATTTAGACCTCATTTATCAATATACCCATGGAATGTTGACATTTCAGATTGTTTTTTAAACAACAATGTGAACAAGCTAGTAATATTATCGTTTTTATTAAAACGATAATATTACTAGCCCATTTGCATGCAAAAAGAAAACTACTTTATAAAAGAGTATACCATTAATTAAATATACCACCAGTATTTCCGCCCAAATACTAATTAATTACATACTTAATTGTGTTCGTTAATAAATTATTCTAAATAAATGCGGATTTGAATCAGAAATGAATATAATAATAAGTTATGAAAATGAACGTCTCTGTTGTTATAAATAAGCATTTGTCAAAAAATGAAATATCATTTTTAAGGTGTTAGTTTTTTACCACACTGTCTAATACACATACATGATTCAGTTTTTTAGTATTTGGAGCAATTATTATTAATCAACGCAAACAGTCAATTACTGTAGTTTGAATACTGAAATCATATTAATTGGTCCTCTTTAACAAATATTTGAACAGTTTTTTTTTTATTTTTTAATGAAATAAACGAACTATATCGACAATATTAGTATCTGTACTCTTTAGAAATTTGGTATATCTTTAAAAATAATCTAAAATGTCAGTATTCCATGGGTATATTGATAAATGAGTTCTAAATTACAAGAAAATGATTTTTTTACGGAAACTTGAAGAGATAGGTAATAAATGGTTTAATACAATTTGATAGACAATTAAATTGTGCATCTGATTCTCATAAAATATACAGGGTGTTCCATTTAAATTAAACAAGTTATTGCCGTTTAAAGCTAATAATTATTTAAAATAAATATTTAGACACTCTGTATAAGGTAGTAAAATTTATATTATTGCAACACAATAACTGATCAATAAATAAACTTCAGTAAATATTTAGTATTAAAAACTTTGATACCCTCGGAGAAATGAAGCCTTAAAATTTATACTGCGATTTCACAAAATTGAAAATATTTCAAAACGGTAAGGTTTAAGTGTAATAAACCTTAATCAAATTTACCTTTATTTTAATTGTAGAAACTAAAAATGTAATAATATACAGGGTGTTCCATTTAAAAAAATACAACTTTGATATTTTTTATTTATTTGGGACACTCTGTATCTTGTAAAAATATTTTTAAATTATAGCTCTAATAGTCCTTCAACGAACCCAAAACTTACAATTTGTAAAAATCTAACCGTTTAGCTACAATATTCCGTGTCGTATGTGGTGAACAACCTTGTATAATTTTTTTTTCCTTTAAAAATTTTAAATATTTTTTTTCTCAAAAACAGTCAAGTCAGGTATAGATTGTTTGATATCAAAATTCACATAAAAATTTACAGAGAATTTAAGTAGGTAATAAAAAATGGGGGTACTCATTTAAAATAACAAAGTTGCTGCCAACTTCTTGTTGTAAAACAATGATTTGTTAAAAATCTCCGACCTAAAAATTTCAGTCCTCTAGAAACTTCTAATGCAAGCTCAGCCTGGGACACCCTGTATAAGGCACGCTATTATTATTATAAAGTATATCATAATGTACTTACATGCAGTTTGATATAGAGGAGTATTTTGCGAGTAAATCAACGACGGTGGATTCTGATATATCACAGAGCTGTTGGGCTGACTAGGCGGGTAGACCACTTGAACAGGCTGATTGGGGAACACCGGGACCACTTCGGGATTTTGCGTTTGCTGTCCAGGCGGCTGATTCACATAATTGACTGCCGTAGAATAACTAGGCGGCATAAAAGCTAAAGGGACAAAAATAATTATATGTTACCATCTGAATATATCAAACCAGTTTTTTAAAAAAATGGTTAAATATGTCTTCTACGAATTTTGTATTGTTACCTGATGGTCCTGGGGGTTGCATATGCACCGAAAACCTCTGCGGCGGTGTTTGACTGGCAGGCTGAGGACTGTTGGGATAGAAACTGATGGGTTGCTGGTTCCAGTAAGGGCCAGAAGTAGGTGATTGATAAGCGATAGTTTGAGCAGCAGGAGCGCCTCCTCCTTCAGGAATAAAATATGTCGTGGTGTTTAATTCCGGCATGCTAGGTTGTTCCTGCAAAACCATATTTTACAAGTTATACAGTTCGTGCGTGAATATAGTGGAATATAGGGCCTACTTAATAATAATCATTTGACACAAAACTAAAATGACGTTCGGAACGTAGTTGACATTTTGTTGCATGATAGTTTTACAGGCTATACAATCTTTGGTTATAGATTATTCCAACTTACGATTCTATTGTCGTATTGCTGAGGTACGGGTATACCATATGGAGTTGTGTAAACAATGTAAGGTTGTTGGTAAATGGGAGCATTGCCATCGGTTGGAGGATTTGAAAAGCTGGAAAAGTGAGTTTGTTGCGGCAAACTTTCGCAAGAGTTCACTACCTGCAAAAGAATCATTTTCTTTGTAAAGGATTGATATAAATAAAATTAATTAGACGATCTCTTTGATATTCAAAAAGATAAATATATTGGTTCAAACTTATTCTTAGCCTACGATATAACGCCTTAATAAGTAATAATAAATGAAGAGCACACGGGAAAAACGATGTGTCCAAAAATGATAAATTTTTAGGAGAGCGTTTTTTAATTCAAATTACGCATGAACTTTTATTGTTTTTCCCATTTTTAAATGCCCGTTTCTCTGTGACCGTTATCGATATTCCCATTTATTTAGGGAAATTCCATATCAAAATGTGTAGCTTTTTAAGACGAAAAATATTATGTATTAAAATCAAATCAGCAAAGAATGGACTTTCATCGTTTTTTTTTCAAATAACTCGAAAATAATCGATATATTTTACGAGGCATGTTTTTTAAGTAAGTACCGTTTTGCGATTCCGCCGCCGCAGCGCTACGGTCGGCGTTCCGCGCATGCGCGCTGGTTACCTACATCTCTTGTCTATGCACAGACGCCAGTACAGTCTGATTCTTCATTGAATACGTTGTTTATTGAGTGTTTAAGATGCCTCCGAAAATCGTGAGCCCCGCCGATTGTGAAGTACGGGCTGTCATACGATTTCTTAGTGCTAAAGGCGTAAAACCGATCGATATTCATCGTGAGATCTGTGAAGTTTACGGACAAAACATTATAAGTGATGGAATGGTAAGGAAATGGGTGAGAGCATTTAAAGATGGCCGCACAAATGTGCATGAGGTCGATAATGAAGATTTGATGCAGAAAGTGGACGAAAAGGTGAAAGAAAACAGACGCTTTACAATTTCATCATTGTGCGACTACTTTCCTCAATGTTCTCGCATTGTGACCGAGAACTTGAATTACCGGAAATTGTGTTCACGTTGGGTTCCGAAAATGTTGACGGATTTGCACAAAACCCAACGTTTAGGCAGTGCATTGACTTTCCTTGAGCAGTACCACAATGAAGGTGAAGATTTTTTAGACAAAATTGTTACTGGTGACGAAACATGGGTGGCCTACGTCACACCAGAATCGAAACAACAGTCCATGGAATGGCGACATTCATCATCACCCAAAACAGTGAAGTTTAAGCAAACAATTTCTGCCCGGAAAATCATGTGCACAGTTTTTTGGGACAGAAAAGGAGTATTGCTAGTGGAGTTTCTGCCTCGTAATGAGACAATCAATGCAGCATCTTATTGTGAGACATTGAACAATCTGCGCCGTGCAATCCAAAACAAAAGACGTGGCAAGTTGAGTAAGGGTATTGTTTTGCTGCATGACAATGCCCGTCCACATGTGGCTAATCGGACCAAAGATCTCATCAAATCTTTTAAATGGGAAACTCTAGATCATCCTCCATACAGCCCTGATCTGGCGCCCAGTGACTACCATTTATTCCTGCACTTGAAGAAACACCTGGGCGGTCAGCGTCTTCAAGACGATAACGAAGTCAAAACAGTTGTGATACAGTGGTTAACCAGTCAGGCGGCAGAATTTTATGAGGAGGGTATTGAAAAACTGGTGCCACGTTATGACAAGTGCCTCAATATTCACGGAAATTATGTAGAAAAGTAGATTAAGGTACAGGCTTTCATGTAAAAATAAAATTATTGCGATATCTTTGCACGTTTTTTTTTAATTCCAAAACGGTACTTACTTAAAAAACATGCCTCGTACTTTGAAAATTTCTAAAAAATTATTTTTCGCTTAAATTTTGAGGAAAATAAAACACTAAATCACCACAATACACCAAAACACTTTTACTTTTACACTGGACGCGCGTTTCGCTAACCATGTTAACTTGTTTAATCATTGTTAACCAAAAACTAAGTTTTAATCATCTGCTGATGATGCTAACATGGTTAGCGAAATGCGCGTCCAGTGTAAAAGTAAAAGTGTTTTGGTGTATTGTGGTGATTTAGTGTTTTATTTTGCTGTGTAACACCAAAGGTTCCAACCCCCAACTGTAATAACTTTTCAGGACCGCTGGATCTTTTCTGGGTTTTCTTTCTTGTTTAATTTAATCTACCTACCTATGTTGTCATGTTATATTATTAAAAAGAAGTCCAAAAATTTTTTCAAATTTTTTTTTTCGCGAAAAAACCTCATAGACGTGTTTCTGGGGTCGAAATATACTACCCCTAACCTACCACTAAAAATATTTGCACTTATTAAAAACTCACCCTGTATAAAAACATTAAATTATATTTTTAGATCCATTACCTGCATGAAAGGATAACTCCTTCCCGTAGGAACTCCGACAGATGAAGATGAAGATAAAGGTGGCGAAAATGGCAAGCTAGGACTAGTTGCTGTGTTGGTGAAGCTAGATTTCAATTTGACAGGTGAAGATTTCCTAGACGGTCGTTTCTGAAGAAAAGAACCCTTGTTTAATTTAATGTATGACACATGTAAAACAACATTTATATTACTTTCAGACTTGCGAGACAACATCTTTAGTATCGTATGATCGAAAAAACGGCGTCAATGACAATCGATGATAATTTTGGCGAGACGCCATTTACTAAAAACTGACATAATACATGCCAGTTAGAATGTGAAGTGAAATTAGACATGTCAACATAGAAATCTATTTCCAAAAAAATATTTTACTCGAATTTTAAACTACAATATTTAAAAATAATTTTCATAGGGCTTGGCCTCACCAAAATTATGGACTGTCATTCCTTAGCTGTCTCTGATGCCGTTTTTTTTGACCGTATGGTATATTGTCAATGAGCGTTTGTTCAACAATTTAGAAATGATCCACTGTCATGGATCCTCGTCTTGGACAGATTATATCCGGTATTGGCTGATTGCGTATTATTTATTGCCTAATGCTTGTTGTTTCAGTGTGCGATCCCGTTTATTATGCTTTAAATATATCGTGTCTACTAACCTCATGCTTTGGTGATGACGTAGGCGTTTTCTCCCTGTCAGGTGTCATCGGACGGTGTGGCTTTTCGGACAATCTTGGACTTGGCTCGGTTAAAAATCCAGGAGGGGGATTGCTAGGATCGTAGTGGTAAATAGAGCCATCCCCATTCTTGAACGGCTTGCCAGTCTAAACAAAATCAGTGTAAACTAAGTTGTAGCAAACAATCATCTGTACTTATTAAACTACTACTAGAGGAACAAGGAATAATGTGCGGGTTACAACAGGTCTCTTGACATGATATATGACTGTCAAGTGCTATCTGAATAAGCTCAACCTGTATCAAAGAAGGATTTCGTGTAGACTCTGCAATAAAAATCCTGAAACAGCAGAGCATAAAATATGTCACCTGCTTGTATAACAAGGGGCACTTTTTATTTGGGAAAGCAAGACTAGAACCGGAGAAACAGTGTCTATGGATATCTTATATTAACAACTTCACATAAAGAAGAGAGTATATTTTGTCATAGAAGCCAATCTTTTTAAAGAAATTTAATATATTATCAATGCTAGACATTCCAAGTTCCTATAGAAAAGAACAGAAAGTCTCTGCACAAGATAAGAACTCTGCACAGTTCGCCCTGGAAAACTGAGCATCTCTGGGGTCTCTTATAACACTAATCTCAACACACTTACCTCTGGATTAATGATAATACTGCCTTTGGGTACGTTACACATGTCGGTAACAGCCCACACGACGGCGTTACTGCCTCTAGCGCACCCCCTCTGATGATCGTGGGCGTCTCCAGAGTCACCAAGGCCTGTAGGATGGGGCGTTGAGGTAGGGCTGGGCGTCACCGACTCGGACAGTTGAGACTGCGACTTGTAGCCTGAACTTGACGGACTTAACCTCCAAGAGACCGAACTGGCTCCTGAATCTATCCAGAAAGTTTATATAAATAATGTAAACAGGGTTGTTGAGGATGTGTGTTACAGAAAAAGGATTTTTTTTATTATTTATTGCTTTAGGTAAAATTTTTGATTGGCGTTGGCATAAAAAAATATCTCGGGTACAACCCAAGTAGCATCTATCTGACTTCGAACTAAATCTGACCTGAAGCGACGTCGGACTTTGTGCAAATTTAGGTCGGGTGCTGGTGATACGACCGGTGACGTCGCTTTCCTATTAAAAGCGACGTCGTTGGATCCGAGTCGGTAAATCCAACGATCTGTCGACGTACAAAATAACAACGTACCATTTTTATTAATTTCCCAACGTCGTTCCCACGTTGGCTTGCACATTACATATGCTGGAACTAGCCCGACGTCTACCCGTTGTCCGAATAGGATACGTCTCACTGATAATCCCTAAAGTAACGTCCAATTATATTTTGTTGTATTTTATGTTCATATTTATAACCTAATTTACGTATCTCTATTTACGTCAGTAAATACAACCCATTAAGTAGCATTTGCGACCTAATGAACATCATGAACATAACCTAATAAAAAGTTTTTGTAAACAAACTTAATTTTTTTATTATGCCTAAAAAACACTAAAAAGGCATTTAGACATTCATCTACATTTACAGAAAGAGGTCGAGGCTTTTGCAAAATAATAATAGTAGTAGTGATGTCTTGCCTCCACCCGTAAATGCTTTTTATCCGGAAGAGATGCTGCATTACACTGGTGCATCTTAATTTCATTTTTTAGCTTAGGAAACTAGCAGACCCCATCCTCCTCCGACATGTGAGGTTAGGCTTAAAAAAGTGGCTGCCCATTTTTTTAAGGAGAAAACAAAAACTAAAATATAGTTCCACTAATCACTGATACGCAAAGTGAGGTTACGTGGCGTACGTTGGAATTATATAAGTCATAATATGATTGCCGGTCGTCCGGTTTGATGACTTCGGTCGTGTGAGACGACTAATGTTGGAGACCCGGTCGGAATTGGTATATTGGTAGTTCATATTAAGTCGGACACAGAAATCCGCCATTCTTAACACATATCCGATTGTCAGCCATTTTAAAATCGTTTTTTGTTTTTAAAATTTATATTCACATTTCGATTTCTAGTAGAATAATATTGATAAGGTTCAGTTTGGGGGGAACCACAGTACAGTTTTATGATTAAACCAGCTAGAAAATTAAAAAAAAATATTTTGCGAGTTACTTTTTTATAGATATTTTTATTTCATAAATCTACCTAATTTTGAAGGCGCTCGTTGTTTTCCGGAGTATTTTAGTCAGATATATCAAGAAAGTGACTTCCGTTGACAAAACTGATGTCTGGATTAATGATTCAGAATTATTATAATATGAAATTAGATAGGCACTTATAGTTATATTCGAGGAGTGATTATGAATCCATTTGTAATTAGGTAGTTTGGTTAGGTTTTTATGTATTCTTGGTAGCCAATATGAAACCAAACGTAAGGTAAGTGTTTAGCGACGAATTTTAAGTAACTAAAATCCAACGTAATATGACGTTGGTAATTGGTAGAATTACATTCCCTATTAGGTCAGATACCGATGTCGAGGCGACCCGAATCTGTATTCCCCATTTAGGTGCAAATAAGGGTCGTCAGGTGGTCGAACCGACGTTGGGTACGTTGGGTTTATTGAACGCGACGTATACCCGACGTTAGATAACGTCCAAATGCTACTTGGGAAATTTGACATTTAAAGAAATAAAGTGCAGAAAAATGTGTTGATTTTTAAGAAATGCTTGTGCTTAATTAATTTCTTGTTTTAAAATACCTTGCTTGGTCAAAAGTCTAGGACCGGGTGCACTGTGAGTGGACATGACACTATCGCCTCTTGTCAGTATAGAAACGTTGCCTCCATAACCTCCAAAGCTGTAACTCTTCGCGACACAAGGGCGCATGGATTGTTCAGTTTCTTCAGAATGAACCTAGAAATAACAAAATTTAAAATAATTTTAAAGGTCTCTTGGATATAATAAATGGCAGCCATGCCAAAATAAGACGATTATTTCTTATGGTGTAAGCTCTTTTTAGGCATATTTCATTAATTACCAGAATTTGCAACTGATGACAACTATACAACAAAGATTAATTGCCTAAAAAAAAAATAAACTTACTTTTAATAGCCTTCTTAATTGTTTACTCTGAAACTCTGGGGGTTGCAGTCTATACCGGGAGTAGTCGCTTTCTGTACTCGACCACTGCATGTCTGACCATCCGAAGTCGTCCGAAGAACCATCGTGCATCTACAGATAACATCAATAATTTATTTATTTTAAACTACTCCTTACAAACACCAAAAGAATAGTTGTTACAAGTAAGGGACTTAAATCTAAATAAATTAACTTAACAAAACTAAAACTACTGTACATACAATGAATGCAATAAGTAAAAAAAATTGGTTGATTTGAAACTAAAATATACAAAGTAAAAAAACAAAAATGTGCAGGTATATCACTTCACTGTGGTGAAGGAGATATGATTTAGGATCTTATTTATTTCTTTTACATTTGTATGGAAAATATCTATATTAAACTGACTTAACACTGCATTACATTCGTCCAGGATGTGGCACATATAAAAACTGACCGTATATATTTAGAATGAATTTAGAACATAGACAAACTAACAAAAGCAAGACGCGTCAACGCTGTACTGCAAAACGGTAACAAGTTTGATAAGAGTTTTTTACCGCGCTTGCGTCAACTGGCCTTTTAGACGAGGACGGTTTACTTATGGATTGTGTATTTTGTAGTAGCCTTTTAGACAAGGATGTTTAATTAAAAAGCGTTTATTAAAATCAAATAAATTTATTACCATCGGTAAAATAAACAATAATTTCTGGACATAACAGATATAAAAACAAAAGTTAAATAAACGAAAACGTATTTCTCTTATTAAAATAACAAAAAAGATGATAAAAAAAACAGTTATGGTAAACGAAATAAAAGCATTATTCTTCAAAAGGTACAAAAAAATAATTATGTATATTATAATATTAATAATAGGAACAACAAGAAACATCTTAAAAATATAAAACTTTTTCAAATATAAAACAAAAACATAAACTTCACATTTTCACAAGAATTTGCAAAAATATTAACATTTCGAGTCTATTATAAAATATAAAGCACGAAAATTCAAATCATAAAAAGATTAAAAAGATAAAGATTCTTATAACTTACAGTCAATTTGTAGGACCTTCGTTTTGTCTACGTTAGCGATGTAATCACAATAATATGTAAATCACAGTAATTATTATGTTCTTCATAAATGTAAAATGTATTAAATTATTTGTTTTCGTTTTGTACGCTAATAAAATAATAGTAATAACCAAACAAAACGCAAAATCAGGAATTCAACAGTTCGTTCGGATGGTTCAAGGCAAAAACGTTTTTCGTTTTATTTGGGTTAGTTTGACGAGTGCGACTGCGCGATGATTTCTGACTCAACTGGCCAGCGCAAAAACAATAATTCGACTTCCTCAATCCTTTGAAAAGTCTTGCTTTTGTTACTTTGTCTATGATTTAGAATGAGTGGGAGGGGGGTTAATCACTTCGACCTTACAGATCCATTGTGTCCCCCTTTCTTGAATCATAACTCATCATACAGTCCCAGGGCTTTGACAAAAGCCAGTATCTGGGACGGTTTTATAGAGGGTAGTTCTCCATCTCCAATATCAGTCGTACCAAAATTCATGGCACGAATGGTTGTCGTCTCGGCGCACTCAGTGATGAGGTGTACTGGTGTTTCCCCATCTTCCCCACAGAATCTGCATTCGCCGTTTCCTCTTAGTTTCAATCTACTGAGGTGTCCATTGAGGAGACAGTGTCCTGTTAAAAACCCCGTGACAATCCGAAGATTGTTCTTACTCAGACCCAGGAAGGTCTGTGATTTTTCTTGATCATAAGCCCTCAGAAACTTCTTCGAGTGTCTTAGACCATTACAAGATTTCCATTCCAGGTTGCGGATGGAATCTTCCAAGTTCTTGAGTTCCGCCTTGAGTTGGTTCCCACTTGGAAAGCAGAACGGTTCTGGTCCAGTTAGTGGAGTGTTCGCTCCTTTCCTAGCTAGATTATTTGCTTTTTCATTGCCTTCTATCCCTTGGTGAGCAGGCACCCAGTGTAGGAGGACTTTGTTTTCTTTCCTAATTTATTCAGCTTCTCTATGTATTCTTTGACCAATTTCGAATTGATTGAGACTGAGTTGATCGCCTTTAACGCTGCTTGACTATCAGATAAGATGGCTATTTCTTGTTTCCGATAGTTCCTATCTAAGATAAGTTGTACGCATCTCTCGATAGCGTAGATTTCTGCCTGTAGGATACTAGGGTAAGTGCCCATTGGTTCGGAGTAATTAGCTCTCGGCCCATCACTCCGATCCCTGTTCCCGTATTGGTTTTGGAAGCATCAGTATACCAAGTTATGGTATGATCTTTTAACTGCTGGGCAAGCGTTTCGCTCTTCCAATCCTTCTTATTGCTCAATACTACATTGACATGTTTGTCAAAGTTGTACGTTCTTGGCATATCGTCCACTGGGAGTTGCATGAGTTGTATTTCCTTTTTGAGGGTGTTCCAAGCCCCTGATCTGACAATTCTCCCAGTACTAATTCCGTTAGTGACCATTCTAATCATTGTCGCATTGGCATATCTACCAATGACAATGTGCAGTGGTGTTAGATCTAGAATGACCTCCATTGCTGCTGTTGGACAGGTTCTCATGGCTCCTGTGATGCAAACACATGCTAGTCTCTGGACTTTGCATAGGTTTAGCCTTGCCGTATATATATATTAAATGTTTTATTTGAATTTGTTGTGCGACGTAGGCTGATTTTTGGGACATGAAATTTGATATTATTTATTAGATCTGAATTATTGAGTTAATAATTATTTATTATATTATATAATATTATTAAACATTGTACGATTCTTCGGGCGTGTAGATCCTGGAAGTTGAATGAGCTTAACATGTTTTTATATGATACCAGCAGAGGGAAAACTGGATAAACACCATTTTGTTTAAAATATAGATATCTTAGAAATTTTTTTGGATTTTCTCAATCAGATCGCGATTGCATTCCGCTGTAGGAGTCCATATAATTGATGCATATTCTAAGTGAGGCCTGACTAAGCAATTGTACAGTTTAGACAACGTACTAATTTGTTTGAAATGCTTAGAGTTTCTAATGAGAAAACCCAGCATTTGATATGCTTTATTAACCATGTTTCGATAGTGTAGATTAAACCTTAAGTTAGATTCAAACGTTATACCCAGATCTTTGATAGCCCTACTTTCAGTCAGAGTTTCACTATGTATACGATATTCAAAATTTATCCTGGTTGATTTACGTGTAAAGCTCACAAATGAACATTTTTCGATGTTAAGAAACATTTTATTGTTTGTAAACCAAGTCATAACATTTGTCAAATCACTCTGAAGATCAATACAGTCACTCTCGGAGGCAACATTTTTGTAAATCTTGAAATCGTCCGCAAACAAAAGACACTCGGAGTGCATTATGCATTCCGGAAGATCATTCACAAAAAGAATAAACAGCAATGGCGAAATGTTGCTCCCTTGTGGAACTCCTGAGTGACAGTAAATGCGTCAGATGTTTCGTTGCCTATTCTAACAGTACAGGTTCGATCTGTCAGATAGTCGTCCGAGGAACCATCGTGCATCTACAGATAACATCAAGAATGCTATTAGAAGCATTTTGTATGTTAGAAGTATGCCATAGAAAAAATTATTTAAGCATTTTTTGTTCTTAAATGTCGCTTCTACGTCACCATGAATTTTTTCCTAGAGTCCTAAACGTCCTAAACATCAAAAGGCGTTTCTATTCTTTGATAGATGGCATAATAGGAATTATAACTTACATTATAAATTAACATTATAAATAATTCTTACAGGTAAAGGAAATAAATTTAGATTGGAATGTTCGGCCGCCCGCCAAAATTTATAATTATTTTGAAGCGCATACATTGTAGGGCGCTGCTATAGCGTTTGCTAAGAACAACCGCAAACAAGAACAGAAAGAATTTTCTTTTGTCAAAGTAAGAATCTTCAAAAATCATAAAATCTTTCAAAATTTAAACCGTCCTCATTGATAAAATACCGAAAGGTGTTTAAAGCGTCCATTTTCAAAGTAATTATTGCTATAGTAAACGCCACGAATGTTTGGGAGTGATTCATCGCTTGATGAAGTTAGAATCGACACGCGCGCTATCATTTTTACACTAAAAACGTATTTTTTTACCGCAGACGTAGGTTTTTAAAGGCCCGGTCTAATCATCTGCCTGCGCTCCTCCTACTTATTCTAAAATGTTAACGTGATTGACAAAGACGATACTATATCGCGTTTGTTTGATTGATTCGTCTTTGTGCGTCAGTCCATTGGTGTGCTTGCAGTGCGACCAATGGGGCATTCCAGTTTATATTTATAGCCAAATATATGTTTTGACAAGACTTTTACAGTTAAAACAACAAATTACAACAGATTATATATTGATTATTATAAGACTTGAAACACCACGGCACTGGAATTAAGTTTTATGTGACCTTGAACAGATTAGTTCACATCTTTGAATAAGAAGACTAAGGAAGGAGCATATCAAAAATCTTAGGTACACCGCGATGGGCCTCAAATATGGCCGACTTAAATTCCGGTTTATCAGTGTCGTTCTAATTTTATTTAAAAAATGTAAAACGATGATGTAGGGTAGACGTGGGGTAGTCTCAATAATTTGTTGTTTTATTTTACGTTGTGAATAAATGTTGGTAGTTATTAAAATTGTTATAAAAATATATAATTCTAATAAAAATAGATAAGTTATAATAAGTATTTATTAACACAAACATCCGATACGCTACTGAAGCAGGTAAGTCAAATTAACGTATCTAAATTCTTTGACATCTAATCTTTGACAAGTAATAAATAAAAGCTAAAATGCAAGAAAAATATATAATTTAGTTAATTTAAGTGAATTTCATAAATGATCGGTTTATTACACGTATGTATATTATATAGTCACTTACTAGCGAAAAGTTGTTCCATTATTTCACTCAATTTTTACCGAGATCTACCGCACGCTACACAACCAACTATTTTAGAGTCTTTTTCGATAAATCGCGATAGTGTCACTGTTAATTTAAGTTCTGCCACAATTTCCATCTAGATTTACTACCTTTATACAACTATCAGTAGTAGAATAAATAATAAATAACATAAAATAAGCTCCGTAAAGACTGACAAATCCACAAAATTTCAAATCAAATTCAAATGTGTCAAATGAATCGTCAAACAGAACTGTCAAGGATCCCCACCCTAGAGAGCTTTTATGGTGGCTTTTCCGCCCACCATGCATGAATAATGGATAGCATTGTGCTCCTTCCTTAGTCTTCTTATTCAAAGGTTCACATGGTAGCGACTGATGAATCACACCCAAACATTCGTGGCGTTTACTATATCTTGTGAGTTTAGTTTAAATTTGTACTATATTTTATTTATAAAGTTAAAAGAAAATAATAACAAATTTGAATAAAAAATATTTGGTGACATAATTCCGGAAAAAGCCGAACCGCTCCGAAATTATCGAAAACTTTGGATCGCGACCGTTGTAAGAATAGCGCAAAATGGTAATTACATTGTCCTTATGAGCACCTTCCAATCTAAACTTGTTTCGTTTATCTATGATAGATGGTTATT
This sequence comes from Sitophilus oryzae, assembly GCF_002938485.1. NCBI lineage: Eukaryota > Metazoa > Arthropoda > Insecta > Coleoptera > Curculionidae > Sitophilus > Sitophilus oryzae. The sequence continues at coordinate 901,542 of NW_022147488.1, forward strand.
ATGAATTTATCACCCTTCCCGTATCATTGAACTAAACATATTTTGTGCTTCTTTAACATTTTAAAACAACAAAAAATATGACGTTAATTAAAATTCTACCAATAACCATCTAGCAAAGAATGAAAACGAAGTTATATTACCATAGAAACACCTTTTGATTTATGACGAATATTTGGAAAAGCACAAACGGGATTAACCATTTTAGAACACAAAACATCCCACTTTAGAACTTTTTCTTTAATGGCCATAAGCGGGAGTAAAAGGCCAACCGCCCGAACAAACACTAGAGGCGCCACCGGTCATCAAATGGTGTAAAAATTGCGAAAATTTAATCATCTAATTTTGACACAAGGGGTTGCGCTTAACTTTTTCAATTTTATTTCAATATTCATTGTTTTCAAACTATATTACTAGACTTTGTTGTATTTTGTGAATGTATAAATGTTTTCTTAGTATAAAGTTGCATTATAGTAATTTAAATTATATATTACATACATATTATTTAAGATTCAAATATTATGACATATATGTCAGTTGCTGTCTAAAATGTCATCTTGATAACAAAAAGTTAGTTATTGTCAAAAGTAGTTAAAATCATGTTAAAATATTAAAATTTACAAGTTATAATTAGATATTTTATATTATTTCAACAACAAACACATAATAGTACAGCGTAATGTTGATATGCAGGTCCAAAACAAAAAGTGCCGTTATATTTTTCAGTTTTCGTTGTCAGCCGCGGAAGTTTCAGTGATTTTAGTGTTGTCGGATATTTTTTTGTGAAATAGAAATATTGCATTTGGATTGCAAAACTAAAAGTGGAAGTTTTATTGCAATGTAAGTAAGCGTTTGTCCATTTTATATTTTACTTTTTTCATACCTACGACAAATATACATATATTGAAATTTTATAATTCGTTTTATTTAAAAAATGTTAGAAAACAAGCTTGTAATCCTGTAATTGATATAATTGTTATGTAGATTATGCGAGAGGCGCTTTATTATTTACTTTCATTTCTTAACATAATAGACGAAGTTCTAAAGGGGGATGTTTTGTGTGTTTAGAACCAAACCAAACAAAAATTTTAATGAAGAATGCATGTTTCTCAAAATGTCAATAATAAAAAAGTTTTTTTCCTCTTGTAAAGACAATCCGGGGACATACTGTATACAGAGTGTGTTTATGTTACCTCTTGTCTAAATATCCTTCTCCTCGCTTTCTCGTATTCCTCCTCCCTTTCCTCAAAACTCTTGCTCCTGCGACTCTCCAAACTATAACCTCTCTCCGGACTCTTGAAGCAGTAGTCCTCTATGCTGTTCGAGTCGCGTTTCAGGATAGACCTAAGGCTTAAGATGGTAGTAAATTTTTAAAATAAATCCCGCCGAAAACCCGAAGCTAACCTTCTGGGAGGTTCGTCGTTGAATATCTCCTTGATGTGCTCCTTGAATTTCACGTCCGGTATCCGGGTGTTTTTCGTCTTGTTTACTACAACGCATTTGCCTGATTGCTCTATGTTGTGGTCCATGCCGAAGTAGGCTGCGCATCGATGAACCAGCATGCGATGGTAGCTCGACATCGGGGGGAACTTGTAGTGAGTCTGGCTGTTAACAAAAGCAAATAGATTAACACTCTGGATTAACAAAAGCAATACTAGATCAAGTAAAGGTGGGTTCTCGACCATCATGGTTATTTTTTGTTCATCGTTTAACGCATAGATTTAGGAAGAACAGATATCACATTGTGCATTTTAACCCGATCAAACAATCGGAGGTTGACTACGTACTGTAAAAACCAACTGAGATAGAGAAGGCGACATTGCCACATGCTCAAATTTGCGCCTATCTACTTAGTTTGATTTGCAGAAAAGGTGATTTTAAAACCTTCACCGGATATCAATAAATCTCAATTTCTTAATTAAATTAATAGTTTATTTTTAAAGAAGTATGCGTAATAATATGGTTATTAACCAGAGGATATATGCGTTACTATTAAAGGACATGTTTACTGTTAAATGTGCTGAAACGTCTAGAACTATTGGCAACGTCGCTGCTAGTCTTCCAGAATGAAAATGAGCTGTCCGTCCCACCACCCCTCGCGACGGCACTTGGTCCGTTATAGCGTACTACGTTTAGCTTACGGTGTGTTTGAAGTCGGAATTAAGTCCGAAGTGAACTTTTCAGTGTTTTCAGTAATTTTTGTTTTTGTTTAACGTACTTTTGAATCTGCGAATTTTCAATATGGTTCGACAGTGTCAAGTGTGTGGAAAAATAAGCTCAAATTACCCGAATTTGTCTTTTCACAGGTAGGTACACATTTCCGCCGAAATTGTACATAGGCGTCCCACAAGGGAGCCCCTTACAATTAAAATAATTTCTAATTATATTTGTTGAATTTTGAACTATTAAAACAAGAACGAAGTAGCCGGTAATTGAATTATAATTCACCTCAATTACTACCTAACTGTTGTAGATCATAACAAATTTGAATATAAACGTTGCATTTGAAACTTTATTATAAGCCAGAAAGTGACTTTTTTTTCTTAAAATTGCGTCATATTTTGGTCATTATATACGATATTCTAAAGGAATTTTGCTCAATAAATAAACAAAGGTGTTTACCCGACCTTTTTTACATTTTACTGCTTTATTATATCTGCCCCTTCGGCCTTGTTTAGACAATTTTTTACCACCGTACTAATAACTCTAGGAAGAGGTTAGGTGTGTTTACCTTTTTTTTAGAATGAGACGCACTGTAAATAATTTTTAGGCTACTAGTTTTATACATACCTATATACAGAGTGACCCAGGCCTCCAAAAAAGCTTTTTACCTATTACGTTTTTGGTTTGTGATTTTTATTTCAATTTTTTACATAAGATGGGGGCCATTGTAACGCACATTTTCAAAATATTTTGTCAACATATAGGATGATTCAAACCGCAATACATATGCTTAATACAGTTCATGAAGATTGAGATATTTAACTAAAATTTGATTGTCTGATGAAGCTACCTTTAAAAGTAATGGGTTTGTAAATAAACGTAATATTCATTATTATGCGACAGAAATCCCCTACTGTAGCACACAGATTTAATACTTTTAATGATAAATGCCTTCTATTGAGAGACTAAAAGGTAATTGCCTCGTATCAGAGCCATCATAATATAAGAAGAAGACCGAAAGTCAAATTTTGTCTTATATTTTCAAAAAAAAACACAATTTTCTCATTAAATATTGATTTTGGGTATAGGAAGTTATTAATAATATAAGATTAAACAAGTATTACACAGTACTTCACAGGAAGCTATCGATTGCGAACTAACTAAATCGTTACTAATTACTAATTTTGAAAAGTTCTTATTAAGATCAAAAAAAGTAAAACTAAAACCTAAACTATCATTTGAGATTAAACGGAAAGTTCTAAATAATGTTGCCTATTCTAAACAAGAAACATTTATTTATAAGTTTTAATACATCTCTAATTAAATTTGGACGAAGAGAATATTTTTGTTTGCTGTAGGTAATTTTCTCAGGGAAAATACGTAAATAAAAATGACTTTTTAAGTCAAAAAAAGTCAAAAGGACAAGTTATTCCAAAAAAGGACTGTCCTTTTCAAAAAAGGACAGGTGGCAACCCTAGGTATTTCTGGAATGGAAATTTTATGGCAAATCTACAACTTTAGTTTGAAAATATGTTCCGGCCACCTACGTTTACAAAAATGTCTAAAATGTGCTTTACCATTGCCTCCATATTCTGAAAAAAAATTGAAAGAAAAGTCACCAACAACAAAACTAATATAGAACTGTTTCAGAAACTTGAGTCACCCTGTAAATATTCAAAAGTAACTGAAAGTTGATATAGAAGTAACTGAAAGTTTAAATTGAAAATCGAGGTTGGAGCGATTTTCGGAAACTACCTACTAACGTTTCAACATAAGTATATGTGGGATATTAATTATATTATTATATTAGACCTTATAACAAAACTCATCTGACGAAAAAGTGTTAATGCAGTATATTAATATGGAGTAAAAGTTTTACTAATTACTTTAATTTTACTTTACTAATAATTAAATTCGTTCCAAGAAACGATACGCCACTGGCCATTAGAACAATCCAAATGCGCCTAGTTGCCGGGGACGGAAATTTTAGACTTCTCTGTCTCTTCTGTTCTTGTTTGACACATTGGAATGTTTGATACACTACCAACGAGTATTTATGAATGAGATGTTCGGTCTATCTTTATAATGTCTTTGGTTTAACGTCACGTCATATATTGTCGAACTCTCTCTTTCACTTGACAACTAGATGAAAGAGATTGGTGGTGTCATTACTGCATTTCGTAAATTACTGCACATTGTTTCTGGTTATTGTCATTTGATTTGAGATTATAATTTTAATAAACCGCTATCGATCAATGTCAAAACTATAAATTGATTGCGTTGTGAAACATAATTCATTTTACAACTAAAATGCCCCGCCGATTTAGTGATATTGAAAAGGCCAAACATCGCGAAGTTTATTAATTACTTTAAGCGGGAAAGAGAGGCTGGTAAAGGATTTACATCTATGGAGTCATATATGAAGTCATAATAATCTTATAAAAAGCCAAATTGATTGTGTTTTTCATTAATAGAGCAGTCCTTACAAGAATCTTGGAATCGATGCCATGTCCAATCTCCATTCGATTCTCATGTCCAAGTGCTATCGCTCTAATATAATTATAGTACTATTCTTTTAAAAGTTCCTCAATATGGCCGACCTAGTTACGAAAATTGGTATTTTTTTTTTAATGAAAAATAAGTTGGCGTTAGGGAATTCAGTCAGAGTTCAATTGGATTTACCACAGATTATCAATTTGAACGATTTGAAGTACAGTCGATTCCAGTTTAGAGATTTTCGTTTTTTAAGTCTCCCATACTGAAGTCCGCCATATTGGGAAGTTTTAAATGAATACAAGTATAATTTATGAAAATAATCATCATATTTTATAAAATGTGTATAAAACTGTGTTGTGTTGGACAAATTTTAGCGGATCTGTCGCATAGTATATTGCGTTATTAACATTTTTAACGTTTATTATGTTGATTTAATTACGAATTACGAATTAAGATAAACATTTTGTAAATTAAATAAAACGTACAGAGAAGTCACAACTCAGTAGTCACATAACGTGTACAAATAATCACTTAAACAAAAGTGCATTAAAGCAGTTTTACATGATTAAATTCTTGTAAGGACATCAAAAATATAATGTTTTTGGGCATGTTAAACGTAAGAGTACCCAAGATTCAAGAGTATAGAATATCCCTAATTTTTTTCAAAAGTTTATTTTTAAAGTAGTTAAAGTTTTTTTTAATAACCCAAACAACAAAAATAAATATTTGGTACATACATACATATATACAGGGTTGGCCACTGAAAACTTACAATCGATATAATTCTTAAACCAAAAAAGATATCCAAAAAATAAAAAATACCGTTTCTATAATATCGAGGGGGAATACATATGGCGTATTTTTTGAACTACCCCGACCTACCCCTTAGGCGGCACCCCTACTCACTTGAAAATCTTAAATGGCAACACCCCACTTGTGGCGCCTTTTTGGAAAGCCCATGAAAAATGCTAAACGATGATCGTACAGTTTTTAGGGTGAAATTGAAAAACTACCCCTTACACGAAAAATTAGGTGGTCATGAATGAAAAAAGTTTTGAAAAAAGAAATTTTTTCAGCATAAGTTACAAATTGGGACCCAGCTTAATGAGGCAAATGAGGTATTTTTCAAACCACCCCGACCCACCCCTAGGTGCCACCCACTCACTTCTAATCTCAAGATAGCGATACCCCACTTGTGACACTTTTGGAAAGCTAATTGAAATTGCTAAACGATGGTCATACAGATTTCAACTTCTATAACAATTATTGGTAAGTCGTCTTCTTTCAACAATTACTGGTAAGTAGTGATAAGAAATGTAGGTTTGACAATTTGAAAGAAATTTAAAATGATAATTTATTTTAACAATTGCTCAAAATGACAGCCGTTTTGTTTCATACAAAAATACAAACGATTTTCAAATTCTTCTCTCACTTTTTGGAAAGTCTCTCTCGGAATATTTCGACATGCTTCAGTTATCCTCTGCCGCAATTCTTGCAACGAACCTGGTTTTGTCTTGTAGACTATGGATTTAGTGTAACCCCACAAGAAAAAGTCTAAAGGAGTGAGATCAGGTGTCCTTGGCGGCCACTCGATTGGACCCCTTCTGCCAATCCATTGCCTTGGATAATATCTATCCAACCACCGCCTTGTGACAATAGAATAATGCGGATGGGCTCCATCTTGCTGAAAGTGGTCTTCATTAAGAGTCAAATTTCCTTCCAAATCTCTTTGATTTTCAACCTCATTTACAATGGCTGGCTCTATCAAATTGTTCAGCATTTCCACATAAGCATCACCAGTCAAATTTCCGTCGATGAAAAATGGACCTATAATTTTATCGCCTAGTATTCCGCACCAAACATTGAGCTTTTGGGGATGTTTGGGTGTGTCCTTCAACAACAATATGCAGTTCTCATCGCTCCAGTATCTGCAGTTCTGCTTATTCACAATTCCGTTTAAAAAAAAATGAGCACTCATCACAAATATTTTTAGTAGTAAGTTCCCTTCGAATTTCCTCCGTCATTAGTTCACAGAACTGAATCCTTCTATCTAGATCGTCGTCGCCAAGTTCCTGCAGAATCTTCATTTTGTACTCTTCTGAGACAGATGTTCGAGGTATACCTGTGATTGATGCCAAATGGCGTGTTGATGCTTCTGGATTGACAGATACCTGACCAATAACTTCCATCTGCATTTCTTCATTCAAATGTATAACATAAACGTGACTTACGTTTTTGTCCGGATTTCTCTCATTGAAAGACGGGCCGTTCTCAAATAACACATACCTTCAGTACAATAAAGAAAAACTATTTGAATTCTTTCTTCCACAGTATAAACCATTTCTCTTTCAAATAAGCGAATCAAATAAACGTTTAAAATACCACCAAATTTGCAAACGATTGAAAATCGATAGAAGACAGTGCAAAAACGCAAAGATATGCCGGTTTAAGATTCCTGTCTGTTGAAAGTAAAAAAATAGATGATAAGGAAGAATTTGCGTTATCGCAAAATTAGGCTGTAAAAACATCTTTGTGTTGCCTTTTTTTATTATCTACATTTAAAAATGGCCTTGATGAGATTAGAAGTGAGGGGATGGCACCTAGGGGTGGGTGGGGGTGGTTTAAAAAATGCATCATTTGCCTCATTTAGCTGGGTCCCAAATTGTAACTTATGCTGAAAAAATTACTTTTTTTATTAATGTCCACCTAATTTTTCGTGTAAGGGGTAGTTTTTCAATTTCACCCTAAAAACGTTTTGATAGTCGTTTAGCATTTTTCATGGGCTTTCCAAAAAGGCGCCACAAGTGGGGTGTTGCCATTTAAGATTTTCAGGTGAGTAGGGGTGCCGCCTAAGGGGTAGGTCGGGGTAGTTCAAAAAATACGTCATATGTATTCCCCTTCGATATCATAGAAACGGTATTTTTTATTTTTTTGATATCTTTTTTGGTTTAAGAATTATAGCCATTGTAAATTTTCAATGGCCCACCCTGTATATTTAAAATATTGAAACTTACAATTTATCGTTAGCAAGAAGAATCAATTCTTCTTCGATCCGTAGCATCAGAGCACGGTCCTTTGGGTTCCTGTTAAGCGTTTCGGGAATGAACTGTTCCAAATTCACACCAGTGGTGTCCGTGTAACAGTCTGAACTGCTCTCTGCAGAATCAATAATCCATAAAAACCAATATTATCATAAAAAAAGTACAACTAAAGAATTCCGAAAAACGGTAAACCTCTATTTGTACCCGACAGAAAAACAATGATATGAGTGAATAAGGATATACCGTACGATCGAAAAAAAACGGCTGGGGAATCACAATCGATGATAATTTTGGCGAGGTCAATCTCTAGACGGCATTTACTAAAAATTTATATAAAACTTGTCAAAAATTAGCACTAATTAATTATAGAAAGATTAAAAAAAGATATCATTTTTACTCAATATAAATAGTATATTAAACAACGAGTTTCGAAAAGGACGTTTTGCACACGAGTTCGACAGTTTGTTGGCTCGAGCCACAGGCAAGAGCCACAAGTCGAACGAGTGTACAAAGAAGTTTTCGAACGAGTTTTTTACGCTATTTTTTCTATGACGTTTCAGCCAGGTTTCAGCTAAACATTGGAGGTTTTTTTAAAAATGTTGTGCGCTAAATCCTTAGCACACGACAGTTTGCAAATTCCAGATTAGCCAATTTCAGATCCAGTTAGCCAATTTCAGATCGAGTTTTCCGTGTGTCAAACTGAGTTTTTGAGGCTAGTCGTAGAAAAAATACATTACAACCTTCTTTAAGGCCAACTGGCAGCTATTAAGAAAATAAAAAAAATCGACTGTATGGTATTAGCCTTATAGAGGTATTACTTATATCACAGAATATCTAGCTACGCAACAGAAGCCTCGTTACATGTATAAAATTGTAGGTAGCAAAAGGAGACAGGCTTTGAAAGAATCCTGAATTTTCATTGTAATTCGGCGACAATATAATAAGTATTGTTCTACTATTATGATACCACTTCCTGACGTTCGATTGTGTTCATACCAAGTTCATATCGTATAATCGGGAAAAAACGGCGTTAGCGATAGCTATGAAATGAATATCGCTGTCATTTTATATGTAAATTTATATGGGAAATGTCATCGATAGTCCTTTTCCAGCCACTGGACGCCGTTTTTTTCAGAAGCATATCAAGTGATACCATAATATAGTACTATATTACGATACATGGCGTTCGATTGGGTTTAAACTTGGTATACTATATCTTCAGTGACATTGTAATATCATGGTACCATGGAGCATATAAAGTGGTACCTTCTATAGTACCATATTTGATGACATAGCAATATTAGGTACATATCGGCAATAGGGATTAAACTTGGTATACTACGTATTTTCGGTGATATTGTAATATGATGGTACTATGATGCATATCATCTGGTACCATAATATAGTACCATATTATGTACATGGCGTTCGATTGGGCTTAAATATGGGATACAACGTATCTTGGGTGATATTGTAATATTATGGTACCATGGAGCATAATAAGAGGTACCATAAGATAGTACCATATTACGATACCATTTCCTGGCGTTCGATTGGACTTAAACTTGTTATACTACGTATCTTCGGTTACATTGTAATATGATGGTACTATGATGCATATAAAGTGGTACCTGAATATAGTACCATATTTCAATACCATTTCCTGGCGTTCGATTGAGCTCGTATTTGATATATACTTGCGTATTTTTGATGACATTGCATTATTATGGTACCATGAAGCATATCAACTGGTACCATAATATAGTACTATATTACGTACATGGCGTTCGATTGGGCTTAAACTTGGTATACTACGTATCTTCGGTTACATTGTAATATGATTGAACTATGATGTATATAAAGTGGTACCTTAATATAGTACCATATTACGATACCATTTCATGGCGTTCGATTGTTCTTAAATTTGGTATACTACGGATCTTCGGTGACATTGCAATATTATGGTACCTTAAAGCATATCGAGTGGTACCATAATATAGTACACTATTATGATATTATTTCCTCGAGTTCGATTGGGCCCAAATTTGGTATACTTGCGTTTCTTTATAAAGATTTGTTTAATTAATAATTTTAATTTATTTTACGAATTTTAATTTATTGTTCGATGTCGTGACAGCAACTTTTATGCCGAACGAATATATTATTAATTGTACCTGTGTCACTTTTTAAAATTTACCTAGGTCTATATAAATAACGTAGCAAACGGAAGAAATTTGTTATTATAGTATTTTTTAGTCAGTTAACATTTTTTGTACTGCATTTTAATAAATTATTTCCATTATTATTAAACTTATATTTCATTACTAACGTTCAGCATTAATAAATATCACTATCAATCGCCCTGTATATTATTAATTTTAAAAGGTAATTAAAGGTATTTTCTTAGTTAACATTATAAGATAGTGTATATAAAAAATGTATATGTTTTTGTAATAATATACTTAAAACTATTTTAATAGCCAAAGGAATAATTAATATAAGTGTATCTGACAAGAAAAGAAGAATAGAAAGAAACACATACTGCATTATACATAATAAAAAGAATGGGATGCCAATTCAAGTCTTTTTGAATCTGGCAACTGTGCATATTTAGCCGAGCTTCAAGGCCGTCGACATGCAGTCGATCCAAAACCGAAAATTGAAAATTTCCAATTATATTCTGATTATGATATTGTCGCGCCATCTAGTATTTTATTTGTGCAATTTTAGCTCTTTCATTTCGAGTATTTTTCTGTTGCGTAGCTAGATATTCTGTGCTTATATGCTTTGCTCACAATATCTCAAAAAAGTGTTTATTTAAATGTCAATATAAATGTTTCTTACCTCTTGACAGGCACGAGCTATTGCCCGTGGAACTTTCGAAGCTCAAACTGGTCTGTGACGAGCTCTGCTGTTTTAACTTGCCCCGAGATTTGTTCACAAACAACATATTGTTGGCGTTGCCGGTGTTGTTGTTATTTGTACTGTTATGATTGTTGTTGTTCCCGCCTTTTTCCTTCAGACATTTGATACAGTTCTGGTTCTGACAGTCACAGTATTTCTTGCTAAGACGTTAAAAAAATAAATTGTACATTAAAATAAAGTGGTTGCCATATCGAGGGAGAGGCAGCGATCCCCCTATTATAGCACTTGTTGGTACTAAAACTTTTGAATAAGAAGACTAAGGAAGGAGCATATCAAAAATTTTAGGTCCACCGCGATGGGTTCCAAATATGGCCGACTTAATTTCCGGTTTATCAGTGCCGTTCTAATTTTACTTAAAAAATGTAAAACTATGATGTAGAGTAGACGTTATAGGTAGATTCAATAATTTTGTTTTTATTTTACGTTGTGAACTACGTTGGTATTTATTAAAATTGTTATAAAAATATAAAATTCTAATAAAAATAGATAAGTTATAATAATTATTTATAACCATAAACATCCGATACGCTACTGAAGCAGGTAAGTCAAATTGACGTATCTAAATTCTTTGACATCTAATCCTTGACAAGTAGTAAATAAAAGCAAAAATGCAAGAAAAAATATATAATTAGTTAATTTAAGTGAATTTCATAAATTATCGGTTTACTACACGTATGTATATTATATAGTCACTTACTAGCGAAAAGTTGTTCCATTATTTCACTCAATTTTTGCCGAGATCTACCGCACGCTACACAACCAACTATTTTAGAGTCATTTTTGATAAATCGCGATAGTGTCACTGTTAATTTAAGTTCTGCCACAATTTCCATCTAGATTTACTACCTTTATACAACTATCAGTAGTAGAATAAGTAATAAATAACATAAAATAAGCTCCTTAAAGACTGACAAATCCACAAAATTTCAAATCAAATTCAAATGTGTCAAATGAATCGTCAAACAGAACTGTCAAGGATCCCCACCCTAGAGTGCTTTTTCCGCCCACCATGCATGAATACATGGATAGCATTATGCTGCTTCCTTAGTCTTCTTATTCAAAGACTAAAACAGAATTACATACTTACCCTTTTGCATTGTTCTGACTAGATTTATGATTGGGAGATCTTTCGTTAGGAGAATTACTCTTACTACTATGGCATTTCGGACTAGAAGGTAAATCTGACTCGACCGGATGCAATCGTTCACACGATCCACTATTTTCACAATGAGGAGAGCACCTGCAATATAAAGACACATTTTGAATATAAAATATTTTGGAAACTGAAGCTGTTTTATCAGTCTTTAGTTTCACTGAAGTGACCCTGTAAAAATCCTGTACAGGGTGGGTCAAATTCGACGCTTTTAAATGGAAACACCCTTTTCTATAGGAGATAGACAAAAACTAATATCGGTATCTGGACCTCAATTTTCATCAAAAACATGATGGTGAAAACCGCACATCAATATCTGTTACCGTTTCGGAGTTACGGGGTGTTTTTCAAAAATGTGCATTTTCAACAAACCGCTGTAACTTTTTTGCTATGGAAAATTTTGTATTTCTATGAAAATATTTCCAAAGCACCTTTTTACGTAGAATTTAATGGTTTAAGTATAATTTTTTAAAAATTAATAATTTAAGAGTTATCAATAGAAAAATTGAATTTTTATTTGGGACACCCTCTATATTTTTAATTAGCTGAAAAGAATTAAAAATTACCTTACCAAAAATATAGTACACTTGATATTTTGTTGTAATTCCCTTCGAAATACAGAATTTTTAAAAGTTCGCCACTTTTAACTAGTAGGCTTTGGACCCCTTATTGATCTTATTGGAACTCGAAAACATATTTTTTCCAGCAAAACGACGCACCGCCTCTGAACGCTGAAGTTATCAGCAAATGTTTGCAGCCAATTTCAAGAATAATTGGATAGCTAACCAAGCTCCCAGCCGTTGGCCGTCGCGGCCGCCTGACTTAGTACCCATGAATTTAATCCTATGTATATATTTGCGGAAGAATAAAGGTTCCTTATTCTTCCGTATAGTCTAGACAAGAATTAAAAATACTTAGCAGTTATGAGAGGGTATCTTTCTGAGTTAATGAATTCCGCGAGAAATGTTCAAAAACTGCCCCGTCTGTCCATAACAGAAGACGGTCGATATGTCGAACACCTGTAGCAAAATCTCATGTCTTGGTTTGCTACTTATTTTTATTGTTATTAGATATAGTTTAAATGTGTTGATGTTGGCTAAATATATTTTAAATTGTTATAAAATTCTGCATCTCTCATAGCAAATATTATTTTCGTTTTAATTGATGCTCACAGCTAGAATTTTTTTGTATTACAGCCGCTGCCGTTCAAAGCCTACTTATTTAAAGCGGGCGAATTTTTATATACTCTATATCTCGAAGAGGAATCGAGCAAAATATCAAGTGTGTTATATTTTTGGAAAGGTAATTTTAAATTCTTTTGAACAAATTAAAAATATACAGGGTGTCCCATATAAAAAATCAATTTTTTTGTTGATAATTCTTAAATTATTAATTTTAAAAAAATTATATTTAAACTATTAAATTCTACGTAAAAAGGTGACTTGGAAATGTTTTCATAAAAATACAAAATTTTTCATAGCAAAAAAGTTACAGCGATTTGTTAAAAATGCATATTTTTGAAAAACACCCGGTAACTCCGAAACGGTAACAGATATCGGTATGCGGTTTTCACCATCAAGTTTTTGACAAAAATTGAGCTCCAGACACCGATATTAGTTTTTTGTCTATCTCATATAGAAAAGGGTGTTTCCATTTAAAAGCGTCGAATTTGACCCACCCTGTACATAGTACATAGAATGAAGGAGTGTCAACAAAAAATAACAAAGGATAAACTACAATTCTACATTAATCTAAATAGTGATCAATCTTACTGCAATATAAATATACATTTATAATATAAAATATCTTGGGAACTAAAGCAGTTTTATCAGACTTCAGTTTCACTGAAGTGACACTGTAAAATTCTGTATATTTATTTTGGTATATTCGGACATTTTTACATTACTGTGCTACTTTTTTATGAAACTAAAGATGCTAGACACAAATTTGTCCTAGACCTCTTGCTTCCTGAACTATAGGGCGTAAAGTTTGTAATGCTATGCCCCATAGTCATAAATTTGAACTTTAAGGTACCTCTACTAAATATATAGAACAGCGAAGATCAGGTGAAAAGAATTTGGCAAAACGCAAACATCAGATTTCCCTAACGCACTACAAAACTTTTGAACGCTGATTGCTTCATGCAAAACAAAATTTAATTAAATTAAAATCAAAGGTTAGAATGACATAGATCCGGCAGAACTGGAACCTGGATGTAGGTCCATGGCTCTTTCAAAATATCGGATCTACCCATCTCTAGTACTCTTACCTCGGACTAGCGGTGGACCCCATTACAGCACCAGGTGAACCAGTATCACCTGCTACTCGTTCCAGGCCCGTTTCCTCTTCCTCAGCGGGTGACGGACTCAACACCAGCGCGGGCGGCGATTGCAGATGGCCCCCAGAAACCCTTTGGTCTGCGCAAACTGTTACACCTGCGGCCGGTTCTCTGGGAGGAGATTGTTCTTCGCGCATCGCATGACTTCGACCCAGAACTTTTAATTTCGACGTGGGCTAAATTTGAAAAAAATCAAGTTAAACTAAGACATACGAATATTTTTAAGAATCTGTTATTTTCAACTGTTATTTAGAAATAACAGTTCCATACGTTTTAAAAAGTAATGACAATAATTTCCTTGTGCTAAAGGTTTTATTTGATATATTTATGTAGAAACGGGATATTATTTAACGATCTGTTAGTTTTACCTGTTATTTGGAAATAACTGTTAATTATTTTTTAAGAAATAATGACAATAATTCGTTGAATTAAAAGTTTTATTTGTTCTATTTACATACGTAGAAACGGGTTATTATTTAACGAACTGTTATTCTTAACTGCTATTTAAAAATAAGTTTGTTACTTTTAAAAAGTAATGACAATAATTCGATGAACTAAAGGTAATACCTATTTGTTATAGACGAGTAAAAATGGGTTATTGATTAATAATCTGTTATTTAAGAATAGCAGTTCGATACTTATTAAAAAGTAACGACAATAAAACGATACCTACTAAAAGTTATATTTGTTATATTTACGTAGAAACGGGTTAATATTTATCGATCTGTTATTCAGAAATAACAGTTGAGTACCTGTTAAAAAGAAACAGTGCGCTAACAAAAAATGCTTATAATGTAATATCGGAATTGCCGTGCCTCGTAACTCTACCACCTCGTAACAGTTGTTACTTCGAAAAAATAACAGTTATTTTCATACCTGTTATTTTGCAGTTTATGCTATTTTATCAGACTTTCGAACAAGATAAACAGTTTTTGTGATTCTTATTGTTATTGTTGGATTTTTTCATTAATACACAATTTAAATTTGATATTTTGAAGATTGAACAATAAAATCAATAAATAACAGAAACACGTTAGTTATAAATAACATCTTGTTATTTGTAAGTAACAGTAAGTTTTATCCATCTTTATATTAAATAATAATAATAATAATAATAATAATAATAATAATATCTTTATTGCCCAACAGTTACAAACCAATTATAGGACAATTTTACAATATATATCTATAAATTAGTAATACACTAACCTCTAAATAAAAAATAAATGAAAAAAAACATATCAATGTAAATTAAATCTTAAAAATTAACAGAAGCAAAAAGCACTGAAAGGTGAATGATACAAAAATCAGATACCAAGTACAGATGAACAAAACAAAAAAAAATCCAAATATAAACAAACTATAAAAACAAAACACTATATAAACAAAAAAAAACTCAAATCACACCGCTGTGCAGCATATTATTAGCTAAA
Source organism: Sitophilus oryzae (assembly GCF_002938485.1). NCBI lineage: Eukaryota > Metazoa > Arthropoda > Insecta > Coleoptera > Curculionidae > Sitophilus > Sitophilus oryzae. The sequence continues at coordinate 917,088 of NW_022147488.1, forward strand.
GCAATTATGTGACTTAAGTTATCAAAGAAAATATCACATTTATCAGATATTACGTTATAATTGCTACACATGACATAAACTGGAGATTTAAGCAACAAATTAGTTCTGGCTCTAGCACAATAAAATGTTCTATGCGATCTAGTCGATATAGAAGGAACCAAATAATCTATATGTGCAACAAGCTCAGAACTATCTATCGCATTATGCAACAGCTTATACAGGAAGACTATTGATGCGCACTTTCTTCTCAAATCGAGAGTTTGCAACTGAAAGGTGCTAATTAAATTAATGTAGGGAATACCCCTTTCAGGATACACTCCGCTAACTTTATATGAAACAAATTTCAAAAATCTTCTCTGTACTCTCTCAATAAGCTGCCTGTAACAGGTATACACAGGGTACCAAATCAATGAAGCATATTCCAGTTTAGATCGAATGTATGCTGAGTATAATATTAAAAATGCATTTGAGTCAGTAAAAGACGCACAGTTGCGAACTATAAAGCCGTAAAATTTAAGAGCCTCTCGTACCTTGGTTATAATATGATCACTAAATGAAAAAGACGAATCAAAATAAACTCCAAGATCTTTGATTACACTAAGTCGTTCCAATTCGGTATTATTTATATTATAATTAAAATACTGTACATTCTTTTTTCTGGAAAATGTCACTATCTTACACTTATCAACATTTAACTTTAGTTTATTCCCATCACACCATTCTACAACGCGATCAATCTGTGTCTGCAAGAAACTACAATCCGCTCTATCCGATATACGCAAGAAAATTTTTAAATCATCAGCAAAAAATAGTCTAAAACACTTAAGGATATTATCTAGATCATTAATAAATAATAGAAATAAAAGTGGGCCCAGGTTTGATCCCTGAGGAACTCCTGACGTAGCAATATAGTCAGTCGAACAGTAGCCACTATATGAGACAAATTGCTTTCTTTGAGAGAGATAAGATTTTAAAAATAATAAAGATGGTCTAGTAAAACCCATAGAGTTAAGTTTGTCCAGTAATATAGAATGATTTAGTTTGTCAAATGCTTTGGCAAGGTCCGTATATATAACATCCACCTGCCCATTACTATCAATGCATTCAGATACATATTGCGTAAAACATGCTAAATTCGTAACGGTAGATCTACCCGTCATAAAACCATGTTGGTTACTAGATATTACACCACGTACTGAACTATATATTCGATTATACATAATTATTTCTAGCAGTTTAGCAAAATTTGATAAGATTGAGATGGGACGATAGTTTTCCACGTTATTTTGATTTCCTGATTTCAGAATTGGACATACTCTTGCCTGTTTCCACACCTCTGGAAAGGTGTTTGAATTGACAGCTAAATTAAATATTTTACCTAGTGGGGTTGCTAAAATGCCAATGCAATCCTTCACCAGAAATGCTGGAATTTTGTCAGGACCCGATGTCATCTTATTTTTTAATTTTTTTGCAGCTATGAGTATTTCCTCTTCCGTGATATTAAGAAATGTGATATTAAACTCATTGCTAACCACACACCGATTCCATTTAACATTGTCTTTATCGGGCGGGGTGAAAACACTGTGAAAAAATTTAGCAAAACTATTCACTATTTCGTTTGGACAATCATGTACCTCATCATTAAATTTCATTTGACCGGGTATTCTAGAAGATTTATTCCTCGCGTGGATAAAGCCCCAAAAACGTTGTGGATTTGAAGACACAGAAGTTTCGACTCCGCGAATATAATTTTCGTAGTTAGCTTTGATTAAGCTTTTAATAAGTGCTCTCAACTCTCTAAACCTCTGCAAAAATAAATCGCTCTTATATTTCTTATACTTGTTATGATAGACAGCTTTTAATTTAATATTTTTAATAATTTCGGCATTGTACCACGGTGGATATCGTTTTTTATGCGATTTGTATAGAGGTACATGAGTGTCCAGAACATCATACAACAGTTCATACACTTGACTGACGGCTCTAATTAAAGAAACGTAGTAAGATCATAATATATCTAGTTATTTATCAGATATAGAAAATATAGTTTTATAAAACTCTATGGTGTAATAGCATTCACAAAAATATATGGTCTTATGATATTAACATTATATTGGGATTAACACAATGTTCAATAAATAAAAAAATCAAATAACATATACATTCTGTTGTTTAGAATATGGACATTATTTTCAAGAGAGCCCTTGTGGTATTTTTTGAAAGATAGTAATCAAAATTCAACTTTAGTACTACAAGTATATTCAGCTTAAAAAAATTATATATAAAATAAACTACTATTAACAAATAACTAAAAAAACGTAGGTACGAATCAAAATTAATAGCACACATCAATTTTCTCGGCAATCGTCTATTGCCATCTTTATTTACTTCTCAACCTAAGTTACCCAAGCTCATTTTTCTTTGAGAGACATTTTGAAATATTACAGAGGCAAAAATACCCTTCTCTTCTACGCTAGGCTTGATTTAACCTATTGAAAGGAATTTAGGAATCCAGAAAAATAAAAACATTAGGGATTTTCCCGCTTTATTCGTTCATCATTAATCTCTAAAAGATGCGCTTTACGTTAGAATTATGGTGTTAAAATAAACAAACAAAATTTAATTTTAGGAAAATCTAAATACCAAACTGCATATTTTGCATAATTATCATGTTAAACATAAAGAAAAAAGTTAAAATTCGCAGAAATGTTATTCTCCTTAAAGTTGACTCAACTTTAATGTGCTAATTCACAAAAAAAAAAACGTATTAAAAGTAATTACATGGCTATGAATTTAAAGATTTTATCTATGATACTCTTATATATTAAACAACTGTTTAAGTAAATTTTTATGTATGTTGGCAATTAGATCATCATCTTTACTTTTGAACGATATAAATATTTTGAATACTTCTTTTGTGTATAAAATACATATTTCAATTTTAATTAGTTTATTTCTAGTTTGCTGAAATGTAGATTAATTTCTGTGTAACTTAATAAAAACTTTTTCCCACCAGTGTTCAAATTTGTCAAACACGGTGTTATTAACAATCTGGATTTTTAAAACTGTTCTTCATAATAAACAGTATAATATAATATTTACGTAAAAACGGCTTATTATTTAACGATCTGTTATTTTCAACTGTTATTTAAGAATAACAGTTCGATACTTATTAAAAAGTAATGACACTAATTCGATGAAGTAAAGGTTTTATTTGACATATTTACGTAGCTTAGTAACAGTTTATTTAATTTTAAAAAGTGATGATGTTATTTTTAACTGTTATTTAGGAATAACAGTTTATTTCATTTTAAAAAGCGATGGCAATAATTCGTTGGATTAAACGTTTTATTTGACGCAGAAACAGATTAAACAATCTGTTATTTTAACTGTTATTTAGTAATAACAGTTCACGTCTTTTTCAAAGGAGATGAGAATAATTCGTTGGATTAATAGTTTTATTTGTTATATTTACGTAGAAACGTGTTATTATTAACGATCTATTACTTTCAACTGTTATTTAGGAATAACAGTTATACACGGTATAAAAACAGTGCAAAACACATAACAGTGTTCTAAAAGTGACGGCTTGTGATGTGAACCGGCTTCAACGGTTGTTGATGTTGTGACGGCTTATATGAAAACAAGCGTAATATGTTATACATAATTATACTATAAACACCTATTATAGATAATAGGTATTTAAAAATATGGCACTTACCCTTCCTCTGGAAGGAGGAATATTGCTTTGTTCTGTTTCGTCGCTTTCCATTGCGGTTGAGGAAGAGCCCCTTTGTTGCATCTCGTGTTAACTGAGGCTCCTGCAATTTAGAATAAGCGCCGTAAGTATGATTAATCTGTCTCGTTGCGGCAAGTTCATTTACGCCCGAGTCTGTTAGAGCCTGCACCATTAAAACTAAGTGTGAAATAATAAAAAAGAAAAATTATATTGGCATATTTATATTCCCTCTAGATTCTTGAGTCAAGCCGTTCTAGTGAGTTGGATAGTCAGAGAGTCTTTTGCTGAAGCAGCTTAACTGATTCGGTGTTACTAAACGTATAATCGTCGATTGAAGAAATAAGAAGATGCGCAACCTTATGGGCGATTTCGTGGCACAAAACTTGTCCGAGATGTAGCTGGCGTTATCGTCAGCCTATCCAAGGATTCCGAGATTTAGTTTAGCTCTGCGCCGCTGCGCGCTGATCGTTTACAGCGCAGCGGATAAAGAATACTGTACCGCAGTTCTCCTTTCATAGTGATGTTGGTAGCGAATATTTCCATTCGAATTTTGCAGGAAATTTCAGAAATTTCATAAATATTCGATCCCAAAATCTCGAATATTCGCAAAAATCCGAATTTTGCAAGAAATTTCTTTTCGAAATTCAAGACATTGATCAAAAATTTAACGAAAGTGTATCAAGTATGCCTATTCTTAAATCAGAAGAAAAAGAATGCTTCTCCGCCTTACAAAATAGAGAACGTATGGCTCTTAAACCAATGCATTTTGCCGCGAATCTCTTGGACCCCTCTGTTTCCTGGGAGAGCACCTTAACAATGAAGAACACATATACGCCGCTATGGAATTTATCAACAATTTCACCAACAAACATCCTCAGTTTGTCAATAACAAAGAAGCCATTTTTACAGGTGTAACAAATTATTGCGCCAAACCGGGTTTATGGGCTCTCGACTACGTTTGGATGTCAGTTAAAAATGTAGACTGTCTAAGTTGGTGACAAGCAGTGTGTAAAAATACTTAGTTGAAATATTTAGCTGTTGCTCTGCTGTCCTTACCAACGTCATCTGCAGCCACTGAGAGAAGTTTCAGTACTTACAGTTTTATCCATACTAAAAAAAAGAATCGCTTAATTGAACAAACAGCCGGCAAAATAATGTTCATAGCTCATGACAATAAATTATTATTACAAAAACAAAAAGTGATTATGGAGCATGATGAAACAACATGAAACTCCTCCAGAACCACTAGAACCTGTAGAGGTAGAGGGCCATCCTTCACAATCAGAACCAGATGATACATCAAATATATCTGATTTGGAAATAGAAACTGACAAAGACAGTACTACTACTACTATAATACCCTATGAAGATGGGACCAGCTCGGGGCCTGAAAGTATTCCGGAATAGAATAATTCAGTTATTTGTGTTTTACGTTTTTTAAATTTATATTTCGTGCTTTTTTGTTTGTTTTTAACTTCATAGTCATAGTTCATAGTTTAAGTACAAAGTACAAATGTTACCAAATGATTTTTGTTATGTATTAGTATTTTAATAAAGCACGCTTTTAGATGTTTAAAAAACTTTTAATAAGAGTAACTTTAACTCTACATATATGTTTCGGCTTGTTAGGCCTTTTTTAAGAACTAATCGTCTAACTACACTGTAACTATATATATATTTGCTATGGGGGTGGGTTCAGAGAGTTTACAATAGGGGTAATAAAAAATGTGTTTAGAAATCCTTGTTGGTCGTTAACATTATTTTCGTTTTTAACAGATTTTAGTATTTCTAACTGTTCAATGTAATTTAAGCGTCTACTTTTTGTTTCTCTCTGTAGTAACTTAATTGAGTTTTCATTAATTTTATGATTATTTACTATACAATGAGTTGCAAGACCAGAACTATGCTGGAGATTATTAATAGACTTTACATGTTCTTTAATCCTTATATCTAAATTTCTACCTGTTTGGCCTATGTACACGGCATCACAATCATTGCAATCCACCCTATATACACCCGACTTATTTTTGACATTAGTTTTGTCTTTATTATTTAATAAAATTTGACCTAAATTTCTATTATTTACGTTAATAGTTTTACATCCTATTTTATTGAGATTATTTGATATTTTGTTAGTTAAATTAGGAATGTAGTTTAAAAAGTCGATAATTGTTATTGTCTTTAGAATTAGCGGAATAAAAATTTTTCATTAATATTTTCTTTTGTTTTTCTTTAGCATATTATCAATAAGGGAACACTTATATCCATTGTTGATGGCGATTTGTTTAATAATATTTAACTCTTTTTTAAAATTCTCTGGGCTCAGTGGAAACATTACTAATCTATGAATTAAACTATGAAAGGGTGACATTTTGATTTGCCAGGATTGGTGTGATTGACTATGTATTACAGTGTCTGTGGTAGTGGGTTTTCTGTAAATATCAAATTGTAATCTATTAGACTGTTTTATAATTGTAACATCAAGAAAATTGATGGTATTAATACCTTTTCAATAGTAAATTGTATTCTCGGGTTAATTGAATTTAATAATGTTAAAAAACTGTTTAAATTTCTCTCGGTGCCTGACCAAATACAAAAAATGTCATCTACATATCTTGCCCAATAATTTATTTTTCATATTAAACTACTCTTGTTTTTAAATAGCTTCTTTTCAAAATCTGCCATAAATATTTCTGCGAATAACAGTGAAATTGGGGAACCCATCGGTAACCCATCTTTCTGTTTAAATATTTCATTGTTATACTGAAAATAGTTTTGTTCTAAACAAGTTTCAATAATTGTTATTAAATCTGATTTTACTATTATATTAAGATTAGATTTATCAATTAGTTCATAAATAATAGAGGACAATTCATGGGTTGGGATAGAAGTGAACAGGCTTTTGACATCGAAAGAAACGAGTGTTGCATTATGTGGAACTTCAATATTTTTCAAATTATCTAGCAACTCAAAAGAATTCTTTATGGCAAATTTTGATGATTGATTTTGTTATGTGTTATGTTTATGACTTTTATGAGTTAAGTATTGTTTATTAAAAATATAACAACTAATATTATGTTTATTGTTTTCTTTTTCCACTTACATGTTGTTATCAAATGTCTATCTACATAATTTATTCCTTTATTGTATCAACAAAAAATTTGTAAAATTGTAAAATTTCCCAAAATTTCATAAATTTCCGAAAGTTTCCGAAAGTTTCGGAAATTTCCTGCAACAATCAAAAATTTCTGAAATATTAACATCACTATCCTTTCAGTCCAGAGAGTGAGTGGTTGCCGGAGACAGTGTTGCCAAAATTACTCATTAATCCGCAGATTTACGGATTTTGGGTACAGTACGTTAATAATACAGATTTTCTGTCATTAAACAATTTAATATAATATTATATGATTAATTTTCATCTAAAGAAATTTTCGTCAAACGTATTACAGATATTACACATTTTAATCACAGTCTTCAATATGCTTTCGCTGGCCGAATTAGAGAAAATAAGTGTTTTATGCGTTGACGGCAGATCGATTGGTGTCACCACCGTACAGCACTTGAGAGGTAAGGAGAAATGAAATCAGCCTTGTCTCGAATTCGCCCATTGGGTTGTGTATCTTCCCAATTCTTTCAATCAACGGTATAATGAACGTGAGAACACGTGAGTATATTTATACTTTCAGTTAAGAGTAAAAGCTAGTTCTACTTTTATTCATTTTAACGGAACAATGGATACAAACTATAGTGTGTATTTTTTTTTCGTTTAGATTTCCAAGTTTTGATGAAATATGAACAGAACTGCTTTTCATAAAGAATGTTTCATAATTTGTATTTATTCGTGTTTTAATAGCCAAAATACATAGATTCTCGCGACAGTTCTCGTGTAAAATTTATTTTTTAAGTAAACTAATGGATGTTTACGAAGTTCGTGAGAAAATTCAAATTGTAAAATGGTATTTCTAAAATAGGTCTTTTCGGGATATACAAACAATTTTTCCACAAACTTTTGTAAACAGGCCAATTCCATCTTTATCTACTATATCAAGAGTTATTAATAATTTTGAAACACATGGGTGCGTGTTCCCACAAAAACACAAAAAGCCTGATGTGTTGATTAATGAAGAACAGGAGTTAAAGCCAGTGTTCATTTGTGCTACCGCGGATCAAAATCCCCCCTTTTCAAGTAATCTAATTGCTGAGGTGGTTGTCCTGCCCACAATGCCCGTATTGTTCAAGAATATTTGAACAATACTTTTCCCAATCGTTTAATTAGTGGATATGGAACTATTTTGTGGCCCGCTAGATCACCAGATCTTTCTCCCAATGACTTATTTTTGTGGGGTTATGTAAAATTCAAAGTGTATGGTCATAATAGGGCTAATAATCTGGATGAGCTTCAAATAATAATACGAGATGCTTTCCAAACTATTAAGGTAAGTAGCCAATTAGTGACCGATCGCCAATTGTTGACCGATTTTGTCTATATACTTCTTAAATAAGAATTTTAAAACATTTATAAACAATTCAACGCCTCCATTTCATTTAGACATATTTAAGGTTAATGTTTTTCACATAATTTTGATATTTACTTTTTTAAATCAGCCGCCAATTTATTTAAAGCGTAGGGGCGCGGGAGATCAGCCCGTTTAGTCGTTATTAGGTGTCGAAGGTGTTAACAGCGTGCTTTGTTTGTTCGAGGCGAATACAATTAAGGTAAGCATATTACTTCAATATTTGAGTTTCTAGACATTAATAAAGGTATATTTTTGACAATTGCATACTTTAAATTAAATATTTTATAACATTTATGTAAAATAATTATCGGTCAATATTTGGGTGCGTTTAACCACAGAAAATCTAATTATTGACCGACCGGTCAATAATTGGTTTATTGCATTACTAATTATAATTCCTTTTATTTTATCTATTTTAATACTGAGACATTTTTTTTATTGAAAAATAAACTAATAATACACTAAACTACACGTAGGCCAAATAATGACCATGATAATATTTTGACCATAATTAGTATTTTTAAAACAAATATGCGGTCACTATTAGGATTAAGCATCGGTCATTATTTAGCTTTCCTTTGGTCAGTAATTGGATCTAAAGGATTTTACCTATTGACCGGTCGGTCAATAATTGATTCACAGACACAACTGCATGGAGATTGCTATTTTCAGTATTTTAATAGCAAATTATTTACCTCAAAACCATGAAACTAATAAAACGATTCATTACATTTTATTTTGACCAAATGATTTTCAGCGTAATATGTTAAAGTATAGTATTATTTTTAATATTAATAGTGTGGTCACAAATAGGGCACTATATAGGTCATTATTTAGTTTTGCGGTAAAACAGAATTTTTGTTCACTCTTAACTAAGTGTCTGGATTAAATAGCCTTGTTAGTTACTTGTTAATTGGACGTTAAACACGTATTTTTAATTTTATATAAAATATACGCCATTTTACTAGCAATTTAGCATTTGTAATTCCTTTAAGGAAAAAATGCGGTACTAAGTATTAAGTACTTTACATTTTTTCAGAATGCCCCCACAAAATAAAAAACGGAAATTATACACCAGGCAGATGCTTGATAACGCTCTACTTGCCGTGGGAAACGGCATGTCCTATGGAAATGCCAGTAAAGCTTTCAATATACCAAAAACCACACTGATATATAAAAATTCTGGCAAAATTCCCATGACAGGCAAACCAGGGCCACCCACATTACTGTCAAGTGATGAAGAAGATATGCTTGTAAAATGGTTAATCTTCGTCAGTAATAGAGGCTTTCCTGCTACCCGGAATCAATTGGCAGATAGCATAGAATTACTTTTTAAATATATGAAGAAAGAAAATCCGTTTCCAAGCGGTCGTCCAACAATAAAATGGCATCAGCTTTTTGAGAAGAGACATCCCGAAATAGCAGTTAGAGTAGCCCAAAATTTATCCAAGCCTAGATCGACACTAAATGAAAACAGTTTAAGGAATTGGCATGCCGAAGTATATACATATTTAAAAAATAATAATTTGGAGAATGTGTTAGAGGACCCAAAACGGGTGTACAACTGTGACGAGTCCGCTTTTTTTTTGAGCCCGAAGGGAAATCGTGTGCTGGCTAGAAAGGGGGAAAAAGCAGTTTATTCTTTTTCTAGTAATGATGACAAGGAATGTTTGACAACGCTCATTATGTGCAATGCCGCTGGAGATTTGCCACCACCGATGGTGGTTTTTCCATACAAACGTATACCACCAAAAATAAGTAATCAAGCACCTAAACATTGGGGTCTTGGTCGTAGTGACAATGGTTGGATGACAGGTGAAACCTTTTTTGAATACATTGCCAATGTATTCTACAAATGGCTGACGGAAAATAATATTTCGTTTCCCGTGCTTTTATTTGTTGATGGACACTCTTCTCATCTTACTCTAACTCTTAGTAAATTCTGTTCTGAAAAGAAAATTATTTTGGTCGCTCTGTATCCTAATGCGACTCATATAATTCAGCCACTAGATGTTGCATTTTTCAGGCCATTAAAAATGTCTTGGAAAACGGTCGTACACACATGGCGTTTAGAGAACAATGGAGCTAAAATATCCAGAGAAGATTTTGCGCCGCTGCTTCAAAAATCGATAGACGAAATGGAAAATAAAACAAAAATAATTTCAAATGGATTTAGAGCTACAGGATTATTTCCTTTTGAAGTGGATAATATAAATTTTTCCAAATATTTCAAAAATGACATAGAAATTTCTGAAGCTTGCCAAAGTACTATTAAAAAACAATATAACAATTGCTACACTATAAATACTGTTTTAAAAAGGATGGAAATGGATCTTCCCGATAAAATTGAAATATTTAAAAATACTGGAGCCGTTTGGAAGGGTGATACCAGAGACACGGGATTATATGAATACTGGAAGTTTTTAAAGGCAGAGAAAAATAAATATAATGAACATGACGAAAGTCAGCAAAATGAGGAAATCGATATGGAAATAAACCAAGACATTTTACCAATTGCAAATTCTTCACCATCAAAGAGCATAGATAATATTATTACAGAAGTGCTGGAAGAGAATGCAGATATGTCTAATATTGATAGAATTATTTTAGACGGAGACAGTTTGGTTATCCCATTTGATATAAATCAAGAATATGAAATTTTAGATACTGATTCAATAAAAGAACCCAATCGTGTTGCTGTTCCACCAAAAGAAGAAAACAGTATTGTTATAGAAATTCTAGAACCAAATAATTCTAATACTAATATATTACAATTAGAGTCAACACCATCCCCAAATGTCCAAAAACAAAACAACGTATCTGCATTAAGTTCAATAGAAAATACCACAATTGGAGAGCAACCTAATAAAATTTCTACGACAACTCCCGACTCTATTCCCACTCCCTTTAAAAGGGCACTTTTTTGGCCTGATTCAAAAGAAAATATAGAAACGAAAAAAAGAAAAAAAGAAAAAGTACCAGCAGTCGCATCATCGGAAGAATGGCAACAATATCATAAAAGAAAAGAAGAGATTAGGAGTAAACAAGTAGAAGAAAAAAATATTCGAAAACAGGTACGTTTAAATAAAAAAGAAAGTAAATTGAATAAGAACGCAGTACCTGAGATAAACCAAACTGAAACACCCTTATCCAATAATTTGAGAAAAAAAATTAATAAAAAAAAATTTGTCGGCAATTTCTGTATTGTCAGGTATGAACAAAAATATTTTCCTGGCAAGATTTTAGATACTAGAAATCAAAATTCTGAAATTGAATATAAAGTGACAGCAATGACACCAAGTGGGTTAAACTGGAAATGGCCATATCCCGAAGATATATTATGGTATAAAGAAGCAGACACTATAACGAATATAACAGAACCAAAAATGATAAACAAGAGAGGTATTTATAGTGTCAAGGATATAGACAGTTTAGTATAATTATTAATTCAAATTTGTTAGACTTTGTTGAGAAACATGTAGTAACAATTTTTGATAAAGTATTTTTTGAAATAATACATTTTGTTCATACGAATAAAGACAAAATTTAACATTTCTTTTACGAAAGGTACTTAACTTGTTGCTAATTTTATAAATGTGCCATACAGATTTAAACAAATGGTTTATCATTAATAAGTGTTGTATTAATTAGTTGTTATATGTATTAATGAATTATTATCGATTAATGTTAATATTTATTATAAATTACCAACGAACTAAGTAGTTTCCTTACTACTTAGTTCCTAGGTATAAATAGTTAATGTGCAATTTATAATATATACTTACATTTAGTAAGTTAAACCAAAGAATTTATGGACGTACCTGCATAATTACATAATAAAATTACCTTAAAAAATAAGTTTATGTGATTTTTCGTATTTGTTTAGAAAAAAGTACTGAACAAAAGTAGGTACTTAGGTATAAATATATTTTTCTAAGTTAGTGGTATGATATGTTTGTGATTATTAATTAATTTATGTAGGTATTTAAAAAATAAAGTTTTAATTAAAATTTTGTTGTTTTATATCCAAAAGTATAGCAATAAGTAAGTATAATTCACATAATCAATTTAATGTGGCCGGTCAATAATTGGATATGCGTATGGTCACTAATTAGATATCTTCAACTTTACACTGGTCAATAATTGGTTAAACCTGCTTTTTTCCGAATATCCGTTAATATTTAAGTTATAATACAAAATTATAACAAAATTGCATGATTTTATGAAAGACAATACTTCAAAGTACCCTAAAGAAATATATGTTGAATTTTAGTCAGTTCCAGAAAAAAACAGTACTGAAATAAAGTTGGAGTATCTGCTTAAGCGGTCATTAATTGGCTAGTTTACCTTAGCCCTAATAAGTTAGCCAATGTCAGACGGGGATTTTACGACCGCCTAGGCTTCTGTCTAGTACAAGAAGATGGTCTTTTTGAACACTTGTTATAACTTTTTTTATTTAGAGTCATATTTTAGTTTTTTTTTGGTTTTAGAGAATTTATTTATTTTTAGTTTTGGCTTGTAAACACACTCAAATAATAAATATTTAAGTATTTTCATTTTAAATGTTACCTTAAGTGAAGGTAAACACTTAAAATGAAAATAATAAATACTCGGCACTCCTCGAGTCGTATTCCTAGTCTGTCATGACCGAGCCGTCCAAGCACAACTGCAACTGCGTACTGCCTGACCAGCCGACTAGCCGACAGTGACTCTCGAGTACGAACGCAAAACGGGTAAACGTAAATTCGTCCGGCAACTTGCTATGTTACTAGTAGGCTGGTCTTCTATTCGTCTATACTAATTTCTCAAAGGTTGAATTGATAACTTAAATATTATTTACTTACCGGATTTTAATTTTTATATCCATTCGAGTAGTTTCGCTCTTAACATTACATGACTAAATCTGAAACAACAAAAAATACATTAACCTCCCAAAAAGCTGGATAAATATCTTAATACATCAAAATATGAATATAAAATAAAACATACTGTATTATTTTGATTTTGTTCTTTCTAAAATTCGCAGACCATTTTCCAAGCAATAAACAGATGTCATAAAAATCTTTCGTTATATTTTCATATTCCCAAAAGAATAATACTCGTAAACCTTTACCGGAAAAGCTATAACCCGAATTAAAAGTTTTTTACTGTTTGGATCCATTAAATCTCCCCACAAGCCCGATTTTCCATAGCAACAGGATCCTTGTTATCTCTCCCTCCAAGAGGAAAAGGTTGTTTAATACGCTTTTAAGTATGCTTCGTTATATAGATCTCTTTTTCATGTCTTTACATTGAAAATATATTAATATATAATCTACCTGGGTAAGAGTCAATGATAAAGTTCATTATTTCGTTTGTTTTAGGAATTATAAAAAATGTTAAATAAAAAAAATTGAGACAACTTAATAGCATGTATATTTTAAATTTTACTTACGCAAAAAATAACAAAAAATGTAAAGAAACCAAACAAGTATAATGAAAAAGTTAAAAGGGTGCAAAGTTAGTCCGCAGCGCAGATATAGCCTTAATATAATATGCAGCCAAAATTTTTATATTCATAAATCAAAACTGTATTTACTTAGATAAATAATTTCAAAAAAGATATAGTATTGTTACGTTTTTCGTCGGTTCCGTGTGGATAGAAAGTCACAATTTATTTAAACACTATTTATTTAACACTAATTAACAAAAACAATAACGATAAAAGACTTATAGAACTATTTACAAACGATTTATAACTAAGAATTTATTTTGAATTTTAGCGCGTCAACTGCACTGGTATATTTATAACTGCCCTCTCTGGGCCACAGCCGCCGGCTTTTATACCTACAGCAAAAGAAATCTAGAATAGGCCATAGATCGTTAGGTGCATAGAGAAGGTTTTCGAATGTTCTCGTATGTACTACTCATAGACTTAAAATAAAATATAGACTACACTATTTACATCTCAACGCGGACAAACAACCTTTTTTGTACACATGTTTACTTCTGGGTACAGTCGACCGAGCCTTCCTCATCCAGCCTATGTTGTCACGTCTTTAATATTATCAATATTTTTTTTCTTGTTATACCCATATATTGAGATATTAATACTACAGTTTAATAAAGTAGGTTTTAATATTCCATAGATGTATTAAATAGTCCTTATACTACTAAATTATAAGTGGGATACTGTTTAATAAGGATAAGTTCTTTACAATATGACAACACCGATTAGAGGCGAGGGAGCCTATTCATTCATTTATTACCTTGTAGTACGTGTCGCACGTGTGCGGTAAAGCTTTGTTGCCGCTATCTCCCCGGCTGTATTAACGCATTTTCTTAGCTTGTAGTCCTTAAGTGTTTATTTTATTGACTTTTTCTGTTCAAAAAATATAAAATATGGTTCGCCAGTGCCAAATTTGCAAGAAATTTGACTTAAATAATCCATTTAAGTCTTGAAACGACTTTTGACCGGTAGGCAACTCTCAATTTATCCATTGGGAGTCAGTGGCGTTGTTGTAGAAAGGGGCTTATTTAGATAATATTTTAGTTTTTAGTAAAATGTAAAATCTGAATTTTTTCTCTTACATTACATTATTTACTTACTTACATTGTAACAAAATCATAATTATAACCCTGTTAATAATTAATAATGTTTTTATTAAAAATATATTCCGGTTTATTCTAAAATTATCTTCAGAATCTAAAATAACATACAAGAATTTTAAAATGATATTACATTATGAAACAATATTTTTTAATATACCGGGTCGTCTCAAAAGTGGCTCACCCCCTATAACTTTTTTATTTTTTCAGATAAAAAAAACAGATTTGTATGTTAGTAGGTATATGACATAAATTAGAATTTATTGACGTATTCAATTGTTTTTGGTCTCTTCCTGTTTCACCGAAATGATTACATCTTTTGATTTTTAAAGACACCGTCGGTATATTGCTACTTTATTCGATAAAAAATGACACTCTGAATAGAATGACATATCATATGTCAACTTTTGACATTGTCGCTTAAAAACATATCCTATTTTAAATTTCAATCCAGGGTGCCATGGTGTTATTAAAAACACTAAGTTTTAATCAAGGAGCCTTGGAAAAATAGTTTTGATTGTCTAATAGGTTTCGTGTCTTGTCTAGGCCGGTTAAAAGATGTACAAATCGTATTTTTAATCATACATATGTCAATTTTTTCAAATGAAACAAGGGTGACTCATTAGCATATTTGGAAAAAGCATTTTTTTATGAATATATTGATACCACACACTTGGTATTTCGAGTCAAATTGTCGTTATGAACCGCGTGTTACAATTACAATTAAACCATATGCGAAAATGTCAAAAGTTGACATATGATATGTCATTCTATTCAGAGTGTCATTTTCTATCGAATAAAGTAGAAATATACCGAGGGTGCCGTTTAAAAATTAAAAGTTATAGTCATTTTCGGTGAAACAGGAAGTGACCAAAAACAATTGAATGCGTCAATCGATCCTAATTTATGTCATATACTAACATGCTAAATCTTGTTTTTTTATTTGAAAATATAAAAAAATTATGGGGGATGAGCCACTTTTGGGACGCACCCGGTATAATAAAGACAGTACCGAGTTAAATAAATTTAGTTTTCATTTTATCCACTTCCTATCATCTTCCTTGCTTTAATGAAACAGATTTATGTTTTCTCTAATTTACATAAGACATCACTTAACCAGAAAAAAATTACAACAATCATTTTTTTTCTCTCCCTGTCGCCGATTCTATTATATCTGTGGAATAAATCCTGTTTTGATTAATATTAGGGGTTGTAAATGTTTGACTAAAATTAATAATTTATTATTAATTTCAAAAATTACATAATTTCGATTATAAAATTTCTTCTATAACGTGTATTTTATTATTTTTATCCTTTTTGGACTCTAAGAAGTTTTTTCTAAACTTTTATTTAAAAAACCTGTCCTAAATCTTAATAAAATATAAAAAAGTTTAAATACGATATATTTTTAAATTAATTATAGCTTCATTAAAATAAAAAAATTACCCGGCTATGAGACGGAGAGTTCAGGTATACTTGAGAAACGAAAGACAGTGTTGTGTTTCTCGGCAGAGTCGTCAGGGAACGACCGTTACGACAGAGACAACCTATCCATCGCTCGTGTCGCACTCGTTATAACCTAAAACAATAACACAACAGTAACAAGATATTGTCTGACCGCATGTTCCAGCTATTTATGAATGAGATGCTCAGTCTATATTTTATTTTAAGTCTATGGTACTACTCCATTCCAGTGGGACTCGATCCTTCTCGAATCTTCGAATGAAGCATTGCGGTGTCTATTCTTTAATGCGATGCTAAGGTCATCCGAGGGCGGGCCATATTGTTAGGTTAGGTCGAGTCCACACCGGTCCGCAACAGTATTAAAACTACCACCATCAAATTTGTAAGGTGGGACTTCTAATGGCACAAACATACTGAGGCATCTCGATGCGATGCTCGCCAAGATGCTGGCCGTGCTGCTCGCCAGGATGGTAGCCGCGATGCATCCTACGCGCACTGTTTTAAAACGGCGAGTAAGTGCGCGTAGGATGCATGGCGACTATCGTACAAACATAGTGCGGGGCATTTCATCTCGACGCGATGCGCCATCCGGCGATGCTGAATCAAACATGTACAAATTTATGCGTCAAAACATACTGGAGCCTCGCACTTCGCCACGCACCTAGATGTTCAGCGCGATGCTTCATAAAAAACAAAATTTTTGTTTTTTGCGAGAAGCGGACGCGGATGCCTGAAACTTTACATTTGATTGGTCGGTTTAGGATCACAATTCGTTGAGAATATGTCGAACTAGAGTCGGGTGGAATAAAATGTTCATAATACTAATATTTTTAATTTATCACCAACAATGTAATAACCTTGATTCTACAGGGTCCGGCAATAGTGCGTCGGGCATCTGCAGCTCCTATAATAAAAAACTTGCGTTTTTTATTATAGGATTATATATAATTTTTTTTATAAAAAAATGAATTTTGTAGTCCAGACATAAAGTATGTATTAGGATGTATTTGAGGAAAATATTTGAACTTCTAAAGGGTGGCTCAAAAAAGTGTGAGTGGATCGCGAAATTTTTTTAAATGGAACACTGTTGGATTCTATCCCTTCCTCCCATCCTTTACCCGAAAAACCTTAGTGGGTACGTAGCCGTAGTCGAATACGCAGCGTGACGAGAGAGAGACAAGATCGGCCGAGTACACAGTGTACACCTCCAAGCGCGCGCTATCCTCAAGTGTTTTGTTCAAGCAAAAAATCAACAGGTACGAGTCCAGAACGGGAATAAAGGTGAGTGCCCACAGTCCTGATACATTAACTCACCCTAATGAACTGAGCCCCTTAATTCTCGCCCGTAACATTGGTCCTTCCGCCGCAGATCCCTTTCTGAACTACATACATATTTTACTTATACTCAATTAAATTGATTATCATAATTAATTTCTCAAAATTATCTAAATATCATTAATATTTTTGTAATATATTATTTTAAATATATTCAATAAAATAAATTCTCGAACAAAATCTATATTTATCTTCTCTTTAACGCAGTAAAAAAAGGTAGTACATTTTTTGTCACTGGTTCCACTGGCCAGGAATTTGCCACCGACCGATCGATTTTTAAATTGCCGTACCGGTGTTAAAAGCGATATCTAGCGCTGTTTCGCGATACTGGTCCGGATATTTCTTTTTCACGCTCAAATTTATCGATACGCATTTAGTCTCAACTCTACTCTGTTCTCTCTCTTAATAATTTAATTTTTAATTAATAAATAATAATTATTATTATAATATATAATTAATTTTAATTAAAAAAATAATAATTATTTTCTCTCTCTCTCTCACACACACACACATACACTCTCTCAGTGAATTATTCTATTTCTCTCTTACTCTCTTAGTTAATTACTCTCTCTCTATCTCTCTCTCTCTCTCTCTCAGTTACTTATTATATTCTATAATATTTTATTTTCTCACCTTATAAAGTAAAAATATAATAATTATTTTCTCATATAATATTCTATTGTAGAATATATCATTCTCTCTCTCTCTCTCTCTCTCTCTCTCAGTTAATTATTATATTCTATAATATTTTATTTTCTCACCTTATAAGGTAAAAATATAATAATTATTTTCTCATATAATATTTTATTGTAGAATATATCATTCTCTCTCTCTCTCTCTCTCAGTTAATTATTATATTCTATATTTTATTTTCTCACATTATAGCATTCCATTTCTCTCTTACGCTCTAATTAATTATTATACTCATTTTCGCTATGTCTGCAGACGCTCGCAAATTAAAAACTCTTATAGCTCAACGCTCTGTAGAACTTACTAAAATTAAAGAACTTAAAAAATCCGCTGATCAAGCTCTTGAAGATCCAAATTTTCACCCTAACTTTAGATGTAGAGCAAAACACTTAGAAGATATTTATAAAACTTTTAATAAGATTCATAATAATATAATTTTATTAGTCTCCGCACAGGATAATGGCGATATTGATCCTCATGTCAAAATTCAAACTGAATTTAATGATTATTATTTTCACATTGAAGCATTATTCACAAATTTATTCCGCAAACGAAATCGGAGCTGGATACTACACAATTACAAAAACACTACTGCTCAATGTTCGGTAAAACTTCCTAAAATTGAGGTACCCCATTTTGATGGTGAATTTAAACATTGGCAAACATTTATCGATATGTTTGATTCTCTTATACACTGTAACTCGTCTCTTAGTGATATATCGAAATACAACTATCTAGTGAGTTTCTTACGAGGTCCTCCTTTAGCTTTGGTATCTAGTACTCCACTTGCCAATCAAAATTATAATATAGCATATCAAGCCTTAAAAAATAAGTACGATAAGAAACGTTTGATTGCAAAAGCTCACTGGCAGGCTCTAGAAAATATTAAGCCCATCTCTAACGAAAATAATCATGAAGCTCTAAGAAATATGATTGATATTTATACTCGTAATATTACAATTTTAAATAACTTGGGTTTTCCCACAGAGAGCTGGAGTTTTGTGCTATTTAATATGATTTATGATAGACTTCCAGAAATTTTGCAAACTAATTTTGAACTGGAATGTGGCTCTGTTTTATCACAAGATATGCTATACCTCAAATCATACGATACACTCATTGAATTTTTAGAAAAACAATGTTCAGCTAAAGATACAATCTCTCTAACTAAATCGTTTTCTCATTTTAATAAAAATAGTAATTATGACAAAACTAAAACGAAGTATTCACAAAAAAGTTATAAAAATAAACCTACCTCTTCCTTTGTTGTCAACACTCAGTTGAAACAAAATTTAACTTGTCAAGTTTGTAACAAGGATCATTTTATTTATAACTGTCCAGATTTTATTGCTTTTACTCCAAAACAGAGATATGATTTAATTAAATCCCGAAGTTGGTGCTCAAACTGTCTCGGCACTAGACATTCTTCTAAGAGTTGTAATTCTCGTTCCTCATGCCGAACTTGTGGCAAAAAACATCATTCGCTTTTACATTTCGAAGGTCAAATAACAACTCCTGTAAACGTTCCTCCATCCACTTCATCGCAAACTCTTCCAGTTCTGCAAGCAAGCAGCTCTATCTCAGAAGTTGTATCTACAAATTTATTTGCAAAACATAAGAATAAAGCTCTTCTTTCTACAGCATTAATCAATGTTCAAGATGCGTGGGGTAATTTTCATGTAATACGCGCTGTAATTGACAGTGGAAGTGAAAGTCACTTTATTTCAAAATCTTGTTTTAATAAATTAGGTTTATCTAAATTTTTCCTCCCCATCCAATTGTGTGGCATCGGGAAAAATATTTCCAAAGGTTCTCACGGTGTTAGATGCAACATTAAACCTATTGGAAAGTCTGATCCGATCTACTCCTTGGAGTTTATTATATTAAACGAAATTAGTGATAATTTACCGATTAATTCTCTTCCCGTTGAACAGTTCTCAAAGTTTTCTCAATTGCCCTTAGCTGATCCCAACTTTCACCTCTCTAAACCCGTAGATATACTTTTGGGTGCAGATATTTATGGTTTCTTGATAACAGGAAACAAACTCCTCTCAGATCCAGATCAACCCGTCGCTTTAGAAACTATATTTGGATGGATAATTACAGGAAGAGTTAAAACATCTAGTGTTTCACTCTCTGTAAACTCATACTTTCTTACCTCTTATGCTTCCTTGGATCAATCACTTCAAAGATTCTGGGAGTTAGAGGATGTTCCACAATCCTCGACGCTTTCTTCAGATGAAAAGCTTGCCGAAGAACACTTTTGTAAAACATTTTCACGCACTCTTTCTGGACATTATAAAGTATCTTTACCATTTAAAACTTTGGAACCGATCTTTGAAGGTTCTAGAGATGTCGCCCTTCGTAGATTTTTCTCGCTTGAAAAACGATTGCTTCGAAACCCCCAACTTTATTCTCAATATTCTAATTACATGCGTGAATATTTAGATTCTCAATATATGATTGCCGTGCAAAATCCTTCTCCCAACGCTTATTCTTATTATCTGCCTCATCATTGCGTAATCCGACCAGATAGTCTCACGACCAAACTTAGAGTTGTCTTTGATGCTTCCGCTCGAGATTACACAAATAAATCTTTGAATGACACTCTCTTAACTGGGCCAAAATTACAGTCAGATATTTTATCTATTTTGCTTCGATTTAGATCGCTTTTTATTGTATTTGCTAGCGATATTAAACAAATGTTTAGTCAAATTCTTGTTAATGAAAATCATACTTAATACCTAAAATTTTTATGGCGATTTTACCCTAATGAGCCCATTCAAGAATACAAACTTACTCGTGTTACTTTTGGTTTAAGCTGTAGCCCATTTTTAGCCATTCGAGTTATAAAACAAATTGCTTTAGAAAATTTAGTAAAATATCCCGAAGCATCAAAGATTTTAGATATGGAGACGTATGTCGATGATATTATATCTGGTTGCGATTCTCTTTCTCTTGCTATAAAAATTCAACGCGATCTCATTTTTATACTCAAACACAGCGGTTTTGAACTTAGAAAATGGACTTAGAATAGCTCAGATTTTCTTTCTCAGTTATCTCCAAATGAATGCAAAATGGATTCTTCTCTCTCTTTAAATATAAATTCTCTTTCTTCCTCTAAAGTTCTAGGACTAAACTGGAATCCCTCTACAGATGAATTTTTCTTTGATTCACCAGCGTTGTCCTTGACAAACAAAATCTGTAACAAACGCAATATTCTTTCACAACTCGCAAGCATATTCGATCCATTCTGTGGCATGTGAGTTCCTCTCACTCTTCACCTAAAACTGATTATACAAGATTTGTGGAAGTTAGGTATACATTGGGATGATCTGCTCCCAATAACATTGCTACTTCTTGGTATCAACTCGTTCAAGAATTACCTTGCATTTTCTCTCTCAAAGTTACTCGATATTTTCTCACTCTCAAATATTTATCCCTGGAAGTACATGGTTTTTGTGATGCCAGTGAAAAAGGCTATTGTGCAGTAATTTATTTCAGGATAATTCTTCCAGATAACTCTGTAAAAACAAATTATGTCTGCGCTAAAGGCAAAGTAGCTCCACTCAAAAAAATCTCAATTCCAAGACTGGAACTCTGTGCAGCCTTACTTCTGACCAGGTTAATTGATTTCGTTAGAACTTCTCTTACTAATAAACTTATTAATGTTAGTACGATTATATGGTCCTACTCGATGGTTGTTTTACATTGGCTTAGAAGTGAACCATATAAGTGGAACACCTTTGTGAGCAATCGAGTTTCCCAAATTCAAGAGAAATTACCTCCTTCTTGTTGGCGTCATGTAGTCTCCAAAGACAACCCCGCTGATCCAGGTTCTCGTGGTCTTCAACCTAGCGAGTTACTCGACAATGCCTTATGGTGGGCGGGACCTCCATGGCTAAGCCAACCGGATCTTATTGGCCGCAATCAATCTTTACTTTCCCTGAAATTGAAGAAGAACAACGAAAAGTTATATTGACATGTACTTCACAGCCCTCATTGTTTGATACTCTCTTTGAAAAGTTCTCTTCTTTCTCTAAAATTATAAATATTGTCACGTTTTGCAGACGCTTTCTCTATAATACTCGACATTCTAAATCTCGTAAAACCTCTCCTCTCTCGAAATTTGAAATAAATGAAACTCTAGAATGTATTATTAAATGTGTTCAATCACAATATTATGCTAGGGAAATTCTCTTAATAAATAATTGCAAATCTCTACCTAAATACTTAAGAAAATTGACCCCCTTTATCGACACCAATGGAATTCTTAGAGTTGGTGGTCGCTTGCGCAATGCTTCTCTAAATTTCTCTCAAAAACATCCCGCACTCTTACCCAATAATCATAAATTTACTACTCTACTCATAGAATATACTCATAAACTCTATTTGCATCCCGGTCCCCAAACTCTTCACTATATTCTCGCTCAACAATACTGGATTGTTTCTGCTAGAAAAACAATTCGTAGTGTTCTCTTTAAATGTCCTCAATGCTTTCGCGCTAATCCAGTAATGCCTCAGCCTCCTATTATGGGAGATATTCCTGCTGTAAGACTTTCTCAAGTAAAACCTTTCTCTGAAGTTGGATGCGACTATGGTGGTCCATTCTCTTTATTAAGATATCGTGCACGAGGTGCTAAGTCCTGTAAAGCCTATATTTGCTTATTTGTGTGCATGGCCACGAAAGCTTTGCACTTAGAACTGGTTTCCGACCTTTCCTCCGAGACTTTTCTGGGTGCAATGCGTCGATTCATTTCTCGTAGAGGTCGCTGCAATCATATTTATTCCGATTGTGGAACGAACTTTGTCGGAGCTTCTAGAGAACTGATTAATATGCTAAAATCCGCCGCTGAGCAAGAACAAATTTCCTGGCACTTCAATCCTCCAAGCGCGCCTCATTTTGATGGCCTGTGGGAAGCAGGAATAAAGTCTGTAAAAACTCACATTAAAAGGGTTATTGGTGATCAATTGCTCACGTATGAGAAATTTTATACGCTACTGGTTCAAATAGAAGCAGTGCTTAATTCTCGTCCATTGTGTCCACAAAGCTCTGATCCTAATGATTTGTCAGTTCTTACTCCAGGACATTTTTTAAGATGATCTTTCCGGGATAAAATTAAATCATCTCTCTCGCTGGCAGTTGATATCACGCTTGCACCAAAGCTTTTGGAGCCGATGGTCTAAAGAATACCTTCAAACACTTTTACAAAGAGCTAAATGGAATGACTCTACTATTCCAATAGAAATAAACTCGGTTGTTTTAATAAAGGATGATAATCTTATTCCGCTCAAATGGAGCATTGGAAGAGTCTTAGAGATTCACCCGGGCCATGATCGTGTTACACGCGTGGTTACTTTAAAAACAGCAAAAGGCATTCTTAAAAGACCAGTGACAAAGATATGTCCACTGCCGTACTGCAAATCTCATAATTAAAATTTACTCTCTAAAAAAAAACATAATCGCAAAAAAAACATAATCTCATTATAAACATAATTAACATCTCTTATTCAATTACTTTTCTCTACTCTATAACAAATGTAAACTCTCTTAATATTTAATTAAATTACACTCATGCATTAACCCCAATAATGCATTTTTCTAAATTTCCCCTAAATTTAACTTCATAAATTTCACTCTTACTTTCTTTTAAACATAACGCATTTTTTCACTTTTTTTTTATTTTACTTTACTATTCTCAAACGAAAATGGAAAATATTTCATTTTGGTGGGCGGTATGTTGATTCTATCCCTTCCTCCCATCCTTTACCCGAAAAACCTTAGTGGGTACGTAGCCGTAGTCGAATACGCAGCGTGACGAGAGAGAGACAAGATCGGCCGAGTACACAGTGTACACAAGCAAGCGCGCGCTATCCTCAAGTGTTTTGTTCAAGCAAAAAATCAACAGGTACGAGTCCAGAACGGGAATAAAGGTGAGTGCCCACAGTCCTGATACCTTAACTCACCTTAATGAACTGAGCCCCTTAATTCTCGCCCGTAACAAACACCTATATACAGAGTGGCGCAACTCATTCGTGTCGGTTGATTATACGAAAACGGAAATATGAAGAAACAAAATATTTTATGGGCATATGTGGAAAGACCATGTGCATAATTTAAAATTATTTTGAAATGTACAGGGTAATGAATGTCAGAACTGTCAGAAATGGTATAAATGTCAGAACTAAGATTTACACCTAAGTTATATTTTTTCTTATGGAACACCCGGTATTTTATTTCATATTTGGATCCTTGGACACAAAATAAGGCCTTTATTATAAGGGTTATTATATATTAATATGTTTACAAGCTTTGGTTTTTGAGATATTTAAAGATATTTAAATATGCATGCTACAATGGAATAGAGTATCAACACCCTGTACATTACTTTTTAGAATTAATTCTTGTGCTGAGTTTAAAGATAGAGAAATAAACTTTACTGAAAAATTGTATTGCTCCCTTAAATTTATACAGGGGTACCAAAATTTGATGATTTATTTTAAATATTTATTTTACATAAAAACCTTGTTATTTCAAATACGACAACCTCTATTTTTTTATCAATCTATTAATTTTTTTTTATTTAAGTTTTCTACTAATAAAAAAGCAGGGTTGGAAAAATCTTCATATTTCTGGGGTCAAAATATACCTACTACCCCTAAAAATATTTGCACTTATTTAAGACTTACCCTGTATAGGGCGATTCACGGTTATGGTACGTTATAGCGTTTCCGGAACCGCAGCTGTTTCTCGGAACCCGTAATTTCGGTACCATGCCTCTAAGGAACCGGGATTTCTAGTTTTTTTTCGGTACTAGCAAATTTTTGTTCAATAATGGTGCAGTTCGTTAAACAGCAAGCAAGGGATGGTTGTCAAAGTAAAATGGTTAAAAAATTGAGGTTTAAATGAAAATAATATCAAATTATTAAATAGTAATTAGTCATGAGAAAATTAACCTGAACACAAACATGATCATCAACATAGATAAAAGAAAATAATCTACTATTAAGATAGATATGAAACTTAATAGTAAAATTTTGGGTCAAAGCGCCCCTCCGTGTTTTTAGTGGAGACTACGTTTAACCCAGCGCCTTCGCCTTTTCTGCTGTAAATGTTTTTTATGTTTATATTTGAATTCAAAGGATTTATTTTTAAAGTTACACTGATATATTAGTATATCAGAGTTTCATGTAAATGATCGTAAGTCGACTGAGGCCCGATTCTGTAAACACTTCTCTTGTCTAGTGACTCATCAATCGTATACAAATAGCATAGGCTAGACAGGAAATTTCTTGCTACGTAGCTTACAGAATCCCACTGCTGGCTGTCTAATGAATAGACCGAGATTTATAAATTTTAAAGCGAACGAAAAAATTCACAGATTTTGCAACATGCGCAACCCTCATAGGCGTATTGAAAATACCAGACACAAAAGTCGGCGGTGGTCGGCAATCATCTGTTTTTTACATTTTATATTAACCTGTGACGTCATTTGGAAGAGCTCAATAGAAATATGAAAGAACTAAACCTTGTTTGGAAAGCAATTTGACATTCGTGACGTCAGCATTCTGGCAGTCTAACGTATCGCTAATTGCCATTCGCAAATACTGGGGTCGGCATTACTGGTCTTGGGTGCCGATTTTCGTGTGTACGAAACGTAAAATAAGATGTACTGAATAAAGACAGAAGGCAAGTATTTTCCCAAGCGCATGGATCTAGCGTCAGATTAAAGTGATTATATTAAAATATTTCGTATTTTGGCTCTCTCCGACTTAGTAGATTAGCGATTCACTCCTATACATGTAAACGCCGACCTAAGGTTTTGTTTGCCAGTAGGGTATATTCGAGATACGTATAGTGAACAAGTGAACCGTTCACAACGTTAAATAATTTTGATATTTGATTTTTATCGTGATGGCTTTTTATAAAAGTGAACAATTTATTAAAAAAAAATATTAATGATGGAGATGGACGTGTGCGGATTCATGAATGGTCACGATCACGGTCACTACACTATAGAAATGTGAGGTATGTATATACATAGAATTAATGGCATTAATTTGCAATAGCACCTGGAACCCACAGTTTCATTATGGAGCCAGATTAAACCAATCAGAATGAGTATTATGTTACCGTAAAAGCCCGAATATTGGTTAAACGTAGGGTTACCCACGTAGGAGCCCGAAATATGCAAAAAATGTCAGTTTAGGTTAAGTATAGATTAGGCCTATATTTTTTTATTAATGCAAAACCAACTAAAACCTAATTCTAATCTAACCTAAACTCACTCCCCCTTTTGCATATTTTGGGCTATTACCTAGGTATTTCTAGGTTTAACCAATATTCGAACTTACGGTTAAATTCGCCGTACAAAAAATAAGTAATAGTTACTGTAGATAAAAATAAATTAAAATATAGTTCCACGATAATTTAGTTTGCAACTTCTTTTCATCATACCTAATAAAAAACCGTCACAACCACAAATATACATAGGTGCCCATAATATGAGTAGCGGTATTGACGGTTTTTTGTTATGATGAAAATGTTGTGTGATATGAAAAAGCAATAAAATATATTATCGATTGCAGGAACTATACCTAGTTTACCTTCAGTATGTCCAATTAATATAGAACATTATACCTATGCATGATATCTATGCATGAAAATTTGCTACCATTATATTTTGATAGTTGAGTTTTTGAAATTATTATTTTATAATTATTATTTCTTAAACAAAACAGACCCACAATAATTCAAATCTTTATGATCCAAGACTTCCAAGAATTATAAAGTAATCTCACGTCAATTTTTCACAGTTTTTTTTAATTATTGCATGCTTTAAATGTTTGCAAAGTTAACAAAAATATTTCTTTGAATACCTTGCAATTGATATATTTGCTATTTAATATTATCAGTTCCCCCATTAAGCCTATTTAATATTATCAGCTCTGCATCATATCCGAAATTCAGATTGTGTGTGACACAACGAAGAGTCAACGTGCAACGTGAACGACAAGAAAAATGGCAAGTAAAAAAACTTGTAAAGTCTTAATTACTAATTACACAGTCCTTCCCTTGAGTTCTCCTGCCTAAAATCTATATTGCCTTTCCTAAGATTTTAAATATAAATGATTGAAACTCAAGTTTACCACAATTTAAACTTAAGATAATTATTTAATTATTAAATCCATAATTATACTAAAATATAACACTTACGAAGTTTCTAAATATTAACTATTTCTACTTAATCCAGTAGCGTAGCGTAGGCCCCGCAGCACCCGCAATGGGGCCTCGTGATTTTGTTTACTAAATACATATATATGTGAACAGCGTCCCCTACAATTTCCAAAAATATTGTGTTGATTTATTTTTTAATGTTTTATTTTTTATGTTCTTTTATTATTATTTTTTCTAGTTCTAGTTATTATTTTTTCTAGTCTATAAGTTTTTTTTTGTTTTTATATTTTAAATGACTTGATATACGTACATAAAGCTATATTATGTTTTTAGTGTGTTTTTTTTATTTTAATATAAGGGCACCAAAAAAATTTTGCGGGGGGGCCTCACATTTGAAGTTACGCTACTGACTTAATCATTTAATAATTCTGATAAAAACACTCTTGATTATTTATTTTGAAAATCATACGGGCTATAATCATTAATATGACTATATTAACAATACTTAAATCAAAATTTATTTGAAGGAATGCCATAACCATCATTACAATAAATTGTAAAACAATAAGTATGTAATAATAACTCGGAATAATTATTAAAAACTGCTCATCGCGTTATAGATGTCGGCGTCTTGTCTCTATTATTGTATTACCCGTTTAGCTATAGTTTGATTTCAGATAATGCAGATTTTAATGTGCCATTTATGTTTTTTATTGGAATTATTATTTTTAGCATATTTTGTATACTCTATGAAGTGATTTTAAGAAGTGCTCCTGTTCATTTTTCATTTTTCAATTATTAAAGTGCCTATTTAGATACATTTAAAATTAATTAATTAATTGGTGTATAGTATTTGTATTATGGGTTTGTTTATTTTTTATGAAATGTATTTTTTTCCTATTAAAATAAACATAGCTTACTAAATCACTAGCCAGCCATTTTTAAATACAGGGTGTTAATTAAGTATCTGGCCAAACTTCAGGAGATGATTTTTTGAGTGTTTTTAAGGTAAAAAGTTCATATAAACATGTGTCCGGAAATGTATAATTTTAAAGATGTCAATGTGTTTTCTAATAGGCCTTTTTTATTAATATCTCAAAGATCCGTTGGCCGATTTTGTTGAAATTTCGCCGTGTTGTGAACTTTGATAAGTTAGCACTAATTAAATGATAATTATTTACAACAATATTCAAACGATAAAAACTTATCCCGATAAAAAATATTTGGCACCGCCTTGGATTCATTTGTTTTTACGCCTTTTGGCGGTGGAAACCATGCAAGCTTTTTCTTTGTCCTAAGTTGTTAATTAAAAAAATAATAATCATATAAAAAAAAATATAGGTCCTAATTAGTAGTGGGAACTATCGAATGAATACTATCGAAACATTCGATAGTTGCAATTCATTCGAATAATTCGATAGTTAGTAAGAAAACATTCGTTGAAAACTATTCGAATAAAAATTATCGAATAGATCCGTCATCTGCCTTGAAATATTGTATTCTAGTAATTCGGCTGCAAAAACCATTCATTTATAAAATTCATTCATTTATGAAATTCATTCATTCGTCAGGATGGATTATAATAAAATATTAACTGAATTTTAGTTGTCGCCCGGCGACGTAGGTTTCTTTCCGAGAAACCCGACAGCGGTCGGTGGCAATGCTATGAAAGAAGCCGGCATCTTTGATTTTTTGCGGAGTCCGATATAGATAAGGACACATTATTTTTTTTATTGAGGTGCTAGTATTTACACAGAAAATACATTATGAAAGGCACTGTTACCATATTTTGGTATTAGTTGATATTCGCAAAGAATATTATTGTTTGGCTTTAGTTAATTAGGGATAGTATGTCTATATATTCTGCATTTTTTTTTATTAATATTCTGTTGTTACATTGCAATAATACTTGTTATTTTGGATGCAGGAAAATTATTTTTAATGTTTTTTAGCAAAGACTGGTTTAATAAATAATAATAACAGTAATAATTTGTTATACCTATTAACAACAAAATTTAAAATCATTTAATATAAATATTTTCTTTTAAGTAGTAGCAAAATATAAACAACAAATTAGATGTCAAAATTATTTATATTAGATCCTATTTAAAAATAATATAGTCTCTAAATTTTTTGGCAACGTTGGTTTATTAAATAATAATAATTACAGAACTAATTTGTTATATTAACAACAAATTTTAAAATCATGAAATATAAACATTTATTAATTTTCTAAGCATGCAGTGTAATGGAAGGAAAATATAAATAAAAAATTAGAAATCAAAATTATTTATATTAGGTGCTTTATATTACTATTTAAAAATTATATTTACTTTTACTGGCATTTACTTTAAAAATAAAATGAAATATTTTTTCTTCGCAAAAACTACATGTAAGAGAATTAGCATAAACAAAATACAAACATCGTTAACTTTTTTTAAATTGGCACGTGTAAAACTTTCATTTTAATTTTCTCTCACCCCATAGTTTGAGTTTGATAACCATTTACTTAAATATGATTATACAACCACATTACTTAAATATGATTATTAACTTCAACTAATTCATATTATTAAAACATCTAAAATACAAATATGTATTTTTAAAATTAATTGTACGTTCATCCCATCTCTCTTAAAAATTGCTACTTCTCAAAATTTCCCATTAAAAAATAGACCACCTTAATTTTGACCACCTGCACATGCACACAATCGTCAATAAATAAAATTAAAAAATAACTACTATTTTAGTATTTTAACTATTTTAATAAACGCAAAAATAGCACAGTATTTATACGGCGAAGTTATAAAAATTTGGAAGAACTAATAATGCACTGACGCATACAAAAATCAAACGAATACTAAATTTCATTTATCAAAAGCATTCGATAGTCGTGACTCAACGATAACCATTTAGTCGCACGGCGAGGTTGTCACATATGCTTTAGTATACAAATGAATGAACGATTTTATTCGAATAAAACCATTCGATAGTTGAAATCATTCATTCAGTAACCATTCGATAGTCTAATTCATTCGATAGTTCCCATCGCTAGTCCTAATAGCCTAAATTTTATCCTTGTTTATAATAATATACAAGGATTTTATCAAAATGTATCAGCAGATCCGATGAGACCCGAGTTATTATGTTTTGGAACTTAATGATTTAATTAATTATTCCCTTTAATGCATCGATTGTGCGCATTATCCTACGCGCCAAGAAAAAATATTGCATTAGTCTAAATTTATTATTTATGTTATTCCGCTCTTTCACGTATAATTTGCCTCTTGATTCTCTACGGAAAGAGTTAGATTAAAATAGCCCAACTGTACCTAACAACCCATGCCTTGACGCATATTCTTTTTTTATAATAATATCGGCTTTCCCAGACTAAACATCCATATCCATAAAATAGTTGGCCCACACACACTAATAAGACCTCATTTCGGCCCTCGAACGGCCTTGCGATCGACTTACGTGTTGACAAGTTGATTAGGCAGGTTATTGAACTCATGTTGCCTCTAGCATGTCGTTTTTTCAAAGATGGGTCCCATATAAACGCGGCCAGAAGTATTTTCAATACTAAAAAATCAAACAACGAATATATACCATATATTTTTCTTTTATCTAAGATACATACCTTATCGTCTTTTGGAAACACGTACATTTTTGCAGTTTTGTTAGTTTCTTTGCAAGATGCAACACAACAAGAAAACACCATTTTTACAGTTAATAAATAATAAAACTATTTCTGACTATGATATTTAAAATTTAGATAGATAGAAAATTAAAAAACAAACGAGTATTTGCAAACGCAGGCCCAAATTCAATAAAAATCAAAATATTTCCTGCGAAAATCAGACTTTTTTCACTGAAAAGGTATTTTTTGATTTATCATTAGTCATTGTCAAGTTGACAATATACAGGGTGTTTTCGAATTAGTCTAAAAAATTATGGTGTGATTCCTCATGTGTTCTTAAAACAATTTTTATATAACCATTAGGTCTAAAGTACTTCTTTTCTGATCTACAGGGTGTTAACAATTAAAAAAAAAACGATTTTTTTCCTTAACATAAATGGTACACCACTTCTTATATATAAGAAAATATATTTTTTTCTTGACTGGTCATCCTTTTTCAACAAAATTGATCTTTTGAATTTTTCTTGTTCATCAAACGGTTGTCGAAAAAAATAAATATACTTATTAAGAGCCCGCCTTAATTCGTTTTCTAATGATTTTTTATTTTTTAGATTATTTAGGAAACACCCTGCATATGCATATATATGCATATCACAGGCAACCAAATAAACTAGTAACCTCTAAAAATTATTTTTCCTACCACTAGCGACATACCGTGTTTTTAGTGTGTACTAAATTATTTTATCAAAATTTCACCATATAAGTTTCCAGGCAATGATCATAAATGACTCGCAAAAAAAATCAAAGCACAATTTTTTGAATTATTACTACAACCAATAGCAGCACACAGTAAGGCACTCATTTTTTGTGAATCCGTCTCTGTGCTGGGACGCAGCGCTCGAACCTCACAGGTCGACGGACGGAACTCAACTGAAACGCTCTGCAATCTGCCGATATTCGACAGATTGTAAAAACTGGCAGAAAATATTTGGGAGAGTGCAACTACTCTTTTCCTTTTACTATGCCAGTATGTCTGATTTTTAGACTTTTTATTGTTTACATATGAGAACCCTTTTATGCATACTGACTTTTTTAGGGGTACTAGTACACATAAACACTAACCAAACCAAATTCGTTAATATATAAAAAAAAACATTCACATTTACAAACTAACAATTTCATACATTCTACAAAATAATATCCAAATATATTATACTTTTGGTATATTTTTACTTTGGCAATAGTTTTGTTACTATATAGAAGAAATACTTTTGTATTTAAATGCTTGTAACTAAAAAAAAAGTTTTGAAAATGTTTCCTTTTTACATCGCTTGACGCTATTTAATAAAATAAAGTAGCTAAGAAACGAAACGTCAGATTGAAAATCTAATAACATCAACATGTTGAACAAGAAAAGTAGCAATAAAAATCTAAAATGTGTATTGTTATATTTTCAAATAATGATCAGAAAAAAAATCGAAATCGTTTTAAAAAATCGAAGATTTTTTAGACTCTAAAAAAATCAACAAGGCGTTCACTTTTTCTAATTTATCATTGTATCTTTTTTTACGAGATTCCTGCAGTTTATATGAGACACCGTGTATAAATGTTCCAATCCCAGTTTTATATAAGAATTTAGTTTTAATCAGAAATATCCGTACAGAGTTTAAATAAATATATTGTGTCAGATTTATGTAATTTTCTTCAATAGAAGAAGAAAAATCTAAAAAATCATAAAATTATTATGTTTACATTCAACTCCTTTTCAGAGATTTTAACAGTCATCACCACTCATTTTAATCAAACTAAAAAAAATTCGAAAAAGAAGTTTCATCAAACACATTCACACCAAAAACAAACAAAATACATTACGTAAGTACCAAGGTACGAGCAATCTCTTTGCCAAATCAATATCAAAACACACTCAAACCAAAACACATGACAAAAATTGTTTGGATTCTGTGTTTTTCCTTACATTTTCGTAACGGTCATTTGTTGATTTTTTACAGGTAGCTTTTGGGAAAGGAAAACAGACACGACTAGGCGAGAAAAACGTGAAAACAAGCGAGTCGAGTCGTCCAAGGACCGCCGATTTAAAATTGGAAGCACGTGTGACGTGGAAATCTGGAAAGCCTTCGGGAAAACAACGAGAGCGAATCCGCGAATTTTCTGCTACTGGTTTCATTCAATTGGCAAGTGCATGGCCCGGGAAGACGCTGTTGCCACGTCTTGACTTATGTTTTAGGTTATATTCAGATAAACGTACAGGGTATCTCATTTTAGTTGAAATCGTACGGTTACTCCGTTATTAGTGGAGATAGAAGGGTGCGGTCTTGCACGATCCTGTCCCACTTTTTTGTCAAACGGTAGATGCTGTCAACAAAATTTTCATAGACCTCTTCGTTTCTGAGCTACAGGGTCTTTTTGAAAATTTTGCAATTTGGGACAGCCTCAGTATCTTCGTTATTGTGAAAGATATTGAGAAGGTGAAAACTGACTCTTGTAGAACTTTTTATATTATACCGGGTGCGTCCTCAAAAGTGGCTCATCCCCTATAACTTTTTTATTTTTTCAGATAAGAAAAACGAGATTTGGTATGTTTGTATATGACATAAATTGGGATTGATTGATGTATTCAATTGCTTTTAGTCACTTCCCGTTTCACCGGAAATGACTACAACTTATGATTTTTAAATGGCACCCTCGGTATTTTTTTACTTTATTGGATAGAAAATGACACTCTGAATAGAATGACATATCATATGTCAACTTTTGAAATTTTCTCATGTGGTTTATTTGAAATTGTAACATGCGGTTCATAACGACAATTTGACTCGAAATATCAAGTTTGTGGTACCAAATTATTCGTAAAAAATGCTTTTTCTAAATATGCTAATGAGCCACCCTCGTTCGATTTGAAAAAATGGAGATATGATTAAAAATACGATTTGGCATCTTTTAATAGGCTAGGACAAGACACGAAAAACATTAGATGATCAAACTTTGAATAAGAAGACTAAGGAAGAAGCATAGCAAAAATCTTAGGTCCACCGCGAAGGGACTCAAATAAGGCAGACTTAAATTCCGGTTTATCAGTGCCGTTCTAATTTTATTTAAAAAATGTAAAACTATGATGTAGGGTCGCAGACTCAATAATTTGTTTTTTTTTATTTTACGTTGTGAATAAATGTTGGTAGTTATTAAAATTGTTATAAAAATATAAAATTCTAATAAAAATAGATAAGTTATAATAATTATTTATTAACACAAACATCCGATACGCTACTGAAGCAGGTAAGTCAAATTGACGTATCTAAATTCTTTGACAAGTAGTAAATAAAAGCAAAAATGCAAGAAAAATATATAATTAGTTAATTTAAGTGAATTTCATAAATGATCGGTTTACTACACGTATGTATATTATATTATAGTCACTTACTAGCGAAAAGTTGTTCCATTATTTCATTCGATTTTTGCCGAGATCTACCGCACGCTACACAACCAACTATTTTAGAGTCTTTTTCGATAAATCGCGATAGTGTCACTGTTAATTCAAGTTCTGTCACAATTTCCATCAAGATTTACTACCGTTATACAACTATCAGTAGTAGAATAAATAATAAATAACATAAAATAAGCTCCGTAAAGACTGACAAATCCACAAAATTTCAAATCAACTTTAAATGTGTCAAATAAATCGTCAAACAGAACTGTCACGGATCCCCACCCTAGAGTCCTTTTTCCGCCCACCATGCATGAATACATGGATACCATTATGCTCCTTCCTTAGTCTTCTTATTCAAAGTGATCAAATCTATTTTTCCAAGGCTCCTTGAATAAAAATTAGTGTTTTTAACACAACCATGGCACTCTAGATTGAAATTTAAAATACGATTTTTTTAAGTGAATATGTCAAAAGTTGACATATGATATGTCATTCTGTTCAGAGTGTCATTTTCTATCAAACAAAGTAAAAAAATACCTTGGGTGCCATTTAAAAATCAAAAGTTGTAGTAATTTCCGGTAAAACAGGAAGTGACTAAAAACAATTGAATACGTCAATCAATCAAAATTTACGTCATACTAACATACCAAATCTCGTTTTTTTATCTGAAAAATAAAGAAAGTTATAGGGGTGAGTCACTTTTGAGATGTACCCGGTATGGCACCCCTTATGGCAAGCCAGATCATATAATTTATAAATATACAGGGTGTTCAATTTAAGAAAACATAACTTTAGTTCATATCTTTAAAAATATTCTTTTCGTAGAAGAACAGACTAGGTCACTGTATTCTACGTAAAAAGTTCAACAATAAACTGTTTTCACCCTCTCGATACCTTCCACAATAACAGAGATACGGGGGTGTCCCAAATTGCAAAATTTTCAAAAAGACCCTGTAGCTGAGAAACGAAGAGGGCTACGAAAATTTTGTTTACGGCATCTTCCGTTTGACAAAAAAATGGGACAGGTTAGTGCAAACCGCACCCTTCTATCTTCACTAATAACGGAGATACTGTATGATTTCAACCAGAATGGGACACCCTGTATAGGCTGCTGTTATATTTTATTGAAGTATAATTAGGATATACTGGGTGTTTTTCAAAAGTGGCTCACCCCTAGAGCTTTTTTATTTTTTCAGATAAAAAAACAATATTTGGTATTTTAGTATGTGACATAAATCAGGACTGATTGACGTATTCAATTAGTTACGGTCACTTCCTGTTTTACCGGAAATGACTGCAACTTTTGATTTTAAAAATCAACCAGAGGATATTGGTACCCACAGTATCAAGTTTATTATAATGCTTTTCTTAGCCAACGTTCCAAAAACTCTTCCAAACCAAAAACAAGTAAAATGTTCCGATTTCTAGTAAGAATTGGCAACGGTGCGGCGTGGCTGGCTGGGAGCCAACGTTCGCACCAGTGACGCGATACGGCGTCGCGACGACGTGCGCCCGAGCCGACGACCAACCGGGCGACGCTCGACGACGCTGTAAATTTCGACCACTGCCGGCCGCCAAACGTAAATTCCGCTGTTTTTCGACCGATGCGATTAAGCGAACGTTGGCGCTTCGCTAAAAAGCCAATAGGTACTAGGGATGATAACGATGACGTCGATGTTTCTGAAAAATCGATGTTTCAGTAACAACCATCGATGATTTACTATTGCAACCAGCTTGACAAATCTGAGAAGAGATGTGAATTTTACGATTTTGACATCATCATCTTTATCATCATCATCATCATTTTCAGCTTATTCAACAATTTCCAATTATGGTGTAGCCTCCTTCATATACTTTCTTTGTAGTTGGGCCCATTGTTGTCTATGCGAGTCTAAAATAAAATCCGAAATAAATAAATAAAATTATTTTTTCCAAATTTCGGATAAACGGTAAGGACTAGAAAAAAGTTTTAAAATATTTAAATTCAACTATTCGAGAACATTTTAGTTTTTTAAAACAGATACGTCTACAACATCAACAAATAAAAAATCGGTAAAAAACTTTTAAGTTAAACGGTTTTATCTTATGTGCACTGAAAACTAGAAAATAATAATAACAATTAGGTATTTTGAACTTTTAGTTCAGAAATATTTTAGTACTAGGCAGAATAGCTTTTAGGCATATTAGACTAAAATAAAAACGTGGGGCCCATTAACTATTGCCGTAATACTTTCTTCTATACTAAGTGTGGATTGCATCGACTTACTATAATCGTAACTGGAGATTTTGACAATCAATAACCAGCCGTGGCGGCTTCACCAGCGAACGCCGAGCTCATGATCTACCAAAGTATAAAGATATGCTTTGCCATAGGTAGGATTTCAGAGGGGCCCCACCTTTTTATTTTAGTCTAATATGCCTAAAAGCTATTCTGCCTAGTATTAAAATATTTCTGAACTAGAAGTTCAAAATACCTAATTGTTATTATTATTTTCTAGTTTTCAGTGCACATAAGATAAAACCGTTTAACTTAAACGTTTTTTTACCGATTTTTTATTTTCTAGTTTTTAGTATTTAACGGAAATGCCTACCGAATATTCCTCATTCTATTTAATTCATTTAGTGCATCATTATTACATGGTTTTTTACCTGATAATTTATTACAATCTGACGCTCAGGTGTTTCTGACGCTAACAACTCTCTCTGTCTGTCGGGTTCTGATGCTAGCCTAGACTCATGACACTCAGGTGTTTCTGACGCTAACAACTCTCTCTGTCTGTCGGGTTCTGATGCTAGCCTAGACTCATGACACTCAGGTGTTTCTGACGCTAACAACTCTCTTTGTCTCTCTCGTTGTGATGCCAGCCTAGACTCATGACGCTCAGGTGTTTCTGCCGCTAACAACTCTCTCTGTCTGTCACGTTGTGATGCTAGCCTGGACTCATGACGCTCAGGTGTTTCTGACTCTACCAGCTGCCTTTGTCTCTCACGTTGTGCTATTAACCTGGCATCATGTTGCTCAGGTGTTTCTGTTGCTAACCGTTCATTTCGTCTCTGTAGTCGACTATAGGTTTCATTTTCAGTTTCTTTTGCACGTTTCGTTCTATACTTTTCTTTCGCCTTTTCGAGCCTTCTTTTTCGTTGTGTAGCAGTTTCGTTTTTATTTTTGTTTGTTTTTTTATTTATTGTTTCCATGTTGTTCTCACGAGTAATGGACATTTTAACAGTCGACCCCCCAGAGGTCCAGTAGAGGGGCAAGGCTATAATATACAACAAGAGGCGCCCAATCTTGAAAGGAAAAGGCTTGCGACATTACATTTTTAGCCACCCTAATGCCATACAGTCCTCAGCACGTTTTAACCTATTACCTTAACTTGGGTGGTAAAGCTACCGTTAACTACGTAGGTACATCTAATCACCTATTTTTTTATCTGTCCTTCTAACGTCACACAATCTTGGACACAACTGTTCTGGACACGACGACTCATGCACGACTCATTCAACTATTCGAGAACATTTTAGTTTTTTAAAACAGATACGTCTACAACATCAACAAATAAAAAATCGGTAAAAAACTTTTAAGTTAAACGGTTTTATCTTATGTGCACTGAAAACTAGAAAATAATAATAACAATTAGGTATTTTGAACTTCTAGTTCAGAAATATTTTAGTACTAGGCAGAATAGCTTTTAGGCATATTAGACTAAAATAAAAACGTGGGGCCCATTAACTATTGCCGTAATACTTTCTTCTATACTAAGTGTGGATTGCATCGACTTACTATAATCGTAACTGGAGATTTTGACAATCAATAACCAGCCGTGGCGGCTTCACCAGCGAACGCCGAGCTCATGATCTACCAAAGTATAAAGATATGCTTTGCCATAGGTAGGATTTCAGAGGGGCCAAAACCTCATACGCCATTTTGTAACAACGTCCATCTTGGATTTTAAATTTTGTCATAATTACAGTATTCTACTAGTGTAGCCCTTTCATTTGATACCCATATTGAGGGGGTTGTGGAAAAATATGAAATCCGCCATTTTGTACCGGCGGCCATCTTAGATTTACAATGTTATTGATATTATTATATTGTATTGTCATCGGAACTAAAGGTGTGTACCAAATTTCAGATCAATCTGACAACAGGAAGGTACTTAAATTTCAATTTCTAATTTTGACCCAAATAAACAAACAAATAAATAAATACCGTACGGGTCGAGCTAAATAAAACCGTTTAAAAACCGTTGACGTTCTGTTAAAATGACATTATATCCAAGTTAAACTTCAAAATCAACAATTACTACATGATAACAATTATTACTTATTAAGGTAAAACCAAAAGGCCCCAAACTTTCTGTATGATTATTTTTAATTTTTACGTATATTATGTTTTTATTTATGTTATGTTCTTTAAAATCAAAGAAGCGATTGCCATACATTACTAACATCTAGAGATGCATCAGCAATACATTTATTTTTATTAGATTGTATTAAAAAAGCCTCTTTTATTTTTCTTTATGTCTATCGCTTCTTTCATTATAATTTGGGCGTTATTAAAATTTATTCTGTGCCCTGTGTTCCACGAATGCTGACAAATATTAAATTTCTGAAAATCTCCCTTTCTTAAATAATCTTTATGTTCTTTAATTCGAACATTTAAAGGTCTAGATGTTGCACCAATGTAAAAAAAATGTTTTAAAAAATTACAGTGTTCTCGAATAGTTCAATTTAAATATTTTAAATAGTTTTTTCTTTAGTCTTTGTATTTTTTTGCTTCCGACGACGGAAAGAGATAGACTTTCCGAAACGTTAAGCATTTTTTTGTTCGTTAGGCAAATTTGTATATCTGTAAACCTAACTTCTGACAAGTAGTCTTCGTTTTAACGCAGAAATGTTTAAATTAAATTTTTAGTTTAAATGTTAAAAAATAACTATTTTATTTTGTAGATTTTCTTGCAGTGGCGAAATACCCATATAGGATTTTTTGGAGAGATGAATCCGCCACATAGGTATGGACATTTT
Source organism: Sitophilus oryzae (assembly GCF_002938485.1). Lineage (NCBI taxonomy): Eukaryota > Metazoa > Arthropoda > Insecta > Coleoptera > Curculionidae > Sitophilus > Sitophilus oryzae. The sequence goes on from NW_022147488.1 coordinate 956,712, forward strand.
TTATAAAAATGATCTCTATACTTTTTTTGCTTAGATCAAAATTAACCGAGATTGGGTGGCTAGAAGCTAGAGTACAGCTTTTTATTGAAATTTTTTTTCAAAGTCCTTACTGCTTCTCCGAAATATAGAGAAAAAAAAACACTTTATTTATATTTTTCATCCCATCTCGGGGTGAATTTAAAAAATCTTAATTGAAATTCATAATTTTCTAAGCAAATAGAATAAAAATGTTAAATATGTGAATTTTTCAGCAACTTATAATTTTTTTAAATTTCTACTATCCCTTAGCTTCTAGCCATCATATCTCGGTTAATTTTGATCTAAGAAAAAAAGTATAGAGATCATTTCTATGTAAAATTTCAAGCTCTTTTTTCTAGTTCTTACCGTTTCTCCGAAATTTTGAAAAAATAATTTTATTTATTTATTTCACCCCTTCCCGAGGGTGAATTTTAAAAAAAATCTTTCACAATTCGTTTTTACATCTCAAAAAAAAATCAATAAATATCAAACATTCAAGTTTTTACCAAAACTTCGTATTTGAAAACCTATCTTCTTGGACTAAAAGAAAACTGCCAATAGAAGACAATTTTTGACCGATATGAGTGAACCATAGACTTAAAATAAAATATAGACTGAGCATCTCATTCATAAATAGCTGGAACATGCGGTCAGACAATATCTTGTTATTGTTGTGTTATTGTTTTAGGTTATAACCAGTGCGACACGAGCGATAGACAGGTTGTCTCTGTCGTAACGGTCGTTCCCTGACGACTCTGCCGAGAAACACAACACTGTCTTTCGTTTCTCAAGTACACCTGAACTGTATCATAGCCGGGTAATTTTTTTATTTTAATGAAGCTATAATTAAATTAAAAATATATCGTATTTAAACGTTTTTATATTTTATTAAGATCTAGGACAGGTTTTTTAAATAAAAGTTTAGAAAAAACGTCTTAGAGTCCAAAAAGGATAAAAATAATAAAATACACGTTATAGAAGAAATTTTATAATCGAAATTACGTAATTTTTGAAATTAATAATAAATTATTAATTTTAGTCAAACATTTACAACCCCTAATATTAATCAAAACAGGATCTATTCCACAGATATAATAGAATCGGCGACAGGGAGAGAGAAAAAAAAATGATCGTTGTAATTTTTTTTCTGGTTAAGTGATGTCTTATGTAAATTAGAGAAAACATAAATCTGTTCCATTAAAGCAAGGAAGGTGATAGGAAGTGGATAAAATGAAAACTACATTTATTTAACTCGGTACTGTCTTTATTATACCGGGTGCGTCCCAAAAGTGGCTCATCCCCCATATTTTTTTTATATTTTCAAATAAAAAAACAAGATTTAGTATGTTAGTATATGACATAAATTAAGATTGATTGACGCATTCAATTGTTTTTGGTCACTTCCTGTTTCACCGGAAATGACTATAACTTTTAATTTTTATACGGCACCCACGGTATATTTCTCACTTTATTCGATAGAAAATGACACTCTGAATAGAATGACATTTCATATGTCAACTTTTGACATTTTCGCATATGGTTTAATTGTAATTGTAACACGCGGTTCATAACGACAATTTGGCTCGAAATACCAAGTGTGTGGTATCAATATATTCATAAGAAAATGCTTTTTCCAAATATGCTAATGAGTCACCCTTGTTCCATTTGAAAAAAATGACATATGTATGATTAAAAATACGATTTGTACATCTTTTTAACCTGCCTAGACAAGACACAGAAACCTATTAGACGATCAAAAACTATTTTTCCAAGGCTCCTTGATTAAAACTTGTTTTTAACAACACCATGGCACCCTGTATTGACATTTAAAATACGATTTGTTTTAAGCTTGACAATGTCAAAAGTTGACATATGATATGTCATTCTATTCAGAGTGTCATTTCATATGATATGTCATTCTATTCAGAGTGTGTCATTTTTATCGAATAAAGTAGCAATATACCGAGGGTGCCTTTAAAAAATCAAAAAGATGTAATCATTTCGGTGAAACAGGAAGAGACCAAAAACAATTGAATACGTCAATAATTCCTGAATTTATGTCATATACCTACTAACATATTCAAATCTGTTTTTTATTTGAAAAAAATAAAAAGTTATAGGGGTGAGCCACTTTGAGACGACCCGGTATATTAAAAATATTGTTTCATAATGTAATATCATTTTAAAATTCTTGTATGTTATTTTAGATTCTGGAGATAATTTTAGAATAAACCGGAATATATTTTTAATAAAAAATTATTATTAATTATTAACAAGGTTATAATTATGATTTTGTTACAAAAGCCTTTATATAAATGATTATGTAAGAGAAAAAAATCAGATTTTACATTTTACTAAAATATTATCTAAATAAGCGCCTTTCTACAACAACCCCACTTGACTCCCAATGGGTAAATTGAGAGTTGCCTACCGGTCGAAAGTCGTTTCAAGACTTTAAATGGATTATTTAAGTCAAATTTCTTGCAAAATTTGGCACTGGCGAACCATATTTTATAGTTCTTGAACAGAAAAAGTCAATAAAATAAACACTTAAGGACTACAAGCTAAGAAAATGCGTTAATACAACTGGGGAGATAAGTGGCAACAAAGCTTTACCGCATACGTGCGACACGTACTACAAGGTAATAAATGAATGAACAGGCGATCTCGCCTCTAATCGGTGGTGCCATATTGTAAAGAACTTATCCTTTTCAAATAGTGTCCGACTTATAATTTAGTAGTATAAGGACTATTTAATACATCTATGGAATATTAAAATCTACTTTATAAAAATGTAGTATTAATATCTCAATATATGTGTATAATAAGAAAAAAAATATTGATAATATTAAAGACGTGACAACATAGGCTGGATGAGGAAGGCTCGGTCGACTGTACCCAGAAGTAAACATGGGTACAAAAAAGATTGTTTGACTGCGTTGAGATGTAAATAGTGTAGTCTATATTTTATTTTAAGTCTATGGAGTGAACCTATAAGTTTATTGTCTTAACTAAAATTATTCCTTCACGAGCCTGATATACATCCATTAGGGTTATTTTTGTAAACAATGACTCTTTTTCGATGTACATTACTTTCCTTCTTGTTGTTTTTCAACGACACGATAGTTATTATAGTTCAGGGTATTTTTAGATCGTGTTTACATTGTATAAGTTCATAAATCCTGGAGCATTTTATTACCGTTGAATGCCAGTACACTATAAATGTTAACACCGCGTATTTCATATAAATAACTGGCATTGGTGCATTGGTATAGTTTGCAATGGTTTAATTATTTTAAATATAATTTCTTACAGTGAGTATCCTTCGTGATTCACAGTTCACACAATACTCGATAAAAAGCCGAGCGAATTTTCTACATACATTGCAGGAAGCAAATTTATACCACGCCGTATATATAGAATAAGAATATAGGTATCGATTTTTTATGCAAATAATTACAAAAAATTTAGAATTTCAAGTCATCGTATTAAAAAATTCAAAATGTGACCAAAGCTTATAATTTTAATAATTTATTTGCTTTACTTTGATTAATCGTGATGTAACATTTTTTTGTAATTTGTAGAGTGATGAACCACCCCAAAAAATACCAAGGAGTGAAGAAGCAGAAATAACTACTATCGAGGAAAATAATATCACTTTACTTACTACAGACCAGGAAAACCTAATTTTATCAGAAAATAATATACCTCGTAATATGCCTGTATACTGTATATGATGTATAGACTTCTCTTAGATCAAAATAAATTTTAATTGAGTCAATAGTATTCGCTATTGGTTTAAGAAAAGTGTCCCTTTAATCAAAAAATGGTCCCTTTTCAATCAAGAATTTTTGCATGAATCAAAAAGACTATTGTTCTTGTAGCAAGAACTTCTTTGCATATTCATTTTGGGTCAAGAGTGAAATACTTTGGACAGATAGATTCTTCTATTCTCGAAAGTAATTTTTTAAAGCTTATGAAAAGATAGTTAATGCTTTGGGCAAAGAAACGTCGTTCTTCGCCCTATTGAAAAGCGCCAATCTTTTGGGTCAAAGTCATATTCATTTCGACTGAGAGATCCTTTTTTTCAGTGTACATATATATTTATCCGTTGCGTATTGAGGGACAACATTTTACGACCTACTTCCACAATGCTTTGAAATAATCTAAATCAAGCGAATCGCTCGCCGCTTGCTACTTGCCATTCATCACCGAAAGAATATGTGCCCTGCGCACGCAACTTACTGCTTGGCGTTAACGAGTACTTACATGAAATAATGAATGAATACTATCGAAACATTCGATAGTTGCAATTCATTCGAATAATTCGATGGTTAGTAAGAAAACATTCGTTTAAAACTATTCGAATAAAAATTATCGAATAGATCCGTCATCTGCCTTGAAATATTGTATTCTAGTAATTCGGCAGCAAAAACCATTCATTTATAAAATTCATTCATTTATGAAATTCATTTATTCGTCAGGATCGATTATAATAAAATATTAACTGAATTTTAGTTGTCATCCCGGCGACGTAGGTTTCTTTCCGAGAAACCCGACAGCGGTCGGTGGCAATGCTATGAAAGAAGCCGGCATCTTTGATGTTTTGCGGAGTCAGATATAGATAAGGACACATTATTTTTTTTATTGAGGTGCTTGTATTTACACAGAAAATACATTATGAAGGGCGCTGTTGCCATATTTTGGTATTAGTTGATATTAGCAAAGAATATTATTGTTTGGCTTTAGTTAGTTAGGGATAGTATGTCTATATACTCTGCATTTTTTTATTAATATTCTGTTGTTACACCGCAATAATACTTGTTATTTTGGATGTAGGAAAATTATTTTTAATGTTTTTAAGCAAAGACTGGTTTAATAAATAATAATAACAGTAATAATAATTTGTTATACCTATTAACAACAAAATTTAAAATCATTTAATATAAATATTTTTTTAAGCAGTAGCAAAATATAAACAACAAATTAGATGTCAAAATTATTTATATTAGATCCTATTTAAAAATAATATAGTCTCTAAATTTTTTGTGTGTGGCAACGTTGGTTTATTAAATAATAATAATTACAGAACTAATTTGTTATATTAACAACAAATTTTAAAATCATGAAATATAAACATTTATTAATTTTTTAAGCATGCAGTGTAATGGAAGGAAAATATAAATAAAAAATTAGAAATCAATATATATTTATATTAGGTGCTTTATATTACTATTTAAAAATTATATTTACTTTTAAAAATAAATGAAATATTTCTTCGCAAAAAACTACATGTAAGAGAATTAGCATAAACAAAATACAAACATCGTTAACTTTTTTTTTAAATTGGCACGTGCAAAACTTTCATTTTAATTTTCTCACCCCATAGTTTGAGTTCGATAACCGCATTTACTTAACCACATTACTTAAATATGATTATTAAGTTCAACTAATTCATATTATTAAAACATCTAAAATACAAATATGTATTTTAAAATTAATTGTAAGTTCATCTCATCATCTCTTAAAATTGCTACTTCTCAAAATTTCCCATTAAAAATAGACCATATACCATATAAAATTAAATAATTGAAAAGATCGGACTACGGAAAACCACACAATTTTTTCATTTATTTTAACTATTTTAATAAACGCAAAAATAGCACAGTATTTATACGGCGAAGTTATAAAAATTTGGAAGAACTAATAATACACTGACGCATACAAAAATCAAACGAATACTAAATTTCATTTATCAAAAGCATTGGATAGTCGTGGCTCAACGATAACCATTTAGTCGCACGGCGAGGTTGTCACATATGATTTAGTATACAAACGAATGAATGATTTTATTCGAATAAAACCATTCGATAGTTGAAATCATTCATTCATTATCATTCGATAGTCTAATTCATTCGATAGTTCCCATCGCTACTTACAACAAGCGACGGGTGAAAAACCGTATTTTAAAATACGAGTGATATTTTGCTCGAGTGATCACTCGGTTATTGCAAGCGCTTGAAACTCGAGTACTCGATTATTGAAATTAATCGGGTTTTCCCATCACAAGACCCAATGACAAAGAGAGTATCTAAATATGTGAGGGAGGCTACGACCATAATTGGAAATGGTTGATTAAGCTGAAAATGATGATGATGATGATGATAATTTATTTATTTTTTGAACTAAAATTAGCACCATAATTATAAAACAAAAAGAATTTCGGACTTCCATTGTCTTTATTTATTTTGCTTACAGCATCAGTGTAAGCAAAACAAATAAAGACAATCAAGTAACATTCAAAGAATTATATGAATAGAAAATTAACCACATACTTCCAAGTAGCAAAATAAATTATACTCTGTTTTTTTTCTCAGGTAAGATTTCGACAGACGATGACAGAAGAAAAGCAGATGACGTCCCATACCAATCTATTTATTTTACTAAAAAAAGTTTCTAATAATTTTTAAGTTATCTATGGATGGGTTTAAATATAAATCCGTCATACGTCGTGTCTTGTTGTTTTTAACCAGTTTTATTGGTTTATTTAAAAAATGACAGATCGTATTTCAATTTTATTGGTTTGACGGAACGATGAACGATAAACGGACGCCGATGCGTATGAACTCGCCTTTAGATTTTTGTCATTTTTGACGCTTGTCAAAGTCTTGCCAAATTATAGGTTATAATTTTGTGTCAACTTTTGTTAAATACCCTGCGTTTTGGAAGATGATGCAATTTGATTCGTATTATTACGTGTGTTTTGTGTCTTTTGAAGTCAAGTGGAGGAAAAATCGAGTGAAAATTAACTGTAAACCCAGAGCACAGTTTATGGTTAATACTCGTTGCTCAGGCAGAAAGTCTTATACACCAATGAAGTTGCCATCGACAAAGTTTGTATACCATTTCGTCGTAGATAAGTGCATCTCGTATATGGGAGAAGGATCAAACTAAACACATACTAAAAACTGGAATAGCTGTAAAATATCGACGTCACACGATATGTAAATAATGGATTTTAGTACTGCAGAAAAATAATGTCAAAAGGTACTGGTTTAAAAAAATTAAGATTAAAGTTAATTAATCAACCTTTAAGGTATAAAATTTGGTAGGTGTTATTATTAATAAAATAGTTTGTTTTATTTACCTATGTTGTTTTTTATTTATTCCTGTGGAATATTACAAATTTGTATTTGTACATAAGCTAAGTATATTGATAAATATAATCATAAATGCAGGTAGTTTCATAAAGCTTGAAAGTAAATAAAAGTTTTTTTTATATTTTTTTTGTATGTAGTGTCTTGTTTGTTTTGTATTAACACATACCGTTTTTATTAAATAAAATAACTCGATTACATTTTTTTCAGTTTTATACAGTTTTTCACAATATTTTGAAGTAATCACTTGTCATCTTGTCAATCAAATTTTAAATATTTCCTGCTATGCGTTCCAGTTGTACCAACTTATTTCTTTGTAAAATAAAATAAACTACTTTGAAATTAAAATGACAGACACATCTATCACTGTCAAGGATCTTCTCGTTGGACAGACTATATATACGGTTTGTACAAGCAACAATAAAATATATTTTATTTCTACTGACTTAATATGAGCTTATATCGTCTTGGTTACGCTAACCATAAAGAGAGTCATAATTCCCTTGGGACATTATTAACGGGAATTAAAATACCATAATTCCCTCTACATTTTATAGGTAACAACTATAAAATACAATAGAGATTTTAAGTAACGATATAAAATGAAAATGGGTACTCATCTAACTAGGTACTATAACAATTTATTATCATCATTAATGTCACATACCATAGTAAATTTACAAGAGAACAGTTTCACCGACATCCCTTGCTACAATATTTTTATGCTCTAGAATCTGAAGGATTTTTTTTGATCTTTTGGTAAATGGATTCATTTTTAATGATTCAGAATTTTTAGCTTTTTTTAATATTTTCTCTATTTTAATGAACGAGTGCTAAATTCGTTTTTTTTTGTGCCGAACACGGTGTTTTTTTCAGAGTTTTTTACATTTTTGAGTTTCTTAATTTTTGAAGTGACCGACTTTGTAAAGAGAAAAATGTTTCTGTCCGTAGCCGCTATAGCAGCGCCCTACAGCGTACGCGATCCAAAACAATGGTTTTGGCGGGAAGCTGAGCATTTCAATCTAAATTTATTTCTTTTATCTATGCCAACCAACTTATCAATATGTGATTGATTATTATTAACACTGATTTGATTAGTGTCAATTCTAAATAACCGTTTTATTTATAAAGTGCTATGATAGTGTTTTAATTATATACCGGGTGCGTCTCAAAAGTGGCTCACCCCCTATAACTTTTTTATTTTTTCAGATAGAAAAACGAGGTTTGGTATATTAGTATACGACGTATATTGGGATTGATTGACGTATTCAATTATTGTTTTTAGTCACTTCCTGTTTCACCGGAAATGAATACAACTTTTGATTTTTAAATGGCACCCTCGGTATTTTTTTTATTTTATTTGACAGAAAACGACACTCTGAATAGAATGACATATCATATGTCAACTTTTGACATTTTCGCTTTAACCCTTAACTGGTCCGGTAATAGATATGTATCATAAACGGTCCGGCGTAGTCTGTGAGACTACGCCTTCTAAAAAGTTTAAAAAACACACAAAAACTAAAAAATAACAAATTTTTATTTCATTATATATTATATTATGTATTATTGAACTAATCTAGACAAAAATGGGGTCAATTAATATAAACTTTAAGAAAATATAGTACAAAATAAAATAACATACATATAAATTTGAAAAAAAAAACAATTAGGTTTTTACTAAGCTCAAAAAAATAAAACCAAATTACTAACAGCCAATACAATATAGAAATAAGTTTTTAATACTACATATATATATATATAAATATGTTATAAAACCGGAGTTAAAGAAAAAGTTTTTAATTACAGCATGAGGCAAAGTTCACTGTTTTCCTGAATATGTTTTACAAAATGGATTCGTACATTCTAGGCATTAAAAATAATTAACTAGGACATAACATTGTCTTTAACTAGGATAAGTACTCTAGGATAAGATAAATATTTCCGTGTTCTGGTTGTACAGGAATTGCAAGTATTCTACCAATTGTAAATTATGTATTTCTCGTGGAATATTTGACATCGTCAAACGCATTTGTCTGGCCATATTGTCACTGTCACAGTCCTCATCATATCATTTTCATAGAGTTTCTTCATAACTAGAGTCTCCTAAACGCAATTTTTCGAAGGCCCGGCCATATTTTACAAAAGTTTGTCACACACAAAATCTTACACAAACGGTCCGGCGTCGTCTGAGAGACTACGCCTTAAGTAATTTCTGCCAGAACTTCTAAAAAACTAATCCAGTTTGGGCATAAATATGGCTATCAGTCGTTGACCGAGCGGGGGAGGATTAGCTGGAACGCCAATCCTGTAGGAGGTCCTAGTAACTAATGAGAATGAGTTAATTATTTGGCGTAGTCTGTCAGACGACGCCGGACCAGTTAAGGGTTAAAAAAAATCTATTGTAAATTTTAATTTAGAGTGCTATGGTTGTGTTAAAAACACTAATTTTTATTCAAGCAGCCTTGGAAAAATAGATTTGATTGTCTAATGTTTTTCGTGTCTTGTCCTGGCCGGTTAATAGATGCACAAATCGTATTTTTAATCATATCTCAATTTTTTTAAATGGAACGAGGGTGGCTCATTAACATATTTGGAAAAAGCATTTTTTTACGAATAATTTGGTACCACACACTTGGCATTTCGAGTCAAATTATCGTTATGAACGGCATGTTACAATTTCAAATAAACCATATGAGAAAATGTCAAAAGTTGACATTCTATTCAAAGTGCCATTTTCTATCGAATAAGGTAAAAAAAATACCAAGGGTGCCATTTAAAAATCAAAAGTTGTAGTCATTTCCGGTGAAACAGGAAGTGATTACAAACCATTGAAAACGTCAATCAATCCCAATTTATGTCATATACTAACATACCAAATCTCGTTTTTTTATCTAAAAATTTAAAAGTTATAGGGGGGAGCCACTTTTGAGACGCACCCCCATAAACAGTTCAATTTCATGCTTTTCTTTTCATTTGACCAAGCTTTCTAGCTTTTTTCTTACACCTTAATATATTTACATAGACCTAATCGTTGAAAAGTGCCCCTTTTTACCCTTTGTTCGCGCTAAAATAAAAACGCTCGATAAATCCCACTTTAAAGAGCTCATAAACTTCATTTTCTACGACCCCATATCGGAAACAATCTCAAATGGTAGATTAAAAAACCAGCCCATCAATTACTTTAATTTGCCACGGCTTTAACCGGCTCTTAACTTTCTATTTTTTTCTCTTCTATTTTGAGGCGTTGGTATAGATTAAATTGAAGAAAGCTAGCGTTAAAAAACGCCTTTAGTCTTCTTTCAATCAATGCTTTACAATTACAGACACAATTACAGAGACATTGGAGAAACGTTCTGAAGATAAATTGAGCGTAAATTCTAATAAATAATTTATTTTAGTTGGTTAATAGAGATAGGCCTTTTTTGTTATAATAATAATAAATTTATTTCCGAACGAATAGTATACATACGCCCATGTAAAATAAATTTAAAAATGACGGTAAAGTGTTCTTAATAAGAAAAAAAATGATACAATATTCACATTATGGAATAATTACAAGAAAATACAAAACATACATACAAGAAAAAATCTGAAAATCGCCAAAAAATCAGAAACAAATATTTTAAATACTTTTTATTCGCGTTGGATTAGATCAACTGAAAACAAAGACAATTTTCATGCCAGAAGCAGACTATAATCAATTAAAATACTCGTATCTAGCTTATTTTAATAATATTGTTTTTTATACAAAAATGCATTTTTAACTAATATATTTTTAGTAATTTTTAGTTAATTGAGGGCATTAATACAGGGCATTTAAACTCACGGTCCATATAATAAAAACCAAACTAAACAAAAACAAAACATGTTTCTTCATTCGTTTTTTTTATACAAATAACTGTGGAGTAACAGTTTCTGTTTTCCCTGTTCAATGATAAGCAAAATAAATAAAATTTTCCAAAAATTGGTAAGGATGACAATGCCAATGGCCTGACAATGATAATGAGATGAAAATTATTGTATTTTTCGGGCAAGTTTTTGGTTCGCTAAAATGTTCTTAGAGAAATTATGATTTCGGGAAATTTTCCATTAGAGCAATTTTCGTTTCGTTGTTTTGCTTTCGATCAAAATGTTCCTTTAATTGGGCCATTTATTCTCGGACAATCTTTTGCATACCCGATACAGCTATGTGCGGAGTCTAGCTCGTTCTAACTATGGTTTTTGGCAAAAAATAGACTCTAAAATCGCACTGTAAAAGAGAGCTGCTGCCATGATAGAAGTTTTATTTTGTCCCAAGCAACCGTCAGAAAATAATTAGGTAGAATGGTGTGATTTTCTCTCGCATGCATTTTCATAACTTAAAACAAAAGGACCTATCTCAAATTCCATCTTTCTTGTAGTACAACAATTGGTATAACAATAATTGATATAACAAAGAGCCCTATCTCAACATACGTCTCTTCGTCATAACGAAGAATTGTAGTATTTGAGATGGGGCAAATTTTTAAACTAATATAAAATGAAAAAGGTACAATATTGAGATGCGCAAATTCGCTAGTTAAAATATGACCCACTGGGCATGTCATGACGTTGATATCTCAAAATCGCCAAAAATCGAGATACGCCTTTTCGTCATAAAGCCGACGATATACAGGGTGAGTTTTCTACGATGTTCTCTATGGGTATCTCGGAAACTACTGGAGGAGAGTCGGTTAAATGGGGAAAGAATTGCAGTTTTGTGGGGTCATAAATGTGCGCCTTTCAGATTTTGAAAAAGTTCATGACTTACTAGATATTTCGAAAAAAACATTTTTTTAAATTGTCCGTAATTCCATTATAAGCTATTTAGACAAAAAAGTTTTCAGATAAAAGTTGTGTCCTGCGTTTTTTCTAAAGCCTGTCATTTTTTGACATATGGCACAAACATAGGTTTTTTTTTAAATGGAAACCATAGTTGGCCATGACTTCATAAAAGCGCCATTTTTAAGCTTTTTAGTGATATAAGGTATAATATCTTTTCTTCGAAAAATTACTGAGTTATAGCAAATTCTTATCATTTTTAAACAAATTCACTTAGTTAGCCATGGAAACAAGTTCAATCGCCGTTGCTCTCAGAAATGTGAAGCAACAAAAATTGTAAATATGAATTTTTTCAAATGAAGAAAAGCGTGTCAATAGAGTAAATAAATAATAATAGAGTAATAGTGGTTTCAACATGAATTTCATTGTCAACACATGTCAACAACGCAGAGCACACCACCCCCCACCCCCCATAACGAGAGAAATGTTAAAAATTATTTATATCATAATTATACAAACGCAGGGATAGGAAAAGGTGGACTAATTGCATGGGCCTCCCCGATCACCTGACCTATCCATTTTAGAATTTCTTATGCGGTATTATTTAAAAACCGGTGAGTTTTTCAGAAAAACTCTTAAACACGTATTTATTTTGTTGTTTTACATATTTTAAGATTTTTTAAAAGTTTATACAGGGTGTTCCATAAAATATGACCATTGAGTAATCACGATTCTGCTTAAACTGCTTGACGTTTAAAGCTGATTTTTTAGGACGGGTTTTTCTTATTATTATTTGTATAAAAAAAACGACATGTTTTGTTTTTGTTTAGTTTGGTTTTTATTATATGGACCGTGAGTTTAAATGCCCTGTATTAATGCCCTCAATTAACTAAAAAATTACTAAAAATATATTAGTTAAAAAAATGCATTTTTGCATAAAAAACAATATTATTAAAATAAGGAGGGGTTTTTCTAATTCCAAGTGGATGAAAACGCCCCTCAAATATTACAATATTTTTTATTTAAAAAATGGTTAGTCTTTCGGGAAAACGCTTGGACACGCATAATTTATTTTGTCTTTTTAACATATTTTGAATTTTTTTAAAAAATCATACAGGGTGTTCCAAAAAAGTTAGGTAATTTATTAACCACGATTCTGCTGAAACTGCTTGACGTAAAAAGCTTATTTTTGTCAAACGGATTTTTTGAAAGTCAAATTCCAACGAGATGAAACTACCCCTAAAATATTACCAAGTTATATAATAATCTCGCCATATTGTTTTTTCTCATGCTGACATAAATGTGAGAAAATTTTATCCAGTTTGTATGTTAATGGAAATTCTTGCTTTATTTTATCATCACCATTACAAATGATTAATTCGACGCGAACGAAGTCGCGGGTACACGCTAGAATAATATATTTCCTTCGGCAACACACCCGCTTTACCCGACCCCTGAGAGCAACCCGAACAGTACAGCGTAATAGACTCTTACGCTTTGATATTAAGAAATTCAAAATTCATTTGACTGATCAGATTTTATTTTTAGGATCGCTGGTACACTTTGGTTTAGGCCAAGGAAAGAAACCTTTGCTGGTAATAGATAATTACGTCTACAGAATCGGCGGTCGTACGATGGAGAAGAGTTACTGGTGTTGCAGAGATAAAGATATGTACCGTTGTCGTGCTAGATTACTATCGACTCAGAGTACTTTGATGGTTAAGACTTCTGTTGGTCACAATCATCCACCTAACTGTGAGAAGAACTTCAACGTCTGTTCATCCAAGAAGTTGCAGATCCAATATTTGTCAAATTTTCCAAAATAATTTCTCTCAATATTGTAGTTTTCAAAGTTAACTATAATTAATTATAATGCCTGGAGCACGACAAGAAATATTTGTCAAACGATGGGCTGTATTGTATAATAAAGCACATGGCGCATACAATATTTTATTTTGTCTTCCTCGTTATTTCGGTATCTTTAGCTGGAAAGTATTGCTACAAAAATTTATGTAGGGGTAAGGATAGTTTTCGCCCTTTCTGTATTTTTTCTTAATTTTTGTGAAAGGCAAATGTTAAACCACTTAAAACTACTACTAACTATCGCTAACAGTTCTTTAAATATCTTGAAAAATATGTTTTTTAAAGTTTGATGCTCTTGCACTTTTATATAGATAAATTGGACATTGGACACAATTTATCTACAGGTAAATTGTGTCCAATGAACTTATTTTGATCCCAAAAATACGTAGTAGTTCTATGTCCACTGAATATTCGGACACCATGTATATCATTTTCAAAAATAGAGTTATTAAATTAGTGTATCTATATGGATAAAAGAAGTACCATCAATAGTACTCTCTACCCTATACCCTAATGGAAAGTAGTCTTTCAGGGCTGTTACAAAATTTTACACTATCGCCATTCCCTTTGGCACTAAAATGTGCATAAGAATACCAAATTTAAAGAAAAATGGTTTACGAATGTTCTTTCATTTTATGTCATATAGGGAGTTTTTGTTTTATTTTTACCTACATTATTTTTCAAACATCCTGTATATTGTCGGCTTTATGACGAAAAGGCGTATCTCGATTTTTGCTACTTTTCAGGAGAGCAATTTAAAGAAAATCACTTACTTTATTTGGCCAATAAATGTAAAGTCTATAATTTTTTAAGTGTTTTTGTATTAACACTTAAACGGAGACATTGAGGAAACGTTCTGAAAATAAATTGTGCGTAAATTCTAATAAATAATTTCTTTTTAGTTGTTTAATAGAGATAGGCCTTTTTGTTATAATAATAATAAATTTATTTCCGAACGAATAGTATACATACGCCCATGTAAAATAAATTTAAAAATGATTGTAAAGTGTTCTTAATAAGGAAAAAAAATACAATATTCACATTATGGAATACATAGAAGAAAATACTATACATACATACAGAAAAAATTTGAAAATCACCAAAGAATCAGAAACAAATATTTTTAAATACATTTATTCGCGTTGGATTAGATCAACTGAAAACAAAGACAATTTTCATTCCAGAAGCAAAGACAATAATCAATTAAAATACACTTATCTAGTTTATTTTAATAATATTGTTTTTTATTCAAAAATACATTTTTTTAACTAATATATTTTTAGTAATTATTCAGTTAATTGAGGGCATTATTACAAGGCATTTAAACTCACGGTCCATTTAATAAAAACCAAACTAAACAAAAACAAAACATGTTTCTTCATTCGGGCATTTTTGATACAAATAACTGTGTACTAACAGTTTCTGTTTTCCCTGTTCAATGATAACAAATTGATGATGATCACAATAAATAAAATTTTCCAAAAATTGACAGGGATGACAATGCCAATGGCCTGACAATGGTAATGAGATAAAAATTATTGTATTTTTCGGGCAAGTTTTTGGTTCGCTAAAATGTTCATAGGGAAATTATAATTTCGGGAATTTTTCCATTAGGGCAATTTTCGTTTCGTCGTTTTGCTTTCGATCAATTTTTCTTCGGCCATTTAGTCTCGGACAATCTTTTGCATAGCCGATACAGCTATGTCCAAAGTCTAGCTCATTCTAACAGTGGTTTTTGGCAAAAAAACAGACTCAAAATCACACTGTAAAAGAGAGCTGCTGCCATTATAGAAGTTTTATTTTGTCCCAAGCAACCATCAGAAAATAATTAGGTAGAATGGTGTGATTTTCTCTCGCCTGCATTTTTATAACTTAAAACAAAAAGACCTGTCTCAAATTCTATCTTTCTTGTAGTATAACAATTGGTATAACAATTGATATAACAAAGAGCCCTATCTCAACATACGTTTCTTCGTCATAACGAAGAATTGTCGTATTTGAGATGGGGCAAATTTTTAAGCGAATATAAAATGAAAAAGGTACAATATTGAGATGCGCAAATTCGCTATGTTAAAATATGACCCACTGGGCATGTCATGACGTTGATATCTCAAAATCGCCAAAAATCGAGATACGCCTTTTCGTCATAAAGCCGACGATATACAGGGTGAGTTTTCTACGATGTTCTCTATGGGTATCTCGGAAACTACTGGAGGAGAGTCGGTTAAATGGGGAAAGAATTGCAGTTTTGTGGGGTCATAAATGTGCGCCTTTCAGATTTTTGAAAAAGTTCATGACTTACTAGATATTTCGAAAAAAACATTTTTTTTTAAATTGTCCGTAATTCCATTATAAGCTATTTTAGACAAAAAGTTTTCAGATAAAAGTTGTGTCCTGCGTTTTTTTCTAAAGCCTGTCATTTTTGACATATGGCACAAACATAGGTTTTTTTAAATGGAAACCATAGTTGGCCATGACTTCATAAAAAGCGCCATTTTTTAAGCTTTTTAGTGATATAAGGTATAATATCTTTTCTTCGAAAAATTACTGAGTTATAGCAAATTCTTATCATTTTTAAACAAATTCACTTAGTTAGCCATGGAAACAAGTTCAATCGCCGTTGCTCTCAGAAATGTGAAGCAACAAAAATTGTAAATATGAATTTTTCAAATGAAGAAAAGCGTGTCAATAGAGTAAATAAATAATAATAGAGTAATAGTGGTTTCAACATGAATTTCATTGTCAACACATGTCAACAACATGACACACCACCCCCCACCCCCCATAACGAGAGAAATGTTAAAAATTATTTATATCATAATTATACAAACGCAGGGATAGGAAAAGGTGGACTAATTGCATGGGCCTCCCCGATCACCTGACCTATCCATTTTAGAATTTCTTATGCGGTATAGTTAACAATAAGGTTTACAAAAGAACTTATGAATTAAGAGAGGCACTAGAAGTGGCGGTACAAGAAAAGTTTAATTAAGTCGCTTCTATGAGAATAGGTAGTAATTCAGTTTTAAAAAGATGCAACTCAAAACGATGGTGGATTTTTTGAATATTTTCTAAAATAACTTAAAGTATATGTAGTGATATTATTTTTAATTTAGATTATATATTTTTAATTCAGATTAAGTTTTAGTTTGTGTAATGCAAATTGTAAAGAACCGTTTAGTAATATATTCTGACTTTTTATTAGTTATAAATCATAACAGAATAAGAATACCATGCAATCTAAGTGAAATTAGTCAAGAAAGATAAAAATTGGCTATAACTAAATTTAACTTTTCTAACATGTCTTAAAAACCGTTCTCTAAAAAACGTTACATTCACCGGTCAACGTATCCTCGAAAATGTATGGTCAAGAAAAGTTGAACTGTTTTCCCTGTTCAATGATAACAAATTCGACTTCCATTCTACGTGTTTATGCAGGATGATGATAGGCACAATAAATAAAATTTTGCAAAAATTGACAGGGATAACAATGCCAATGGCCTGACAATGATAATGAGATAAAAATTATTGTATTTTTCGGGCAAGTTTTTGGTTAGCTAAAATGTTCTTAAGGAAATTATAATTTCGGGAATTTTTCCATTAGGGCAATTTTCGTTTCGTCGTTTTGCTTTCGATCAATTTTTCTTTGGCCATTTATTCTCGGACAATCTTTTGCATACCCGATACAGCTATGTGCAGAGTCTAGCTAACAATGGTTTTTGGCAAAAAAACAGACTCAAAATCACACTGTAAAAGAGAGCTGCTGCCATGATAGAAGTTTTATTTTGTCCCAAGCAACCATCAGAAAATAATTATGTAGAATGGTGTGATTTTCTCTCGCATGCATTTTCATAACTTAAAACAAAAGGACCTATCTCAAATTCCATCTTTCTTGTAGTATAACAATTGGTATAACAATTGATATAACAAAGAGCCCTATCTCAACATACGTCTCTTCGTCATAACGAAGAATTGTAGAATTTGAGATGGGGCAAATTTTTAAACGAATATAAAATGAAAAAAGTACAATATTGAGATGCGCAAATTCGCTATGTTAAAATATGACCCATTGGGCATGTCATGACGTTGATATCTCAAAATCGCCAAAAATCGAGATACGCCTTTTCGTCATAAAGCCGACAAAATATTATACGAATTTTATAATATTTTTTATCCACGAATCGTCTATAATTGAATCGGTCATTTGGGAAAGGGGTCAACTCCAAAATTTTCGAAATCCCGTTTTTATCGGCTTTCGAATGTAACGCTCTAGACGCATGTTTTGTGTAAAAACGAGCCATCTCTTGATATAGTATCCTAATAATTTTAGGTAGTGTATAATACAGTCATCATTAAAACGGGGCATATCTGGGAGATGTCCCATTTTCATAATGACTTCTTTAATGATTTTTTATAAACTAAGTTTTTGTTCTAACACACCACTTTACGATTGATATTGACCAATCGGATAGACGCGCTACGACCGTATCTATAGTCCCCAAGAATATGAAGACCTAATCGTTCAATCGTTCACTAAAAACAAATTTAAACAAAAGTTAAACATGTCAATCATCAAGACATAGCTGCTTTCAAAACCTGGTGGCCTATGTATTTTAAAAAAAAATGTTCGTTCTTTGCGTAGCATTGGCAAGGGGGTTCACAAAGAAAATAAGGCGAGTTTTGCAGTTAATCAGTATTATGAGTTTACCTTTGATTGTAAAGAACCCAGCGTTGTAATCGTAAAACCGTACATCGATAACGTGTTGGAGGAACTCTTTCTTCTTGCAAAGACTATGCAGAATGATACTCTACCTCTGGTCATTCCTAACTGACAAAACAACCCAGCGTATCAAGGAAAAATACCTATCAATGAGAAAAAAATCAATGACCTGAAAAAAAATTTTCAATATATCCCAGAAAACTTTAAAGCATTTTACAATGAGATCCGTGAGTGGCCTACTACGAATGCAGATGAGCCACCAGAGGAAGGATATCAATGTGTTTCCGAAGGATTTTTTTGTTCAGTGCTTGTTGTAGTTTAAGTTTTTGTATTATTAACAAAGCAATAATATTTTTATATATCCAAAAAAATCCTTATGGGTTTTTCGCCACTGCACTGTAAGAAAAATCTACAAAATAAAATAGTTATTTTTTGTAAACACTTTTGCGTTAAACCTAAACGGACGCTGCTTGTCAGAAGTTGGGTTTATAGTAATAAAAATTTGCCTAAAAAAGAAAAAAATGCTTAACGTTTCGGAAAGTTTTCTCTTTCCGTCGTCGGAAGCAAAAAAATATAAAGAATCAAGAAAAAAACTATTTAAAATAATGAAATTGAACTATTCGAGATCACTTTACTTTTTAAAACAGATACGTCTACAAGAAATCGTTGACGTTCTGTTAAAATGACATTATATTAATTTAAACTTCAAAATTAACAATTACTACCTGATAATTACTTAATAAGGTAAAACCAAAAAGCCCAACTTTCTGTAGGATTATTTTTAAATTTCATGTATGTTATGTTTATTTATGTAATGTTCTTTAAAATCAAAGAAGCGATTGCCATACATTACTAACATCTACAGATGCATGAGCAATACATTTATTTTTATTAGATTGAATTAAAAAAGAGGTTCGATAAGAAAGGATTTTTCGAAATTCCAGTTCCAAGGAGGTGAAACCACCCCTCAAATATTACAATATTTTTTATTTAAAAAACGGTCAAGTTTCCGAAAAAAACTTTTAAGCACGTATATTTTATTTTATTTTTCTACATATTTTAAGATTTTTTAAAAATGTATACAGGGTGTTTTGAAAAATCTGGTCATTGATTAATTACGATCCTGCTTAAAACGCTTGATGCAAAAAGCTGATTTTTGGAAAACGGATTGACTTTAGGGTGTAGAGGTTCGATAAGGAGGGATTTTTCGAAACTCGAATTCTAAGGGGGTGAAAGCACCCCTCAAATATTAGAATATTTTTTATTTAAAAACCGGTGAGTTTTTCGGAAAAATTCTTAAACACATATATTTTATTTTGTTGTCATATCTTAAGATTTTTAAAAGGTTTTTACAGGGTGTGTCATAAATCACGATTCGGCTTAAACTGCTTGACTTTTAAAGCTGATTTTTGGCAAACGGATTGACTGTGGGGTGTATAGTGTAGAGATTTGATAAGGAGGGGTTTCTCGATTGTTTTTTCTCATGCTGACATAAATGTGAGAACGTTTTATCCAGTTTGTATGTTAATGGAAATTCTTGCTTTGCTTTATCATCACCATTACAAATGATTAATTCGACCTGAACGAAGTCGCGAGTACACGCTACCCATACATGCACACTTCGTCCCAGGGACGTACATTTTATGTCCATTTTACGTCGGTACGTCCCGGGACCAATTAGGGACGTACTATGTACGTACAAAAGTATACGTACATAGTACGTGCCCCATGTACGTACTATTTACGTACATTGTAGGACTTCATACGGACGTACATGCGGGTACGTACTACGGACGTACATGCGAGTACGTACTACGGACGTACATGTGAGTACGTACTACGTACGTATCTTGAAAATTTTTGAAAACGCATTACAAAATGTTATTTAATTTTAATATCATGACTGGATTATTTTGATCAGATATACCCAATAATAATGAATGGACTGGATCAGTGGATCTTTTCTAGGCTAACGTTAATTCAAGTCACTCTAACCTACCTCTACTTCTTTTATTAATAAATCTAACCCGACCGCTATAAAAAATGATTTCCTAAATTATTTAATGACCATAATGCATGACAGCCTTTGAAGAAATCGATGGGTTAAAAATGCAATATATTATGCAATCAAGCCTAACAGGAAAATTATGCAGTCCTATGTTTAAATTTCCCGCTAAGTTATTCGTTCACATTCGAGTCTTGTCGGAATCGGAAGTCGGGCCACAGAAGAACAACCGGTCGGGCGGTTTCTAATGGCGTTTTCGATTGGCAGAGCTAGAGCGCACGTGCGCACTCAGTGTAGTTCCATCTTTTATTAATCAACGTAAAAAATAAAAACAACAAAACGCTGAGTGCGCACCTACTCCGATCCAGTTTTCGATTGTGTTGTGTGCAGTTGTGTGTCATTGTGGCCGTAGGTTGTTTGGCTTCCACATGGCTTCAACCTTGTTTTCTTTTGTCGTTGCCTTCGTTGCTCGTTGTTTCAAGGTAAGTTAAAGTGTAATAATATAATGTGACTATATCACCTAGCACAGTCACAACCTCGAATAATTGAGAATCGGCTCATTCAATTTTTTCAAAACAGAGGCAAGAATTAGATATTTAAATACTTAGCTTTCTTTTTGTATTTTTTAGTTAGAAGCAGTTCGAGAATAAAAAAATAAAATATCTATCAACATCCAATAAAAGACAGAGTGCGCTAAGGGAGTTGCCGGACCGAAGCCAGACTCACGGGTGTATCAAGACATAAGGGATGACCCTGTACCTGAGTTTTTATATTAATAAATATTTTAAGCTGACTTCAATTGAATTATTTCTAATTAAATTCCTATGTCGTATACGTCGTTGAAAAATGTACGTTCATAATACGTACATTGTACGTCCATAGTACGTACATTGTACGTACTTTCGATCATTTTACGTCCAATTTTGGTCCGGAACAAAACATAAAATGTACGTACCTAGAATGTACGTACATGCAACGTACATAGTACGTACTTTACCACATCCCAGAGACGTACCGGGGACGTTCATAGCGTTGGAAAATGTACGTCCCTAGTACCTACATAGTACGTACCTGTACGTACTTGTACGTACCAGGGACCTTAAGTTTGTCCCAACATTACGTACCAGGTACATACATAGTACGTACCGTGGCTGTATGGGTAGTATAATATATATTTCCTTCAGCCACACATCCGCTTTACCCGACCCCTGAGAACGACCCGAACAGTACCGACTCTTAGCTTTGATATTAGGAAATTCAAAATTCACATGAGTGATCAGATTTTATTTTTAGGATCGCTGGTACACTTTGGTTTAGGCCAAGGAAAGAAACCTTTGCTGGTAATAGATAATTACGTCTACAGAATCAGCTGTCGTACGGTAGAGAGGAGCTTCTGGTGTTGCAGAGATAAAGATGTGTACCGTTGTCGTGCTAGATTACTATCGACTCAGAGTACCTTGATGGTTAAGACTTCTGTTGGTCACAATCATCCACCTAACTGTGAGAAGAACTTCAACGTCTGTTCATCGAAGAAGTTGCATATACAATATTTGTCAAATTTTCCAAAATAATTTCAACGTTGTAGTTTTGGAAGTTAACTATAATAATTAATTATAATGCCTGGTAGTGGAGTGCCCAGAGACTTCTACCTCGGAATTCAATTACTGTGAATGTATTAATGCGAAATATTCTGTATTGTGTTTTATAGATAAAATACTAAAATGTTTACCCATTTTTTTTCGTTGCTTATATTTTTTTTTTATTTTAGTAATTTTAGTAAATTCTTTCGTTATTTTCTTCTTAATTTTTTGATTTTTTTTCCAAGTAAATTTATTGAAATAAATGAATCTAATGCATAAGCTATACCCATTCTGCTTATATTCTAATCATTGAAATTTTGATTGAAATCAAATTATACAGGGTGGCGCGTCGTATACTACGCGGTTTTTGCAAGGTGAACAAATATTTATTGTATTGTAGTGAAATTTTGTGAGCTTATGTAAGTCAATTTAAAGCATTTTCTAAAATTATAGAGAGTTCTACAGGGTGTCCCCAAAAAAAGTTACACATCAAAGTTGTGTTTTTTGTAAAAATATATTAATTGATTTTCGGATTCTAGTTAAAAAATAAAGGCGAGGTTCATTAGAAAATTATAGGACTAAAATGTATAATTTTTGAAATACATTCACTGGCATGAAAATGGGCATCTTAAAATTTTGATGTATTTTAAAGTTTAATATATTCTGTTCTAGTGGGCCGATTTTGCTGTTTTTTTAAGCCAAATAATTTGAATCTTTAGTATCTCATTCTGAATTAAAAATGAAAGTTTCCGTCTGTCAATTATACGAGAGATAACAAAATGTTGATATTTTGGTGAAAGTTTGAAACACCCTGTTGAATATGTTAAAACACCAAGAAATTTAAAAGTCATTTTATCATCTAGATACATCCTTTCTCGTTGTTTGTTGGTTCACCTCATTAGCTTTAATTTTATTGGAGATATTCGCTTTTGAACAAGACGCTAACATGTTTTCGTAATTTTTACATTAAGAACATGCCTTTGGTTTTGGTCCATGGTAAGTAGGCCTTCTTGACATAAGATTTGGTTCATTAAGTCTTCTTCTTATGTTAGTTAATATGTACGTTCCTTAGGTGCAATTCATCCGTCCTCTCGATTAGTTCTCATACGAAGGTTCCTGGACGTCTAGATTGCCGTCCTCATAGACGTGGTCATAATTCCAAAACCTCTCAGTATACTCTATGGTATTGAGGTATTTTTGGAACCGGAATTTTATAGCAAATTCACTGAACTAAACAAATATAAAACATTTCGTTTGAAAAACTAAAACTTAAGTGTAATAATATATTTGACTCACCCTGTATATCTATAAAAATATTTTTGAAATGTGAACTACCATTAAATGCACATTTTCTCAAATCTCAAACAGGAATCCTGATACAGAGGTTTTTCGGAACACGGAGCCATCTTGTATGTATGCATTTGTATATGTCTGTTTATTTAAATACTAAAGTCACGGGCGCCGGAAGAATGAAATTTAGGGGGGGGGGCAAGGTAAAAATGAATAAAAAATTGACATTTTTGTAATTATTGGGAAAACTGTTCACAGTAAATGAATTCCGAGGTTTATATCCCATAAGGGCTTAAAGCACTCCACTATGGAGGACGACAAGAAATATTTGTCAAACGATGGGCCTTATTGTATAATAAAGTACATGGTGCATAGAAAATTTTATTTTGTCTTCATCGTTATTTCAGTATCTTTAGCTGGAAAATATTTCTCCTAAAATTTATTTAGGGGTAAGGGAAGTTTTCACCGTTCTTGTACTTTTTCTTCATTTTTGTGAAAGGCAAATGTTAAAGCGCTTAAAACTACTACTAACTACCACTAACAGTCCTTTAAATATCTTGAAAAATATGTTTTTTAAAGTTTGATGCCCTCTAACTGACAACGGCACTTTTGTATAGATAAAGTGGACACTGGACACAATTTACCTTGTCCAATGAACTTAATTTGATCCCAAAAATACGTAGCAATTCTATGTCCACGGAATATTTGGACACCCTGTATATCATCTTCAAAAATAGAGTTGTTAAATACTGTATCTATAAGTACAGGGTGGGCCACTGAAAATTTACAATGGCTATAATTTTTAAACCAAAAAAGATATAAAAAAAATACAAAATACCGTTGCTGTTGTATCGAGGGGGAATACATATGACGTATTTTTTGAACCACCCCGACCTACCCCTTAGGCGGCTACCCTACTCACTTGAAAATCTTAAATGGCAACACCCCACTTGTGGCGCGTTTTTGGAAAGCCCATGAAAAATGCTAAACGATGATCATAAAGTTATTAGGGTGAAATTGAAAAACTACCCCTTACACGAAAAATTAGGTGGACATTAATGAAAAAAGTGATTTTTTCAGCATAAGTTACAAATTGGGACCCAGGTAAATGTGGCAAATGAGGTATTTTTCAAACCACCCCGACCCATCCCTAGGTGCCACCCACTCACTTCTAATCTCAAGATGAGTAACTCCACTTGTGACACTTCTTTGGAAAGCTAATTGAAAAATTAAAGTAGTGATAAGAAATGTAGGTGTGACAATTTGAAAGAAATTTAAAATGATAATTTATTTTAACAATTTGCTCAAAATGACAGCCGTTTTGTTCCATACAAAAATACAAACGATTTTCAAATTCTTCTCTCACTTTTTGGAGTCTCTCTCGAAATATTTCGACATTCTCCAGTTATCCTTTGCCGCAATTCTTGCAACGAACGTTTTGTCTTGTAGACTATGGATTTAGTGTAACCCCACAAGAAAAAATCTAAAGGAATGAGATCAGGTGACCTTGGCGGCTACTCGATTGGACCCCTTCTGCTCCATGTATTGCCTTGGATAAATCTATCCAACCACCGCTTTGTGACAATAGAATAATGCGGAGGGGCTCCATCTTGATGAAAGTGTATGAGGTCATCATTAAGAGTTAAATTTCCTTCGAAATCACTTTGATTTTCAACCTCATTTACAATGGCTGGCTCTATCAAATTGTTCAGCATTTCCACATAAGCATCACCAGTCAAATTTCCGTCGATGAAAATGGAATATAATTTTATCGCCTAGTATTTCGCACCAAACACTGAGCTTTTGGGGAAGTTGGGTGTGTTCTTCAACAACAATATGCGGATCTATTTTTAGTGAGTGAAGGTTCCCTTCGAATTTCCTCCGTCATTAGTTTACAGAACTGAGTCCTTCTATCTGAATCGTCGTCACCAAGTTCCCGCAGAATCTTCATTTTGTAGGGATGGAATTTGTGCATTTTCAATACCCTTCTGACAGATGTTCGAGGTATACCTGTGATTGATGCCAACTGGCGTGTTGATGCTTTTGGATTGACCGATACCTGACCAATAACTTCCATCTGCATTTCTTCATTCAGTACCCTGGGCCCTATCCTTTTTTTTATTATTATTATTTATTTATTATTTCTGACCGATCCAGTTTCTTGAAACTTTAGAATCAAATCTCTAACATAAACGTAGACTTACGTTTTTGTCCTGATTTCTCTCATTAAAAGCACGGGCCGTTCTAAAATAGCACATACCTTCAGCACCATAAAGAAAAACTATTTGAATTTTTTCTTCCACAGTATAAACCATTTTTCTTTCAAATAAGCGAAGCAAATAAAGGTTTAAAATATACCACCAAATTTGCAAACGACAGTTCAAAGACGCAAAGATATGCCGTTTTAAGATTCCTGTTTGTTGAAAGTAAAAAAATAGATGATTTAAGGAAGAATTTGCGTTATCGCAAAATTAGGCTGAACGATTAGTAAAACATCTTTGTGATGCCTTTTTTATTATCTACATTTTTTATTTTTAGCTTCAAAATTGCAATGGTTTCAAAATGGCATTGATGAGATTAGAAGTGAGGAGGTGACACCTAGGGGTAGGTCGGGGTGGTTTGAAAAATACCTCATTTGCCTCATTTAGCTGGGTCCCAATTTGTAACTTATGCTGAAAAAATCACTTTTTCTATTAATGTCCATTTAATTTTTCGAGTAAGGGGTAGTTTTTCAATTTCACCCTAATAACTTTATGATCATCGTTTAGCATTTTTCATGGGCTTTCCAAAACGCGCTACAAGTGTTGCCATTTAAGATTTTCAAGTGAGTAGAGGTGCCGCCTAAGGGGTAGGTCGGTGTGGTTCAAAAAATACGTCATATGAATTCCCCCTCGATATTATAGAAACGGTATTTTTTATTTTTTTGATATCTTTTTTGGTTTAAAAATTATAGCCATTGTAAGTTTTCAGTGGTTGAAATTGGTCTGTTTCAACAGATAAAACCTATTTCCTGACTAGATAGAGTAAAACCGACATAGATGTCATGAGCTCGATTTCTGAGACACGTTTAATGACGTAAACCGCCTGTTGATATTTTCACTCCAAATTAAGATAAGGGTCTTTTTGAATTTTTTACCATTTGGAAAAATGCCCATAACTTTCGTATTTCGCCGAATAATAAAATTCCGTAAAAACGTTCTTAACGCACTTTTTTAAGCACAATCCAGTGGCGTAGTCAGTTTTTTTCTATATTTGCTCTTTTTGTCAGAAATAATAAAAAATCTTTTTTTTTTAAATGGAAATCATAGTTGGCTATGCACTTAAAACAATGCTGACGTTCAACCCTTTCCAACGATATAAAGTTATGTGTATTTATTTCTAAAAATGAGAGAAATATTATTTTTTTTATCTTTGTATAGAAGCAGGCCTTGATTTTGTGTTGACCTAGTTGCCTAATTATTTTTTATAATAATTTAATATTCTATATTATTATTTATCTGCATAATTAAAGATTTTTGAAAAGGTAAATCAACATTCTATATAGTATTACCAGTTACAATTAAAATGCCAGGGTTACAATTGAATTACAAAAAATGGAAAATTTAGAGATATTTGGATTGGAACTGGATTTAGGGTCTTATTGATTTAACTCTTTCGACTTTTTATGGGGGAAATTAAAAGACCTTATATATAAGGGGAAGAAACATTGGAATGAGAAGAATTGCAGAAGGCTACCAGGGTAAGCTCTTGGACTTATATCACCAGCTCACCTAATAATAATCGTTGTAACTCAATGTGCACAAAAGATGTTTGTTGTGTATTCAACAGAGAGGTGCTCATTTTGAACATCTTTGATGATTTTTTAAAAACTATATTCGTCACTGAAAAATACGTTTTTTTTAGTTTTGTTTATTGTATCGATTTCAACTGTAATTACTAATATAGAATGTTAATTTACCTTTTCAAAAAGTCTCTTTATACAGATAAAATAATAATATAGAATATTAAATTGTGATATAAAATAATTAACAAACAAACAAAACAAACAAACAACGCTTTATTGTACAAAAAGCCAAAACAGCTTCATCGACAAAGCACTCACAAACAACAAAATCACAAAAAAATACAAACAACAAAAAATACACATTACAAATAATACAATTCAAAAGAATTTAAGTCTTTAAAATTACAAAAAGAATATACATGGACAATTTGAGAACAGTACGCAGTAAATAGATATAATTTTAGAGTTATAACATATTAAATACTTGACCTTTGACCAGTGTGTGAGATGATCAAAATTTTAAAATTCAAAATTATTCATAATTAAACATCAACAAAAAAGTCGTTTACCGCATATAGGGCTCTCTCCAGTAGGTATGATTTTAGAGCTTTGCGAAATGCGGGAAAGAATGAAAGCGACTTGATATTCAAAGGCAGATGATTGTACATTTTTTTGGAATTGTACAATATTGAACCTTTAACTAGTTCTGAGCTCGGGGTTGGCAGATAAAGATCGTGCTCTGCATTCCTAAGTGGATAGTTATGAGATGGCCTTTCGGGAATAGCAGATATGTCTTGCGGATTAAACAAAACGGTTTTAAAAAATTAATAAAGAAAGGAAGGACGATAAAATACCATTTTATCGTCTTGTATAAAATCTTCTATCGTCTTGTATATACTATTAATAAACATTTAAATAAGAATTTAAAATTCGATCGTAGAAAAATTCGACTTCGTCTGGAACTGCAAAACTCATGCGTCGTGCAACAAGTATGTCCTTTTTGCACTAATTACACTAAGAAATAACTATTGATTTAAGGTTTTATTTGTCATCTTCAAAGCTAATGTATTAATAAAGATTTAAACAGAATACATGATTCAATTAATTATTTTTTAGATCTTATTTACTTTATCTCCAAGCGTAAACTACCCATGTTGATCTATCAGGGATACGAGTTCAGGATCAACAAAAAGAACCTGAAACAAAAACCATATGGGTATGCACCAAAGCGGATAATATAAAATGCAGAGGAAGAGTGTATACGGCAACACTTTGTACGTCAAAATGACCGAACACATCCATCCTCCATCGTACAAAGTTGAAGCTACGAGTTGTTGAAATCGCAAAAAGTGAACATTAATTAAGTTATGCATAATATCCTATACAAGCTATACCAATTAAACTTTTAGTTACGTAATCGAGGGCGCGATTTTTAAAGTCATTGTTGCCAACCAAAGGACATTTTCGACGCCGCGCCGGGCTAACTAACCGGAATTTAACTCTGCCGCTAGGGATTCAGGTAGTAGCTCTGCTGTAAACTGTAAAAATGTCAAGTTGCCACATTTATTTATATCCTGACATTGTCATTGATGATAAAGACTATTACGATAAGGTTAACAACTTAATCGATAATGTACTACATACTACATAAACTACTACTACTTACTACATAAATGTGAAAAGAATCCTTTGTCTAAGATGGTAGCAGACGTTAAAAAAACTCTAAAAGAATGTAACACCCTTATTGATCTTTCTTTAAAGAGGAAATTGCAAGTATCCAATCCCTCATTACCAAAATTGTATGCTTTGCCAAAAATTCAT
Source organism: Sitophilus oryzae (assembly GCF_002938485.1). Classification (NCBI taxonomy): domain Eukaryota; kingdom Metazoa; phylum Arthropoda; class Insecta; order Coleoptera; family Curculionidae; genus Sitophilus; species Sitophilus oryzae. The sequence continues at coordinate 985,753 of NW_022147488.1, forward strand.
AAACCGGACAAGTCTATGCGCCCAATTGTATCGGCTGTAGGTTCTCCGACTTATAATTTGGCAAAATGGTTATCAAGGGAGTTCGAAAATTTACCTGATCATGAACCTTCTTTCGCAGTTAAAAATAATATTGAATTCATTAACAAAATTAAAGATATAACATTGCATGAAGGTGAAATTTTGGTCTCCTTTGATGTATCTTCGTTGTTCCCAAGTGTTCCAATTCCACATACTTTAGGCTACTTGAAGGAATTACTGAACGCAAATGGTCTCGACAACAAAACTGTGACTGAATATATTGAGCTTACATCGTTATGTATGAAACAAAATTGTTTTCAATTTAATAACAACTTTTTTGAACAGCGGGAAGGTACAGCAATGGGTAATCCATTGTCTCCATTTTTGGCTAATTTATTCATGAGCAGGTTTGAAGTGGAGGCTAAGAATCAGTTTGAGTATTTTCCAAGAGTTTGGTTTAGGTATGTGGATGATATTTTTGCTGTTTTTGACACACATTCAGCACAGGGCCGGCGGAAGCGACCCGGGCGGCCACCCAAAGCCACCCTGGGCGCATAGCTCGTAATTCGCCGACACATTAAGTATACGGGTGCCACATATGTATGCACTCTATTGTATCAGGATCATGTATCACGTATCAACAAGCTTGTATCGTAAGTATGGACGTTTATTTGGGCTGTGTCGACTGATTAGTCACGGCATATCGTGCCAAAGTAGCGTCCATGCCAGCCATAAAGGTTCATATGTATGCCAGCGTACAAGCGTGCGTATCAGTATTATATGGCACACGGTACAACAAAATCACCTTAGCTTATCGTCGTATCATGTTCATCAATTCTTGTCAGCGAACCCTCCAATGGCCCTTTGATGATTGGAGAAAAACCGCCTCAAGACGGGTCGGCGTATCAAGTCAATTGTATCGTTATACTGTATCCAAAACACGTCCAAATGACAGATCGTGATACGTGTGTATCCGATACGCAGTGTTAAGATACGCGCCAAAATTCGGATTGGCATGTATCAGATACGGTATCACAAAAGTGTACCATATGATCGCGTTAATTCGGCGTCAAATTAACGACCATGAAACATGTTGGTGCAACGCGACGGAGATATGATACACGAAAGATGCTATATGTGGACCCGGCTTTAACCGCTCGGATTAGGTCGGGTACAGCGATGGACGGTTGCTAAAGTACCGACGTATTAGACTAGTCCCAACCCCTTAGGCCGGGTCCGCATATGTAGCATCTTGGTGTATCATATCTCCGTCGCGTTGCACCAACACGTATCATGATCGATAGTTTGGACGCCGAATTAACGCGATCATATGGTACAACTTTGTGATACCGTATCTGATATGCCAATCCGAATTTTGGCGCGTAGCTTAACACTGCGTAGCGGATACACGTATCACGATCTGTCATTTGGACGTGTTTGATACAGTATAACGATACAATAAACTTGATACGCCGTGACCCGTCTTGAGGCGGTTTTCTCCGATCATCAAAGGGGCATCGAGGGTTCCGTCCTGATAATATAAACGAGAATTGATGAACATGATACGACGATACAAGGTGATTTGTTGTACCGTCCACATACACTGATACGCACGCTTGTACGCTGATACGTATGAATTTTAAGGTATGGACGCTTACTTTGGCACGATATGCATATTCAGTCGACACAGCCCAAATAAACGTCCATACTTACGATACAAGCTCTTGATACGTGATACATGATCCTGATACAATGAGTGCTATATGTGGACCCGGCTTTATACGTCGGTGATTTACGAAAACGAAATACTGTTGTCTGCATATTGCATTACAGTATAGGTTATGGTAAATCGAGGACTGTTAGAAAATTATACGAAACAGACTTGAACAGAATTTTTTTTTAATACTAAAATTAAACTTTACGGTGTAAGCAATATGATTTTCAAAAAAATTATGAAGCAATTATTAATTTGTCATTTTTAATATAAAATTCTAACTAAAATTTTGTTAACTTAAAAAAAAATAGTTTCTGTTAGATAAATATTAATGGCGAAATGATGGTGGATTACTCTGTTTATAGAAATTACTAAACAACTTAAGTTTAAGAAAAACATATTAGCAAAAAAATATATAATAGAAAAAAATTAAGACATATTTTTATTTTTTGGATTTATTCCCTTCATCTTAACCTTCTAATCCCATATTTTTTTAATTTTGTGTCTGGAAGAAATTGTTTGATAGTTACTAATGATTTTACTGAACAGTCTATATTTCGTGAAGTTCTTTTGCGGCTCGCTTCCCTATTTTTCTTTTGTTTGCCATCAAAATGGTAGTGATAAAACCTCCTAAATGCTTATTAGACGTAGTCTCAGAAAATGTTTTTGAAACTCTTTCAAAAATTTCTCTCCTAACATTTACCAAGGCAGTTATCCGTTCTATAATTAAATAAAAATAAACTAAAATTTACTCGCTAAGCAGTTTTAAGCTTCCATGCCGATAATAGAATGATTGGAGCCTTAATAAAGAGTAAGTTAGTTTTAAGACTTATCGCAAGTACCGTATGTTCGAAAAAAAAAGCGGCTAGTTGGTTTGGTAACGACGATCATTGACATTCCTTATATAATTTTACATACAAAATGACAGCTATCTTTATTTCCATGCCAGCTCTGACGCAATTTTTTTCATCGCAAGGTTTGGAAATGAAAGCGCATAAGACTTTTGCGTAGTATAAACAAAAGCTGTGCTAATACTATTTATTTTATATTAATGATACATTAATAACATTACTGTTATTATTTAATATCTCTGCAAAAAGCAGCAGCTACTATCTAAAATCTGTTTTTTAAGTAATCTGCAACCTCAGTTTATTGGAGACTATTTATTTATCAGGTACAGCTGGTAATGTCTTAAAATCCATGTTTTAAATTATCAATCTGCTCGAAATGTGCTAATCACTGGAAAACAATGAAAACCAATACAGACGATTACTGATTGATCATAAAAATTACGAATACTCATTACAGATGCAGATCAAATTAATCTAATAACTTGCGAAGAAAGTAACAATATTTTTGAGCGCATCGTAAATCGCCGACGTATTAGACTAATACGTCGGCGATACGCAGCACCCGAACTATGCCGAGCGGCTAATGTATCGGCGAATTCCGAATATGCGCTCGGGGCGCTGTATACAAGGGGCACCACGACAGAAACTAAAATATTTATAAAAAGAGTAATCTAAACAAGTAGTAACGAATAACCAGTTCAATAATTAATTCATTATTAAAATATTAGCAATTACCACACCACATAGGGAAAAATATCTGACTAAACATTATAAACGCTACTATATCCTAGACCTATCTTATTATAGTTTTCTGAAATTATGCTCAAAAAATTCTTAGCACGGAAGTTTTGGGATGTTTTTTTGACGGACGTTGGGATTTCTTCTATTCTATATATTTTTTGGGTACTCTATTCGAAACCGGGATTTGCGAATTCATTTTCGTGGAAGAATCTTAAACAAAATAAAATAAAAAAATATAAATCTGATTTGTTCGTGGTATTTTACTTATAACTCAAAAGCTATCAACTTTTTGTCAGTAACCCTTCTGGTTTTTATATATTTTCTCTAAACAAACTATTTCGAGTCAAGAGCCAGCAAAATTTACAGTTAGACTGATCGCTCAAAATCGCACTTTTTCTACTACCCACACCTTTTATTTGTTATTAATGGCTGATGTGCCCTAAAATTACACGAGGCAAATATTTATTCGCAAGAAGCTGAAGAAGATCCCGCCGATATCCTTATTATAAAAAAAAATATAAGGTTGCCTCATTAATTAAATTAATTCATTAACAGTAGTGGGAAAAGATATTAATTTTTTGGTGGTTTTGATTGTTTCGGATTCCGGAAAATGTAAGCAGAATCATAGAATTTTCTCATTAGAGCAAGACAAAGTAATGCATCACAAACACTGGCTGATCGTCATTTTGAAGCCGACAAAACTGTATCTGATCCTATAAAATAACATATAAATTGATTGTGAAAAAGGAAAGAACATTTTCTTAAATTCTTATAGAAAAGTAATGCTGCAACTAAATATTAATGTTTTCAAAGATCACTTATTCCAGAACGAGACTGCCGAAGTTGGAATTCTATTTCTTATATTTCTATAGATCGGGTGCGTCTCAAAAGTGGCTCACCCTCATAAATTGTTTATTTTTTCAGACGAAGAAAGGAGATTTGGTATATTAGTATACGACATAAATTAGGATGAATTGACGTATCCAATTGTTGTTTTCATTTTCTGTTTCACCGAAATTACTATAACTTTTGATTTTTAAATCGCACCATATCGGTATACTTCTACTTTATGCGATAGAAAATGACACTCTGAATAGAATGACTTATCATATTATGTCAACTTTTGACATTTTCGCATATGGTTTAAAATTGTAACATGCGGTTTGTGGTTCATAACAACAATTTGACTCGAAATACCAAATGTGTGGTACCAAATTATTCGTAAAAAAATGCTTTTCCAAATATGCAAATGAGCCGCACTTGTTCCATTTGAAAAAATTGAGATATGATTAAAAATACGATTTGGGCATATCTTAACCGGTCAGGACAAGACACGAAAAACATAACAATAATAATAAAACATTTTTTAAGGCTCCTTGTTTAAAAATTAGTGTTTTTAACACAGCCATATCACTCTAGATTAAAATTTAAAATACGATTTTTAAGCGAAAATGTTAAAATTTGACATAATATGATATGTCCTTCTACTCAAAGTGTCATTTTCTATCGAATAAAGTATAAATATACCGAGGATGCCATTTACAAAAATCAAAAGTTTTAGTCATTTCCGGTGAAACAGGAAGTTACCAAAAACAATTGAATGCGTCAATCAATCCTAATTTATGTCGGATACTAACATACCATATTACCATAAGAAGAATTTTGAAGTACCTTTAAGTAAAAATTTATTGTTAAAATAGCATAAACATGCTTAGTTGTAGTTAAAGTATAGTGTTAAAGAAAAGAGAGAGTTATAATAACTATTAGGTAGGGGGGGGGGCGCCAGATAAGTTTCTCGCCCGGTCTCAATATTTCCCTTCCGCCGGCCCTGTTCAGACACTATAGATAATTTTATTTCTAAGTTAAATAATCGTTTTCCTTCCATTAAATTTACGCATGAAATTGAGAACAACGACAGATTACCATTTCTAGATGTATTAGTTATTAGAAATACTAATAATTGCCTGAAATTTTATACCTATAGGAAAAATACGACCACACGCAGATATATTCCTAATGAATCACATCATAGTGTTGAACATAAAATGGCTAGTTTAAATTTCTTAGTTCATAGATTATTTAGTTTCCCACTTTCCAACGAAAGATATGAAATAGAAAGAGATTACATTAGGAATGTAGCTGAGTATAATGGATATTCTCCTTCACGAGTTGATCAATTAATTAGAAAACGTAGGTATAGGTTAATGATTTCTGAAAATTCGACTTTTCAAGTGGAGAAAGATACGTCTGAATATTTTTCGATACCGTTTGATAGAGAGTTATCCCGTGGTCTAAAAGGAATTTTTAAGAATGTCAATTATAAACTTGTGTATAGTGCTAATAATAAATTACAACAATTATTAGGTAATCCAAAGAATAAAACACCTCCACTGGAAAGGTCGGGTATTTATGAAATTTCTTGTAAAGATTGTAATCAGAAATATGTTGAGGAAACTAGAAGATCAATATTAACTAGATTTAAAGAACATTTAGCTCAGATAAGATATGGTAGACCGGATAAATCTTCCGTTGTCGAACATATTGTTGATAAAGAACATTGTATAGGTCTTAATAATTTAAAATTAATTAAACAACTCTCAAATTACAGGCAATTAGATGCATATGAAAGCATCAGAATTAATAAATGTAAAGATAGTATGAACAGAGACAACGGTCCAATTCCTTCAAGTTCTTTGTTCCTACTACTCTAGTGGCGGAAATCTAACTGTTTTGCTCAGTGGGTTCTGACTCGGTTGGCTATATTTTGCCACGCCCACTCGGTGCCCATTGAGAGAGTATATAAACGCTCAACTTGTAGATTGTACTTTAGTTTATAATCATCTGCTGATGATGCTAACATGGTTAGCGAAACGCGCGTCTAGTGTAAAAGTAAAAGTGTTTTGGTGTATTGTGGTGATTTAGTGTTTTTATTTTGCTGTGTAACACCAAAGGTTCTAACCCTCAACTGTAATGATACTTTAAGCTTAAACATTTTTACTAGCAGATCTTGCAGTCGAAAATTGTTCTTTTTAGAACCTCTTTTAGTGCGAAGTGTACAAGATAGCTTAAAAGCCGTTGAAAAAACTTATCGCAACCTTATTAGAATATTTTGAACGAAAAAGCGGTAGTAATTGCCCTTTATGTCTCTTAAGTGCTGTGTAAGGAGGTGAGTTTTGTTAATGTAAATTATATCCAAATAATAACTGTTTATCTATTTATAACTAATTTATTTTTGTTTCCTAAAATATTTTGATTAAAAGAAAATATGTAGAAGTGGTCAACGCTGTACCGGTCAATCTAAATCACGTGACTAAACGTTTATTTGGTATGATCTATATATAATATTTAATTTGTAGTGTTCTTTATTTTGTGTAGCTTTATTGTTCTGAATATTGGAATAAAAGACTAAGAAAGGAGTTTAATACTGTTTTTATATTCATACATTAAATAGTTTGGACTGATATTGTCTTTAATTATGCAGACTTCACAACGTTTCAGTTAGATATCATCTTTATCATTTTCAGCTTATTCAACCATTTCCAATTATCGTATAGCCTCCCTCACATATTTAGATATACCCAAGTAGCATTTGGACGTTATCTAACGTCGGGTATACGTCGCGTTCAATAAACCCGACGTCGGGTACCAACGTCGGTTCGACCGCCTGACGACCCTTATTTGCACCTAAATGGGGAATACAGATTCGAGTCGCCTCGACGTCGGTATCTGACCTAATAGGGAATGTAATTCTACCAATTACCAACGTCATATTACGTTGGATTTTAGTCACTTAAAATTCGTCGCTAAGCACTTACGTTACGTTTGATTTCATATTCGCTACCAAGAATACATAAAAACCTAACCAAACTACCTAATTACAAATGGATTCATAATCACTCCTCGAATAGAACTAAAAGTGCCTATCTAATTTCAGATTATAATAATTCTGAATCATTAATCCAGACATCAGTTTTGTCAACGGAAGTCACTTTTTTGATATATCTAATTAAAATACTCCGGAAAACAACGGGCGCCTTCAAAAGTAGGTAGATTTATGAAATAAAAATATCCATAAAAAAGTGACTCGCAAAATATGTTTTTTATTTTCTACCTGGTTTAATCATAAAACTGTACTGTGGTTCCCCCCAAACTCAACCTTATCAATATTATTCTACTAGAAATCGGAATGTGAATATAAATTTTAAAAACAAAAAATGATTTTAAAATGGCTGACAATAGGATACCTGTTAAGAATGGCGGATTTCTCGACTTAATATGAACTTCGACTTAATATGAACTACCAATACACCAATTCCGACCGGGTCTCCAACATTAGTCGTCTCACACGACCGAAGTCATCAAACCGGACGACCGGCAATCGTATTATGACGTATATAATTACAACGTACGCCACGTAACCTCACTTTGCGTATCAGTGATTTGTGGATTTGTGCAACTATATTTTTAGTTTTGTTTTCTCTTTAAAACAATGGGCAGTCACTTTTTAAGATAGTATATACAAAATTTAAAAAAGAAATGAACCATTACCTCACATGTGGGAGGAGGATGGGGTCTCTGCTGGTTTCCTAAGCTAAAAACTGAAATTAAGATGCACCAGTGTAATGCAGCATCTCTTCCGGATAAAAAAAGCATTCGTGGGCGGAGGGAAGACATCACTACTACTATTATTATTATTTTGCAAAAGCCTCGACCTCTTTCTGTAAAATATGAATGAATGTCTAAATGCCTTTTAGTGTTTTTTTAGGCATAATAAAAAAAATTAAGTTTGTTTACAAAAACTTTTTATTAGGTTATGTTCATGATGTTTATTAGGCCGCAAATGCTACTTAATGGGTTGTATTTACGGAAGTAAATAGAGATAATAAATTAGGTTAAAAATATGAACATAAAATACACAAAAATATAATGGACGTTACTTTAGGGATTATCAGTGAGACGTATCCTATTCGGACAACGGGTAGACGTCGGGCTAGTTCAAGTATAGGTACGTCGTGCAAGCCAACGTTGGAACGACGTTGGAAAATTAATAAAAATGGTACGTTGTTATTTTGTACGTCGACAGATCGTTGGATTTACCGACTCAGATCCAACGACGTTACTTTTAATAGGAAAGCGACGTCACCAGTCGTATCACCAGCACCCGACCTAAATTTGCACAAAGTCTGCAAAAAAAATGCATATGACGGTGTTCCTTCCCCTGTCACCCTTCAAACATGCTATATCAAATATTTGTTGTCAACCTTACTGTAAATAAATTGTTTTAGGCATTGTTTATTTCATTTCCAAACGTAAATTACCCATGATGATCTATCAAGGATACGAATTCAAGATCAATAGAAGAACTGAATCAAAGACACTGTGGATATGTACTAAGAGTGGAACAAACAAGTGCAGAGGTAGAGTGTTTACTTTCGGAAACACACTGCATGCCAAGATGGTTGTGCATAGTCACCCACCGACATTTAAAGGACAGTACGAACTGTTGAAATCCCAAAAAGTGGATATTGTTTATTAAGTGCCATACGATCGAAAAAAACGGCGTCAAAGATGCTAGATGTCATTTACTTGGCCCATACTCTTTTTTATTTTTTTAATGACACTGTGTGATTGGCCTTAAGAAGGTAGTAATTTATTTTTGTATTGAGTAAAAATGATTTTTTTTCCATAACAACTGTTAAAATTGCCTTATATCTATCAAAAATAGTAGATAAAAAAGTACTTTAACCGCAAGTGTAGATTAAATGATACTTTATCAGCGAGGACAGGTTAAAAACTTTATTTCTTCTCGCACGTTTTTTAATTGCTTCTATTTTTCAAAAATTTTTGTATTCTTTTTTAAGTGTTATGCCAATTTTTAGTAAATAACGTCTAGAGATTGACCTCGCCAAAGTTATTATCGATTGTCATTCCCAAGATTTGTTTGACGCCGTTTTTTTAGCATACGGTATTATATTTTACATGGATTAAAACAAATAGAAATAATCATTTGATTTGTTATCATTTTATTGTACATATTTATAAATAACTACCTACAATAATAGGTAGTTAGGTTAGGTAGTTAGGTAGTAGTTTCGTGATTTGAACCCCACCACCAGGCTAACTGTGCTATAGAAATCGGAAAACAACCTCAGGCAATTATATAGTTAGTTACAAAGTTAATATTAAAATGTTTTTATTTTCAAAAGAAGGGCAATGTGAATAGGATATTATATTATTTTTTTGAAATTTGACGCTAGATTGAAACATAATGGAAATGGATAAAATATAGACTAATCACAATACCGGGTGCGTCTCAAAATTGACTCACCCCTATAACTTTTTTTTTTCAGATAAAAAAACGAGATTTAGTATATTAGTATATGACAAAAATTGGGATTGTTTGACGTATTCAAATGTCACTTCCTGTTCCACTTCGGTATTTTTTTCATTTTATTCGATTTATGACACTCTGAATAGAATGACATGACAATTATTTTTGTCATCATCAATACTTTTGTCAAGCATATGTCAACTTTTGATATTTTCACTTAAAAATAGTATTTGAAAGCTGTGCTAAAAACACGGATTTTTAATCAAGGAGCCTTGGAAAAATAGATTTGATCGTCTAATGTTTTTAGTGTCTTGTCCTGGCTAGGTAAAAGATGCCCAAATTGTATTTTTAATCATATCTCAATTTTTTCAAATGGAACTAGGGTGGCTCATTAGCATATTCAGAAAAATATTTTTTTTTGCGAATAATTTTGTACCACACACTTGGTATTTCAAGTTAAATTGTCGTTATGAACCGCATGTTACAATTACAAATAAAACAAATGCGAAAATGTTAAGTTGACATGTGATATGTCATTGTATTCAGAGTGTCATTTTCTATCGAATAAAGTAAAAAAATACCGAGGGCAAAGAGTAGATAAGACAAGAGACGACAGTTCGCGCGGTACCTTTCATGTTTGAGTGGTGTGGAGAGTGACCTCGTCTCGCTTGTCCCTTTAAATTTTCGTAATTTTTTCGCGGGAAATTTGAAATAGGCTATTATTAAAACTTGCCTGTATAGCTTATAAATAGTTACTGTATGGGTAAAGAAATAAATAGAAACGAAAAAAAAATGAGTTTTCTAAATATTATATAAAATAAATTAAAATTAGAAACATATTTGTCGGGGAATAAAGATGATAAAAGCAATATTTTGTATATCGTTGGTAAACAAGATAAAGTGACCAAGTCGATTTGTAAGAAATGTTTTATTTACGTGTATTTTTTTACATATGGACTTGAACAAGTGTAATATCACGATGTGGAGTTTATCTAAAAAAATAGTTGCTCAATTTTTTTTGTAAAAATATATTACAAGCTTCTAACCATGTCTTCGATCTATGGATTACATTTAGTTTAATAACATAATTATATAGTATATTTCTATAAAAATACTTTTCAGGATCCTTTGGAAAAGAGTGAAATATTATGTTTGTCGAAGAATAAGACTTATTTTTGCAGTCTTTATAAGCACACACATTGCCACCATCTCGTCTTTTCCTGCTACTCGTGTCCTGTTCAGTATTCATATTTAACAATAATTACAATTTAGTACGCAACAAAAACGATACTAAAATTAAACCTTAAAAACTCTCAAAACGATAATATATCGAAAAACTCTGAAAACACACTTTAAAAAGGCAAAAATGCAAGGAAACTACTAATCAGATTTGTTTGTTTAAGCCTGATTAGCACAGCTGATTAGCGTCCTAAAATCATAGGTTAGAATTAATAAAATATGCCGTTGTCAGATTCTCAGATTTTATCTGTTTATCTTTGAAATCGATCAACTTAGTCATTCTGTTTCTTTGATATTATCAGTACATTGCGAAAAAAGGACCTAAACCAACCTAAACTAAAAATTTACTTTTCCGTATACGTTACTTATTATTCTTATATTATCAATTTATTTGCAGAAAATCTTGTTTATTTTTCAAAGAAATATACTTGGCAACAGACAAAATGGGACTTGATGCGACCTTTAAATTTTAATACATCTGCGTCTCTCTCGCGAAATTCGACTTCTTTGTTCACTGTCGTCTCTTGTCTTATCTACTCTTTGCCAAGGGTGCGATTTAAAAATCAAAGGTTGTAGTCATTTTCTGTGAAACAGAAAGTGACCGAAAACAATAATTCAATATGTCAATCAATGCTAATTTATATCATATATTAATATACCAAATCTCGTTTTTTATCTGAAAAAAAAACAAAGAAGTTATAGGGGTGAACCACTTTTGAGACGCACCCTGTATAGGATGATTCATGGCGTCATAAGCTAGATATAGCTTTTATAGAAAACAGGTCATAAGATTTTTTGGTCAATTTGGATTTTTACATAGAGGCACCTACTCCATCTAGTCTATTAAACAATCTACACAATTTTGCTAACAAAAGAAAAAAAGTCAGTGGCGGACATGTTTTTTTTAGAAAAATATTCCAGTGCTAACCCATATGCACGTCCCTAATGAATATGTCGACACTTTTTTAGCATTATAATATACAATAACTAGACTTTAACCTCCTTTAGCTTCGAAACAAAGCAGAATCGGACCTATATTGATATGAAAAATAAATCCTATTTTTACATGAGGCATCTCCCCACGAGAGATGGCACATGTTTTTGGAAACACCCTGTATAATAATACGACCTTTGTTAATAAACCGTTTTAGAAACGGAGTAGTAGCGGAGAAGAACTATCGTAGAGAAGCGACAAAACGAATCCCGCCTAGAAATTTGGAGTGGAAAAGGGCCGGAGCCGTGCGACGGTGAAGGCACGGCCAAACATTGTCAAATGTTATTTATACTTATACATTCATGCTTAGCCGAGCACGGTCCGAGCTTCGCCGGAACGCGTCCGTGCCCCGTCCAAGAAATGTCGGTGTACATTTTTCCTCGGATCCGCTACGTTCCGGCCCCGTTGCGGCAAACATAAATGAGCCGCCGCGACTAAATACTTCGTTCGTCTACGGGCCTATAGCGACTGTTTTCTAGCAGTGTTGCCGCACCCAACTTTTAGCGCGTACCACATTAAAACTAAAAATGTACCACTTTGGTACAATTTTTTAAAGCACAACAAAATACATCTGCAAATGACTTTAACCGGTTTGGTCGTTGTGAATTTCTTCATAAATTTCTACATAAAAAAAACTTCCTGGAGAAAGACACAAATCGAGACGAAAAACATGAAGTAGAAATTCAGAAAACCCAATTATAAGTATGTATAGGTTGAAGAAATGTAAGTAATTCTAATACTACACACGATACTTGGAAAACTTAAATTTTATTAAAAAAAACGCAAATATAGAAGCATGTTAGAAACAGAAAATTTTTAAGTTTTTTTCTTCGGGTTATTTAATATATGCAACCCTATAGACATTACAACGTTTATAATACGTCGTTAATTAATGCGGATTGTCTCCGAATGGTATCGGTAAGCGCGTTTAATGCAATATCAACGACGATAATTATTAAATATATATTCATTTTTGGTGCGCGTGGGAAATAATTATTGTACCAAATCATCCTGGATTTGAAAATGTAGTACCACTGTACCAAATAGAATTAAAAGTATCAAATTTGGTACAAATGTACCACTACGGCAACACTGTTTTCTAGAATATAATCGGCACGCACATGATCCTCGTTGTCCACTCGGTGTTGCATATATTGAAGGCCCGGACGTGGCTCGGTGTCTACTTTACGAAACGTGCCCGGCTCGGGTACGGCCCGGTGTACCATGAATCATCCTTTAAGGATGATTCACGGTACGTCCGGGCTCCTGAGCCACGTCCGGGCCTTCAATATATGCTACACCGAGTGGACAACGGGGATCATGTCCGTGCCGATTATATTCTAGAAAACAGTGTTGCCGCAGTGGTACATTTGTACCAAATTTGATACTTTTAATTCTATTTGGTACAGTGGTACTACATTTTCAAATCCAGGATGATTTGGTACAATAATTATTTCCCGACGCGCACCGAAAAATGAATATATTAATAATTATTGTCGTTGATAAACATGCTTCTATATTTGCGTGTATATTTTTTGCCTAAAATTTAAGTTTTCCCAAGTATTGTGTGTTTAATAAGGGCCAAGTTTTTCAACCTATACATGTCAACGTATTAAGGGGGTCTTCTGAATTTCTATTTCATGTTTTCTGTCTCGATTTGTGTCATTCTCCAGGAAGTTTTTTTATGTAGAAATGGCTATGAAGAAATTCACAACGAACCTAAAACCGGTTAAAATGTCATTTGCAATGTATTGTTATGCTTCAGCTTAAAATTGTACCAAAGTGGTACATTTTAGTTTATAATGTGGTACGCGCTAAAAGTTGGGTGCGGCAACACTGCTAGAAACAGTCGCTATAGGCCAGACGAACGAAGTATTTAGCCGCAATTCGGCTCATTTATGTTTGCCGCAACGGGGTCGGACCGCGGGCAGATCCGAGGAAAATGTACACCGACATTTCTTGGACGGGGCACGGGCTTTGAAATTCCGGCGAAGCTCGGACCGCGCTCGGCTTAGCATGAATGTATAAGTATAAATAACATTTGACAATGTTTGGCCGTGCCTTCACCGTCGCACGGCCCCGGTCCGTCACGGTGTACAGTGAATCATCCTTAACTGTCATCTCAACGTGTTTTCGGAATACGGCCAGCGTTGCCATTGTTAATGATAAAGTCCTGAAATCTTTCTATTTTTTTATTTGCGTACATTATTAATCTTTTTGAATTAATTAATCTATATTTTATCCTTACCTTATAATACCTAGTACTTAAAGAAAGAACTAATTTTCGGAACTAAATATTATTAAGACTTAAAATAGATGCAGGTTATTAGCGTTACAATAATTAGAAAATTAAAACTATGTATTAGAAAATTAAATTATTTTTTATCGCAAATATAAAATATTAGCGGCGCTAATTTCAGTTGTGTTATCTTTAAATGTAATTGGTATGGTTTTTTATGTAAAATATGATTTTTTAATATACAGGGTGAGTCTTAAAATAAGTGCAAATATTTTCAGGGCCGGTAGATCTCGATAAATGAAGCATTATATTTTCTCTTTCAAAAAAAAAACACTTTCAAATATTAATTTCGAAACAAACAATATTATCAGATACGATTTGAAAATGTCCCTCTAAAAAGAATAGGTTAGAAAATGGTTAGAACGCGGTAAATCCGCAAACCGCGGAAACCCCTTAAATCTTAAAAGATAGTTACTATTCAATGTGATTTCTAAATATTTATAATAATATACTTTTTACTGAACACATGTTTTTTCAGTGTATAGCTTTTCTCATTTTTTTTTTGCCTTCATTGAATTTTTCTCAGTGTAGCTATAAACCGGCGATCTCTCAAATACGCCAATTTGAAGGTCACAAAACTTGGCCCCCTCACTTCAACTTCAATAGTGGCGGCGGTTTTTGTCGCCTCTCTAGGATTGTTCTTCTCTGGTAGTAGCATTGACTTAAAATAAAATATAGACTGAGCATCTCATTCATAAATAGCTGGAACATGCGGTCAGACAATGTCTTGTTATTGTTGTGTTATTGTTTTAGGAGCGTGTTATTGTTTAACGAGTGCGACACCAGCGATAGATAGGTTGTCTCTGTCGTAGCGGTCGTTCCCTGACGACTCTGCCGAGAAACACAACACTGTCTTTCGTTTCTCAAGTACACCTGAACTCTCCGGGTATTTTTTATAGCCGGGTATTTTTTTTATTTTAATGAAGCTGTAATTAAATTAAAAATATATCGTATTTAAACTTTTTTATATTTTATTAAGATTTAGGACAGGTTTTTTAAATAAAAGTTTAGAAAAAACGTCTTAGAGTCCAAAAAGGATAAAAATAATAAAATACACGTTATAGCAGACATTTTATAATCGAAATTACGTAATGTTTGAAATTAATAATAAATTATTAATTTTAGTCAAACATTTACAACCCCTAATATTAATCAAAACAGGATCTATTCCACAGATATAATAGAATCGGCGATCGGAGAGAAAAAAAAATATGATTGTTGTAATTTTTTTCTGATTAAGTGATGTCTTATTATGTAAATTAGAGAATACATAAATCTGTTCCATTAAAGCAAGGAAGGTGATAGGAAGTGGATAAAATGAAAACTACATTTATTTAACTCGGTACTGTCTTTATTATACCGGGTGCGTCCCAAAAGTGGCCCATCCCCATATTTTTTTTATATTTTCAAATAAAAAAACAAGATTTAGTATGTTAGTATATGACATAAATTAGGATTGATTGACGCATTCAACTGTTTTTGGCCACTTCCTGTTTCACCGGAAATAACTATAACTTTTAATTTTTAAACGGCACCCTCGGTATATTTCTACTTTATTTGATAGAAAATGACACTCTGAATAGAATGACATATCATATGTCAACTTTTGACACTTTCGCATATGGTTTAATTGTAATTGTAACACGTGGTTCATAACGACAATTTGACTCGAAATACCAAGTGTGTGGTATCAATATATTCATAAAAAAATGCTTTTTCCAAATATGCTAACGAGTCACCCTTGTTCCATTTGAAAAAATTGACATATGTATGATTAAAAATATGATTTGTACATCTTTTAATCGGCCTAGACAAGACACGAAACCCATTAGACGATCAAAACTATTTTTCCAAGGCTCCTTGATTAAAACTTAGTGTTTTTAACAACACCATGGCACCCTGGATTGAAATTTATAATACGATTTGTTTTTAAGCGACAATGTCAAAAGTTGACATATGATATGTCATTCTATTCAGAATTCTATTATCATTTTCTATCGAATAAAGTAGAAATATACCGAGGGTGCCTTTAAAAATCAAAAGATGTAATCATTTCGGTGAAACAGAAAGAGACCAAAAACAATTGAATACGTCAATAAATCCTAATTTATGTCATATACCTACTAACATACAAATCTGTTTTTTTATCTGAAAAAATAAAAAAGTTATAGCGGTGAACCACTTTTGAGACGACCCGGTATATTAAAAAATATTGTCTCATAATGTAATATCATATTAAAATTCTTGTATGTTATTTTAGATTCTGAAGATAATTTTAGAATAAACCGGAATATATTTTTAATAAAAACATTATTAATTATTAACAGGGTTATAATTATGATTTTGTTACAATGTAAGTAAGTAAATAATGTAATATAAGAGAAAAAATTCAGATTTTACATTTTACTAAAATATTATCTAAATAAGCGCCTTTCTACAACAACGCCACTGACTCCCAATGGGTAAATTGAGAGTTGCCTACCGGTCGAAAGTCGTTTCAAGACTTAAATGGATTATTTAAGTCAAATTTCTTGCAAATTTGGCACTGGCAAACCATATTTTATAGTTCTTGAACAGAAAAAGTCAATAAAATAAACACTTAAGGACTACAAGCTAAGAAAATGCGTTAATACAGCCGGGGACATAGCGGCAACAAAGCTTTACCGCACACGTGCGACGCGTACTACAAGGTAATAAATGAATGAATAGGCTCCCTCGCCTCTAATCGGTGTTGTCATATTGTAAAGAACTTATCCTTTTTAAATAGTATCCGATTATAATTTAATAGTATAAGGACTATTTAATACATCTATGGAATATTAAAACCTACTTTATTAAACTGTAGTATTAATATCTCAATATATGTGTATAACAAGAAAAAAAATATTGATAATATTAAAGACGTGACAACATAGGCTGGATGAGGAAGGCTCGGTCGACTCTACCAGAAGTAAACATGTGTACAAAAAATATTGTTTGACCGCGTTGAGATGTAAATAATGTAGTCTATATTTTATTTTAAGTCTATGGGTAGTAGCGTTTTGCTTTTACATTTGGTTTGTTTATATTGGATATTTTTATTTTGTGTTGTACAGGGTGTCCCATTTTAGTTGAAATCATACGGTATCTCCGTTATTAATAAAGATAGGAGGATGCGGTTTGCACAAACCTGTCCCACTTTTTTGTCAAACGGAAGATGCTGTCAACAAAATTTTCATAGCCCTCAGCGTTTCTAATCTACAGGGTCTTTTCGAAAATTTTGCAATTTGGAACAGCCTCCGCGTATCTCTGTTATTATGGATGATATCCATAAGGTGAAAACTGATTCTTGTAGAACTTTTTACGTAGAATACAGCGGCGTAGTCTGTTTAAATATGAAAAAAATATTTTTGAAAATATGAACTAAAGTTATGTTTTTTCAAATGGCACATCCTGTATATCTAAAAATCATATGATCCGTCTTGCTATATCCTTCTCAAAAATCTACCACTCTATATTTATTTTCTCTATTTACTACAATATTTAAAATATATCATTTTCTTATTAGTAGGCCGTGATAAATAACAAATAAATCAAAATAGTATTTACTAAAATACTCATACACATATTAAAATTTTATTTGGTATTGATATAATTTACTTTTGAACTGTTACCACCGAATCTCTGAATATATTTTTCTTTTTTTTATAACGGAATTTGTTATAACAGCATGGGTTTGCAAATATCTAAAAGCTTGCATAATTAGCTTGCATTATTAAAGCATTTTCTAGGTGATCGATATTGGTGTAGTTGCCACGATATATTTCATATTTCAAAAATCAGAAATCGAGGACAGACAAATCCAGGAAACAGGGAGGCCATCATATGGGTCCATTGGTTCCCAATCATTGATTTAAGAAATAATAATTTAACAACATTCTAATATTTTTAAAGTTGTCACGTAAATTAGGTAATGGAATATTTAAAAGTTCCGGAACGATAGCTTCCAAGATAAGATTTACCAATAGCGGTAGAGAGTTAAGTTTCCCTAATATAGGTATAAAGAATTTATTAGTGGCTCCCAAAATAAAACAATAATTCTTTAGTTTCTTTTATTATCAATCATGGCCTACTAATAAATATGATCTTTTAATATTTTATTTTAAATATTGCCGTAAATAGTCAAAATAAATATAGAGTGATATATATTTTTGAGAAGCTTATAGATCATATAATTTCTTTTTTTTCTATATTTTCTTAACAGATCATATAATTTATAAATATATAGGGTGTTTCATTTAAGAAAACATAACTTTAATTCATATCTTTAAAAATATTATTTTCATAGAATAACAGACTACGCCACTGTATTCTACGTAAAAAGTTTTACAATAAATAGTTTTCACCTTCTCGATACCTTTAACGATAACAGAGATACAGGGTGTGTCCCAAATTGCAAAATTTTCAAAAATTCCCCGTAGCTCAGAAACGAAGACGGCTATGAAAATTTTTTTACGGAATCTTTCGTTTGACAAAAAAGTAGGACAGGTTTGTGCAAACCGCATCCTCCTATCTTTAGTAATAACGGAGATACCGTATGATTAGAACCAAAATGGGACACCCTATACTGGTATAGTTCTTCTATTTATATTATTTTTCTCTGAGATTAAGAATCAATTACTAACGGAAAAATAGTGTCATGTTTAAAAATATAAGATAGCTAAAGTCCAAAAAGAATTTTTATTCTTATTCCAACACCGTTGTATATCATCTTCGAACAAATCTAGCGTACTAATAATGCAATACAGTACGATTGAAAAAAAGCGTTACAGTGGCCTTTGAAATTACAATCCATGATAATTTTTGACATAGAACCTTATCAAAAATTAATATTTAAAAGGAGAATGAACATACCATGCACTCATTCGTGGACAAATTTGTTGAGTAAAAATTGTTTTTCGAAAATAGATATGTGTCTGGTATCTTTATAGTTTTATCTATAAATTGACTTCCTATACTATTTCTTACAAATATTTATGTCAAGTATCAGTTTTTTTATTATTGAATTTCCTTTATTTTAATAAACATTTTAGGTATAGTCTATTTCGTTTTCAAACGCAAACTACCCATGATGATCTACCAAGGGTACGAATTTAAGATCAATAGGAGAACGCAATCAGAAACTTTATGGGTGTGCACTAAAGGAGAATCAAACAAGTGCATGGGTAGAGTGTTTACCTTCGGAAATACACTGCACGCCAAAATGATCCATCATTCGCATCCACCGACATTCAAGGGCCAGTACGAGCTGCTAAAATCACAAAAAGTAGATGTTATTTATTAAATAACTCATCGTATTGTTGCTCTTTGTAAATGCTACCAAGTTTTATTTTATATAAATCATGAATATACTCAATATCATTAAAAGTAAAGAAAAGTGAAAATTTTAGTTAACGTCACCTTTTTGCTGCCAGGACTAATCTGGACGGGGTCTACTTTGTTTACGCGGAATCCGAACCGCGGTCCTCGCCATATCATGGTCAATCACCAACGAAGTCACCGACTTGGCAAGTGTCTAAATCAACTCTTACTCACGAGATATCCGATCTCATCCGGCCTCGAACCGGCGTGAATGAGCAGTGTGTGTCAATAGATTTTACACTTTT
This sequence comes from Sitophilus oryzae, assembly GCF_002938485.1. Classification (NCBI taxonomy): domain Eukaryota; kingdom Metazoa; phylum Arthropoda; class Insecta; order Coleoptera; family Curculionidae; genus Sitophilus; species Sitophilus oryzae. The sequence continues at coordinate 1,005,585 of NW_022147488.1, forward strand.
GCCTTTATTGGACAACAGCACGATACAGAGTTTCGAACCGGTCACCCGTCCATCCACCAGTATCGCCTTACGTCGCTTATCTTCGGTGTTATAATGGGAACAGGTGTTTCGACGTAGCTGGGCCGTTGCCCATAATATCATTAAACATTTTTAAAAAGGTTTTTTTTGTATAAAATACGGGGTTTGGCAATAATGCGTCGGGCATCTGTAGCTCCTAGAATAAAAAACTTTTGTTTGAATTTTGTTTAAGTGCAAACCTAGAGTATGTGCTAGGATCTATTTCAGGAAAATATTTTAACATCTATAGGGCGGCTCAAAAAAGTGTATGTGGGTAATTATTGCATTTTAATGCCCCCACTTACTGCATTTTTGGCTTTCTTTCAGATTACTATACATAATCCTAAGATATGAGTAAATATATTTCGATAGTTTCAGAGATATTAATAAATAAATAAATAAATATATTATTTCCAGCATTTCTTAAAAAAATTCGACCATGTAAAATATAAAACCGCGAATATCTGCGAAACCGTTAAAAATTTTGTAACACTCTGAATACAAAAAATGTTCATAATTTAATTCTCCATCTATTAAACAAATAATATATAGGGTGTTTAGAAAGTTTGGCGTAGAACTTTGAGCATCCTATATGATTTAAGATTACTATATTTATAACAAGGTAACTACAGACCATCTAAAGTAAATACCTAATTGTAGAAACGACCCAAGCTCACCTGATGATGGGGTAGGGCCCCGAAACCGGTAGTGAGAGCTGGTTGATCCACATTATGTCGAACACAGCGTGGAATTAATGTCTATATATCAAGGCAAGAAACTCTTACATAATTTTAGTAAATACCTAATATAGTTTTGATTTCAACACAGTTCTTGTATTTTTAATAATTTTTTTTAAAAAGGCGGAAAATATATATTTTTTATTTATTTATTAATATCCCTGAAACTATCGAAATATATTTACTCATAGCTTAGGATTATGTATAGTGATCTGAAAGGAAGCCAAAAATGCAATAATATACAGGGTGTTCCATTTAAAAAACACCACGATTCGCACACACTTTTTTGAGCCAACCTGTTAAAATATTTTCCTGAAATAGATCCCAGCACATACTTTAGGTTCGCAGTTATAAAAAATTCCTAATTTTTTTTATTCTAGGAGCTACAGATGCCCGAGACACTATTACCGGACCCTGTATACAATACAGTTATCTCTAAAGTTGATATTAGTAAGGCAGTGGTTTCCAACCTGAGAGGCGTGTCACCCTAGAGGGGCGCGAGGCTATTGCAAGGGGGACATGCAGTTGTTTCCAAAATATCATTTTCGAATACAAACCAAAAATTTACCAGTATTTTTAAGATGTTACATTTAAAACTATTATTTCTTATAATAAATAATTATTTTTTGTGTATATTTTTACATAATATTGTATAGTATTTTGTAGCCCATTAAATAAATTATAATATCAGTTGAGTATTTATGAAATTAGATTGTTAGAAAAATTAAGGGGGCGCAACAATTTTTTTTAAAGGGGCCGCAGGTACAAAAAGGTTGGAAATCACTGTAGTAAGGTATTATTTGATATTTATTGATACTTTTTTTTAGATACTGTGTATTTCTTTTCCAAACGAAAATTACCCATGATGGTTTACCAAAACCAAGTATTCAAGATTGCTCGAAGAACTGCATCAAAAACCATCTGGATATGTAATAAAGTAGCTTCGGAGAAGTGCAGGGCAAGGTTATACACGTTTGGCAGTACTCTGCGTGAGAAAACGGCCGAACATACACATTCACAAACTTTTAATGGTCAATATACTCAATATGAACTGCTGAAGTCGCAAACTGTTAACATTATTTACAAAAAATGATCAGGAAGAAGAATATTTTTAAAATTTTATTTGTTTTCGAGTTAAATAAGTTTATCGTTAGTTTATACAAGTGCAAGTATTTATTAATTTTATTTATTACATGTTAGAATGCAAACAGTACGTAATACCCTTGTACCATAGTAGAAGGAGTAGTTGCACTCATAAAATAATTAACTAGAAATAAGTGTCAACTCTGTGTTAAATCGTGGAAACACGATACGTCATCGAAAGCCTTCGTGGTCGTCTGGATAACTAATTTTCCAATTGACAGGTTGGCATGATGGCTGAATTTTCATTTCCATTTCCGGTTATTCAATATGGCTATTTCAGTTCAAATGTATTTTGTATTTTTTCTTATCATAAATAAAACCAAAAAATGATTTATTCGCATATATTTATTTGAATTAATTTATATTTATGGAACAACGTGACTAAATAAATATAAAAATATAGAGGATTGTATTGTTTCAATATCAATTAGTTAATTATATGCACTTTTAACGTAAATTAGTTAAGGTATAAGCATGACTTACAGTAGTTTGTAAATAAACACACGTATTCGCAGACTTCAAGGAGAGAAAACGGACACACAAAAACCTGAAAACAGAAAAACAGATTTTTTAAAACAAAACTAACAATGTAAAAATATGAATATAAAATATAAATATACTAGGTCTACACTAATATGCATTCAGGATATTTAACAAAACTTGAAAATAAAATAAATATGAAATAAACCAAATTTCCCTTTACATTTCAAAATAAAGATAAATAGGTATAAAGAAAAAAATTATCACCTAATACGTATTTTATAGATTTATTGTATTATAGCCTAGTATATATATTTTTAAAGAAGATCAACCTAAGACGTTTATGGACTAAGACTAATAGAGGGCAGGACCGGTTTCCCTACAGAAAAATATTTTTTGTTACTCTGAATTTTGAAGCTACCAATAAAAACAGAGAAAATAAAAATCGATAATTTTCGGACTGTGCCAATTGGTTACTAGTCGACCAGATACTTTTTATCTATTAGATATGCTATAAAAGCTGGCAATTATACAATTCGACCATTGTAAATACCCGACAAATTCTTCAATGCCGACAAGGCCGATGCTTCTCACTCATAAGAAATATAAATGTTTGTTTAGAATGTTTTCGAGGTATTTTTTTCTTTCTGAATGCACATTTTAAAGTATTTTATATTCTTTGTCCCCTTGACCTATTATCCTGGTCACACACGTATGGAAGTTCTGTTTCTTCTAGTTTTAGAAAATGTTCATATTTCTTTTCTCTTTGTAGGTGTAGTGTAAATTAGATTAATTTATTAAGTTTTAATTATAGTGTTTGGTGTAGCATGTTAGTGTAGTCTACAAAAATAGTTTAATAGTGTTTTATAGTTAAGTTTTAGTTAAGTAGTAGATTGAAGGGATAATTTTACTATTTTTTTCTTTTTTGTTTTGATAAATTAGTAAGTTTGATAATTTGTTCAGTGTAGAATACAAGAATAAGTAGTATTGTAGTGTTTTTAAGAGATAATATTCGTTTATTTTGTAGTTGAGTAGTAGGTGAAGGGGTATTTGGGTATTTCTTCTTTTTTGTTTTCTTGTAATAATTGTAGTAGTTTTATTAAGTATTGTGATAGATACTATATCTTCCTTCAACTTCGTTGAAAGTGCGTTCATCATATAATCTTGGTTTTCTGGTAGCAGAATATACGAAAAAAATCTCATCAAATTTATTTGAAATTGATTAATCTAGCCTTATTAATCAAATTAAACTAGTCAAATAATAACAATAGTTAGTTTCAAAATACTATACAGGGTGAGTTTCCTACGATGTTCTCTATGGGCATCTCGGAAATTACTGGAGATAGAGAGTCGGTTAATGGGGAAAAAATTGCAGTTTTGTGGGGTCATAAATATGCGCCTTTCGGATTTTTCGGAGAAGTTCAAGGCTTATTAGATATTTCGAAAAAAACAAATTTTGGCTATTTTAAAACTTGTCTCTAATTCCATTATAATCTACCATTATGATCGAATAAAAACGGCGTCAACGATGGCTATGAAGTGAAGATCGCTGTCATTTTATATGTAAATTATATCGGAAATATCATTGATCGTCATTTCATAGCCATCGCTGACGGAACGATCATATTACATACGGTATTTTAACAAAAGTTTTCAGATAAAAGTTGCTTAGATAATCACATACCTAATGAGTTTGTGTTTTCTGTTTTTTTCTAAAGTCTGTCATTTTTTGACATATGAGCACAAAACATATGTTTTTTTATTAAAGCCATAGTTGGCCACTGACTTCATAAAAAATCGCCATTTTTAAGTTTTCAACGATGCGTATAATATGTTTTTCGAAAATTACAAGATTTAGCCAATTCTTTTCTTTCTTGGTTAATTTCCATAACAATAATACCATGCCAATTAGCATCAAAAATGTAAAAAGTTTAATGTTTTCAAAAAAAATATCATAAAATTCGTAAAGCACTCAATTTAGAATAAAATAATCTAAGAATGAAATTATTTTTTATAAACCTGCACATTAAATCAAATTAAAATAGGTATGTAACTTTTTTAAATATTAATTAACGAGCTAATTAGCATTATCATAAATTATAAATAATGTACCATATCAAAAATAACAATTTCTTCATTTAATACGGTTTAGAATTCTTAAAATAACATGCAAAAAATAATCCACAATTTACAGTAAAATAAAAGTTTCGTTTAAATTTCTTAATCAACTGATCACTATTAAGTTCTTAGATACCCGGGCTATATTATTACATTACTCTGAGGAAAATAACAAAAATAATCGATATTTTTGACTCCGCCCCGGGTTCACGATTTGTCACTCAGTTAGCAGCACAGTGCCTAGTCGACCAACTTTTGGATACTTATAAACAAGGATTATAGGTAATAAACCACACATGAATTAATGTGGGTTATAGTTAAAAATTCTTGATTACAACATTCCTGGCTAAGAAACATGGGATTGGTGTGAGCCGCATCAGTGACGCAGACACCATATTTCGAAGTGTCGAAAAATCTACACATTGTATGAAGAGTACAGACAATCGCCAACGTGCGGCTAAGCACAAGGCACAGGAAGAAGAAGAATAGTTAAAAATGACCTTACCTTGCAGTAAATTGTTTCCATTTTCAAAAAAATCGCCGATCAAAGAGATTAAAGAGCATTTTCTTGCATCTAAAAAATGTAAAAACAGTGTTTTACTTACTACCTATTTTTCATATACAGGACATACCTACTACTGCAGAAACATTTTCTCCAAGTTCTTCATGTAATATATATTTTATATACTATTACCTTTTATTTATAAATTTCCGCCAAAATAATGAAGTGAACTTCCAGAGCAAACTAAACCAGAGTGAATTAAAATGAAATCAAAATATTTCTAATAGATTTGTTCCACTAGAACAAATCTAAAGTTATCTCTGAAATCTGTCAATTCTAAACCGTGAAGTTGGCCAGTTGGGCAAACAATGCTGTCCTTGTCTAGGCGGCCATAGGAGAGTGAGCATTATCTTAAGGAAATACTTTACCTTTTATAATAGGCAGAATGAACGAAAACTGTTAATTAGATAAATATACATTATTACAATAAGAACTACGTCAACATATTAGCATATATAATTATGTATGCTGAAATGAACTAAAATTTATTCAATTTATAGGTAATATCGAGCAACTTTGCTCTTCTATAATTAAACGTGACAACATCGACTTTTTTTGCCCGAATTCCTTCCGCTGTTTTAGATTCGTTTGTCAGATAATAGTATATGTTACGGTTAAGGTCCGATGTCCGGTTAATGTCGACATTACCCGGTTAATCTCGAGAATAATATAAAACAAAACAACCAAAAACATAACCAAACCCAATTAAATCAATATTTTCATATATTCCCTCCAAAAAATCCTATATGGGTAATTCGCCACTGCAAAAAAATCTACAAGTGACTAATTGTCAGCAGTTAGGTTTTCTGATAAACAAATTTGCGTAACGAAACTATTCGAGAACACTTTAATTGTTTTTATAAAGGCCTACAAAAACCGTTGTCGTTCTGTCAAAAGGACATTATATCAAGTTAAACTTCAAAATTAACAATTAACTACCAATATAACAATTATCTATAAAGCAAAACCAAAAAGTTTCAAACGTTCTGTATGATTTTTTTTTTGTTTTTAATTTTTACGTATGTTATGTTTATTTATGTTGTGTTCTTTAAAATCAAAGAAGCGATTGCCATTCATTACTAACATCTACAAAAACCTCTTTTATTTTTCTTTTAGAGGTTGTCGCTTCTTTAATTATAATTTTGGCGTTGTTAAAATTGAAATATATTAAAAATGAAAGTATTATTCTGTTGTCCCCATCTACTTCTTGTCAAAATACTTGCACTTATTTAAGTGACACCCTGTATAAACTGTTGAACAAATGTTAAAGAACTAGCCCCAATCCTAGCTCGTATTACGACTAAACAGACCCAAGGAGATCTAAAAATGTCTACTGAGTCATTAATAATTCTAAGGAGAAAATTATTCAGAAAGGTTTAATAATATAACAAGTAACACATTACAAAAAAAATATAAAGTGAATACGTATTATTTATATCTGTATTAAAATAGGTTATGTTAAATATTGTCTAATTTCTTATTTGAGTTTGTTTTCATACAATGTCTTTTACTAAGAACAAGAAAATAACTGTAAGAAACTTGAAATAAATTCTTTTTATTCATCATTATCATCATCATCATTTTCAGCTTACTGAACCATTTCCAATAATGGTGTAGCCTCCCTTACATATCTAGATACTCTCTCTCTCTCTCTGTAGTTGGGTCAATTGGTTGTATATGGGCCTATAAGGGCCCAAGTTATCCCTTCTAATTTCTTAATATCATGGTCCCGTCTCAAGTTTGGTCTTCCTCTAGGTCTCTTGATTCCTCGTGGGTACCATGTTGTAATTTTTGTGGTCCATGTGTTGTCCGTCCTTCTTGCCAGGTATCTTGCCCATTGCCACTTGAAGGATTTGATTCTGTGTATGACACCTATTATTATCTGACAAACGAATCTAAAACAGCGGAAGGAATTCGGACAAAAAAAGTCGATGTTGTCACGTTTAATTATAGAAAAGCAAAGTTGCTCGATATTACCTATAAATTGAATATATTTTAGTTCATTTCAGCATACATAATTATATATATATGCTAATATGTTGACGTAGTTCTTATTGTAATAATGTATATTTATCTAATTAACTGATTTCGTTCATTCTGCTTATTATAAAAGGTAAAGAATTTCCTTAAGATAACGTCCGCTTAGGGTAAGCTGGCAACAAACTGGCTGACAAAATTCATCATGGCATCCCGGATTCAACCAGTCTGATTGGTCGAGATTCTCGCACGTCTTGTCGCCATTACCCCCAACTTTATGCCCCTCTCTAGGAATAGTAGAAACAGTCACTACCAAAGATATTTAAACTCAAGAGATACAATTGCTTACCTTTTTCCTTTATCGGCCATTATTCTATCCTTATTTTCGCATCTCTCTTACACCGAAAACATTTGCCAGATTTACCTGTATATTGGTATTAGTATTCGATTAAATACCACAACCAATTATTAAGTAATAAATAATTTCGTTATATTTCTATAATATATCAAGTACATTAATTTACTAACGTCAATTTTTTCATTTAATGCTTAACTATTTTAAATTTTATAATGGAATAAAAATATCATGATCGTGTTTCTTTTAATAATAAAAAGCAGTTTGGTAACGTCAGTTTTAGAAATATGCCGGCGTAGTACAACGGATTTCGAGGACGAACGAAAATTCCTAGATTCTCCTGTTGCGATGTTGCTATGCCGCCGATCAAGCTCCGTATTCTTTATTTGCAGTATTATAGTATTTTTGCGCTATTTTGTGGACTTCTGTGGACATTAATTTGAAAATATGGTGAATTCATCTATTGTGTACAAGAGAGTGTATCATTTAAATCCAAATTTAACTTTTCACCGGTAAATAAAAATAAGTAGGGTTAGGTATATTATTATATCCTCTTCTCTGTAGATCAGAGGCGGACCTAGACATAAAAAATAGCAGATTTCTAAATTATATTTATTTTTAGGTTTATTTTTTAAATTGTATATTTATTAATTTATTATGTTTTTTAAATTATATATTTATTAATTAAATTATTTGTAGAAAAAAGGTACATGTGTGTGTGGTACGTACTAATTACTAATAACTTAATAACAATTTCTGTTTCCCTTTTAAGAAAGGGTATTGAATAAGTATAATCTAGGTACCCACTTGGGTTTGACAAATCATTACCTACCTTTTGTGAAAATTTTATTGGGGTGTACTAAAAATGGAATTTTGCGGCTTTTACTTTTTGTTGTGTACCAAAATGGAATTTTGCGGCTTTACTTTTTTGTTGCCGTTACAATTTAATACGGCTTTTGTTTTAAATTTTGGTTGCTATAATGTAAATGGACATCTTTTGACATACATATAATTAACGTACTTATTACATGAATTTTGTGACTACTACATTTTGTTGTATTTTTACATTTTATTGTATTGAAATTCTTTGCACATGCACTTTTTATTATTTATAAACAATATAAATTTTCCTTTGCAAACCAGAGAAAAAACTAAATATTTTTTAAGACTAAGGGAAGAACCGTTTACTAAACAATCGCCATTTTATTTTATTTATGATTTTCTAAAATTATCGCTAGACTTTTCTGATAACTGTATTATAATATCAAATAATTTTGTTAAGATTTGTAATAATTTCATTTAATGACATTCATTTATCGAATTTTAACTACAGAGCAGACTCCCTATTTGTTCTCATTGTTTCACTACGTTGACCATGATCATTCGACTAGGCAAGTGCATTATTTTAAAATTCCTCAACACCGAACAGCTAACTTCCAAAAATCTTTCAGTTACATAGCGCCACATTTGTGGAATAATATTTCTAATAACTTTAAATTTCAATCCTTTAGAGATTATAAAAAACAAATTAAAAATCATTTACTAAATTCATAACAATAAATCATTTAAAAAATTATAATTTCTTCGACTGATTTTTGAGGTTCTTGTTCTTCTGATATGCCCGTCATTGGTTGCTGTTCCGGTTACACTGTTTCGTTATGCCTCTCTATGATCCCTTTAGACACACATTTTAGTAGTTGTAAAATTCATATAGGTATATAATAAATATACATATAATAATAAAGTTTTTATCAAAAATATGTGAAGTCTACAAATATTAGTTTTTGGTAAAATATTGTGTTACTAGGTTAAAATAACTACTTTATTTTGTTATTGCTAATAGAGGGAGTCTCATTCACCGGAGATGAACAAGGTTTGGAACAAGATATTGAAACTGCATTTACTAATACACCCAAAAGTAAAAAACGCTTATTGATTTTTTTAATCGTTATTCTTATGTGAAAAGCCATCTTATAATAAAACATTATGCCGGTTTTTATTTGTTTCGCTCTCCTCCCTCAACTTATTTTTTTCCTATTAATATCCTCCCTCAACTTTTTACAATGCGACAAATATGAAAGTGTTATTATTATTTTTTAAATTTATTAAACAATTATTTTAATTTCCTTAAAATACTGTCGGTCGATCGGCACGCCACTGGAAATTGACCTCAACCGTCTAATCTTTGTAAACAACTACATTATTGCCGGCTGTGATACGAAGAGTTCGGGTGTACTTGAGAAACGAAAGACAGTGTTGTGTTTCTCGGCAGAGTCGTCAGGGAACGACCGTTACGAGAGAGACAACCTACCTATCGATCGGCACGCCACTGGAAATTGACCTCAACCGTCTAATCTTTGTAAACAACTACATTATTGCCGTTGCGCCGATACCCTATTCCCTTCTTTGTCCATTCTGTCTCGCACTCGTTGATTTTCGCAAACCAATGTGTGATGAAGGTTTAGAGCGTTTTATGAATGGATCGTTGTATCTCCCGAGTTTAAATATCTTTGGTCACTACTATTGAAAAATCCAGTGGCGGTGTTATTGTATTGTGTTTTATATCTTTAACTTTGTGTTTATTGTAATTAGTACACGCGTTTTAACAAATATTACTATATTTGGCAAATGACTAAACAAAATGTAGGTACATTTAAAGTAAAATAATATTATAAACTTTACTGGAAAATATTATAAAAATTCCTGATATATTTTTATGAAACACCGTACGCTCGTGGATATTTTACGAATGAAATCGGTCGTGATTTTAGAAAATTGCGATCCTCTTGCCGTTGCCGCGTTGTTTCAGATCCGTTTGTCAGACTGTACCTGGGTCTTTTGTCGTATCCACTCTATTCTTTTACGGTCTCTCTTGGTTAGTCCCAGCATATTTCGTTCCATTGTGCGAGCTGCAGTTTCCCTATGATGTCCGTTTTAACTGTCCAGGTTTCGCATGCATAGGTCATGACTGGTAGTGCACATTGGTCGATTTTTTTTCTTCTTTTATATGTGGTTATTTATATTTCATACAATGTATGATAAGTTTTGTGTCTATTATATCTTAATACTGGAATATTTTTAGGTATGGTTTACTTTATTCCCAAGCGCAAACTACCAACGATGATCTATAAAAGATACGAATTTAAGGTAGAGCGAAGAACCGCCTCAAAAACTGTCTTTGTCTGTTCGAAAATTACTAAAAACAAATGCAAAGCAAGGGCATTCATGATTGGCGACACCCTGCATTGGAAAGTGGAGGAGCATTCGCATCCATCGACATTTGTTGGTAGACTGGATCTATTGAAACCCCATAAAATTAAATTTATTCACAGTAGATAGTTACTTTTGCATCAAAGGTGGATTCTACGACTTGTCGCATTTTGAAGCGACTTCTGTTAGTTTTGGTTTGGCTTTTAATACATTTACTTTTTTAATTTAAGTTTGTTTCGCTATTGTGTATTAATTTTGTGCACAGTCTTCAAATCTGGTAAGAAATTGAGTCAAGTTGTGAACCTTAAATAGAGGCTTTAATAGATATTTACGATACAACTGAGTTAACAGCATTATTAAGATACGCATGTGAAAGTTGCACAACGAGTGAGTAGCATGAGTTGTGTAACCACACAAGTATCTTAATGGAGTTAACTCGCGTGTATTGTACAATATTTTATCTACGTCTAACTATAAAAACACACAATGAATTATAAAAAGTATTGTACTTAACTATATATCTATCCTAAAAATCAATTACCTTAACACAATGTTCAAATAACACCAAGCATGGCAATGTCAATATGACAGTAAATAATATTGATGTCACTAGTTTAAAAAATGAGCGATTCGGAAAGTATTCCCTGACATTGAAGAGGCATTCAGAGCCATTTCTGGATCGCTTCCAGCAAGATCGAAAGTATGAAAAATGGTGCACCGAAAAAAAAGTACACAACTATGGAAATTAAAAGGTACTCATAACATATTTTTCCAATTTATCCGCTACTTATAAGCCTTCGTCTCTTTGGGCTTTCTATTCAATGATACGTACTATGATATCTATTAAAATGAACATACTACATATATGCTTCATCAGGTATTTACTTGAAAGATTGTTCAAACTGTATCATTAATATTTATAATAAATAAGTTTTCATGTTTTTATAATTATTATCAATAAAACATTTTATTTGTATTTAGTAGGTATATTCAGTGCAAAATAAATGTTTTACAAAATATTTTTCTCTTTTTGGTAGTCATCTAAACAAGGAGTGCGCGGTAATGAAAATGCGTGAGTTAAGAAGCTCTTAACTCACTCAAAATGCGTGAGTTAAGAGCTTCTTAACTCACTGACGTAGATAAAAATAGTATGTAATAAAGCATATTATAGTTAAGAAATCAATTAAAAAGTTTGTTTAGAATTAACTATAAAACATTTTTAGGCAGTGTTTACTTCATTACCAAACGCAAGCTGCCAATGATGATTTATAAAAACAATGAGTTTGCCATTGCACGAAGGACTGTGTCAAAAACTGTTTGGGTTTGTACTAAGAGTAAAGTAAGATGCAGAGCAAGGTTATTCACGTTTGGCAACATCCTGCACGAAAAAGTCTCTCAACATTCACATCCGCCAACTTTTCATGGTCAAACTGAAATGTTGCCATCACAAGTAGTTCGCATTATGCGCAATGAATGATACTAAATATAATGATATTTAGGTATATAGATGTTATAAGACTAAGTCTGGCGATTATAGTGGAGCGGCGAGAATAGAGGATAGCGGAGAGGTGAGCGGCGCGGTTCGTCCTCTTTTAATCAAACCTATGTATTCATATGCAGGTGCGTATAGTAAAAACATAGATTAGGTATCCTATAAGTATACAGATAAAAATCTTGTCCCTAATTCGTGGTACGAAAAATGTTTTTTATGACGATGTGCATACGAGTCAAATTTCCTGTGCGCAAAAATAAACTCACGTAAAATAACAATAAACAGCGTAATAGAGAAATATCGCTAAACCGGATAGCGTGCATGGACGTTAATAAGGCCAGGTGTTATTTCCTTTACGTGAGGTGGTATTAACTCTCTTCATTTATAGTTATCGGAACGGAAAGAATTCTGATCGCGTCGCGTCCGCTATTTAAACTTAACCTAACTTTGAATTTAAAACTTTGAAATTGTTTTGTTTACTAGGTATTTGAGAACTAAAGGGCTAAGATGCTTATTTCCAGTGTTCTATTGTTCAACGTCTGCCAATGGGTTTAGGATAACAAGCAACAAATTCTCTTTTTAAGGGCTAAGAAGGGCTAAGTCGTCATCTGCTGTAAACCTAAGACTCTTTATAGGTTCTTTAGTATTGGAAGAGGTGGAATCCATATTTTGGGCCATATTTATTTAATTAAAACTAATCCCAGCTACTTAAATATCAAATTACCTAATAAAACTGAAGCAATAATTCAAAACAATTCAAACATAACCTAAAATAAAAGATCTCGCCGGCCGGCTCCGGTTGTCAAATACCCGCACATACCCATTTAAGCAATTTTTAAACGTTATCAGAGGTGATTTAAAAAGAGCGCTTGGTGTAATTGATCCGCAAATTACGTCAGACGGTAACGTTATTAGCGCGTGTTGCGTTGACTCGCGCATATCGTAACCATGATAAGGTACGCGTAAATACTGGATGACGCTATTCGGTTTTCCGATATCTCTCTAATAACTGTGCCGGTCAGGCGCTGTGCAAAATTTTAGAGGCCATAACTGGGCGTGCTATGTGCGCAAACTAGTCACCTAACTAGTGCCCGATTCCGAAAATTGGAACCACGAAAAACAACAAAGAAAAAACAAAGATTATAATCTGTATAATCTGTGGTGAAAGCGGCGAGGCAAGAGTAGAGGAAGGGCGGTGCACATAGCGGTGCTAAGAGAAACAAAAATGTTTGTTTTAATAGCGTCGAGGATCGCGGTCAGTAGGGATCGTCAACATTAGTATAAGTTCGTAGCCACGTGAGGTATAGAAAGACCGAGGAAATAAATTAATTTTGGAAATGAATTACTCCAACATGGCTGAATTTTGGAGGAAACCATTTCTAAAATGCGATCAAAGCTTTCAATGGACATTCTAAAGTACTATCTCAACTTTTCCTCATATAGCCTCAATTTAAAATAAAGACGAAACAAAAAAAAATAAACTCTCCGTTTTCTCTTCGATCTCTATTAGCGGGATGAACAGACCATCTCCTAATTCTTCTTTGCTGGGAATAATTATGCAGGATACAAAATTTAGCAGCTGTATTTTCGGTAAGTAAGAGCTTTCGCTTTCGATTACTTAATCGGACCATTGTCGAATTGCTAATGGAAAATATGTCGCACAATTTTTGCTCTATCCTCTCCGCTTTTACTATAAGTTTTGCGACGCTAGCCTCGCCGCTATCCTCTTTCCTCGTCGCTCCACTATAATCTCAGCCTAGGCTAAGAACATAGTGGAGCGGCGAGGATAGCGGGGAGCAAGCAGCGCCATATCGCGTCGAGCAAGCCTCGAGGTGCTGACACATAGAAGGGTCACAGGTAGAGCTACAAATTAACTACAACAGATGCGAAAGAACACCGTGACCTTCAGAAAGAGTTCATAGACAATCCGCATCAATGTATAGTTTGCGTTATTATTTGTTTGGGTTAAAATAATCTGCATCAATATGTGTTCGAGGCATATAATCTCACAGTAATTTAATAGATTGCTCGTCATATATCAGTTCGTAGGAAATTAGGGAAAAAAAAGATATTTATAGTATAAAAACATTAATTTATTTAACAAAATTTAATTAAAGATGTGACAAAATAGTTACTTTTCTATTGGTTCTATCGGACTTTTTTTGATTATATAAATCTTTATTTGTAAACTTTAATGCATAAAATATTTTCAATCTAATATTAACAGTGGCTAAAATTCTGGGCAGTAATGTCGCAAACATTTGGTTAGATGAGGTTTTCAAAAACCCGAGAAAGTATGGCAACTTTTATAACCTTTACGAAAATTTGTTGCCACTTCACCGGTTATGGTGATTACTATCTTTCTGATCCCATTCTCTCTTACAAATACTAAATCTATTAATTTTTGAGAATATATAATTTTCTACAGCGCGACAGAGCGACGAAAACAAAATTATTTGAATCGATCTCGCCGCTCGATCTAACCGCTCGAGCAGATCGCTCTTGAGATCGCTCTACTATCTTCGCACGTACTTGTCTTCACAGGTTTGTTTTGGACGCGATGTCGCGTTGCTTGCTCGCCGCTATCCTTGTCGCTTCACTATGTTTTTAGCCTAAGGGGGTTTAAGTAATAAAAAATAATAAATGGAAATATTATTTCAATAGTTGTATTATTTTAAGTTGGTCTTAGAGTGACAATTTGACTGTCAAATTTTTTTTTTCTGTTTAAAAATGGCAGGCAAATACCTAAACCGTTAAATCGAACTTAAACCATTGAATTTGTTTTGTGATTTACACAACTACTATGTTTCAAATAATTATACCACTCTCCGTTATCGAACAGGTATGTTACGAACAATGATATACCATTCTGGACACTTTATCTACGTGGTCCGTAATAAAAAAAGATTTACTGAAAACATTTAGTGGATCGATAAAACACGAAAAGGTTGAAATTGAAGCAAGTACACTACTATGACATAATTATAATATGTAGCTTGTTAAATAATAATATAGTTTGTTTACCTCATGTAATTAAAAGTATCTTTATATGTTTAGAATAGTTTTGTGTGTTAGTGTTAGTACTTTTTGAAATAGAAGTCCATTTGTAAGACTTTAAGAAGTTTTTTTCTTTTTATTATCTAGAGTTATTAGCACAATGGGTCCATTTCACTTTAGGGCTGTCAAAATTAATAAATTCTGCCTTTTTAGACTAAAATAAAGAGCTTGTGGTGAGGACAAATGCGATTTTTTGTAAAATAAGAGACAAAAATTTCAATACAAACATCAAACATTTATTTGCGTTTTTTTGTAGCTTCTCGTGTAATTTTTTATAGCTTAGCAATTTAGCTTAATGCAATCCTCGCGACAGTCCTAAAGTGTATTGTCACCACAAAAAATTTCGTGTTATGAGAAATGCCATAAAAATATTAATTATGTTTTTGTCCTCTTTTCCGTCTGGAGAAGTCTGGTAACTCTAGGAACGGATAGTCTGCATTGTCCTATTCATTTACATGGTATAACATTTTATGTAAGCGCAAGGGAAACGGAAGGGAGTTGATGTGGAAGGTATAGTGAGAATTAACCTTAAAACAATGCATTTTTTATTAAAATTAAAGAACAGAGAATCACGAAAAAAGGTTGTAACAAAAGCAATAAAAACTTAGAGCTGCAATACAACGTTGAAACATTTTTTAGCAAAATTTACAGAAAAGGTGTAAATTTGCAGAAAAAGTGTAAATTTTCCTAAAAATATTTTTTTAAGATGGCAGCTCTACGCTTTGGTATGTTAGTCAACAACCTGTAGCAGAAAGACGCTTGAATTGCCAGCCGGTAGACACAATATGAACAAAAACGCATTACCTTATAGTTCAGTCATTGGGGTTTTTTGCTTGGAAAAAAGTCCGGAAGTTTTGCAACTTTGCAGGTTTATAGGTTTTGGGGTCCCTAACTAAAATTCATAAAATGCACATTTCCAGACTTGCCGCCGACGCGACGCCGCCGCCAACGGCAAAACAGCGCTGTAAATTACAATTTTAAGTATGAACAAAACGAATTTAAAGACGAACAGTCTATATCTGATGCATTTGCAAAATTTTTTCAGGACGTGTATGGTGATAGTAGCAATAATTATCAATTAGATCCCGATAGTACAACTACGCTGCCAGATTACGGATTGGATCTCCTGTGTATTGGTGAGGTTAGTGATGGTGATGCTGGGGAGGCAATCGCGAGTCTCAAGCCGATAGCTTCGGTGGGACTGGATGGTATACCCGCATACTTTTTCAAGGCCTACAGTGAAATACTTACGGAACCATTAAAGATATTCGTAAATAAATCATTGCAGAATAACTATTGTCCTGATCGATTGAAACAGGGTTGTATAACTCCGATACATAAAAGTGGTAATACAGGTCTTATAAATAATTATCGCCCAGTAACAGTATTGCGTGCTCTGTCTAAAATTTTTGAACGTATATTATATACAAAAATTAATGCTCATGTTTCACCGGTCATAATACCTCAACAGCATGGTTTTAGGCAGAAACTATCGACCTGCACCAATCTCTCGGTGTTTTCAGAATATGTAAGCAACAGCTTGGGAAGTGGTCACCAAGTTGACGTCATATATACCGACCTGGCAAAGGCCTTTGATAGGGTGAACCATGCAGTCCTACTGAGGAAATTAAAGTGTTATTCTTTTCATGATAATCTTATAAAATACTTGAGGTCGTACCTAGCATCTAGGCAGCAGTGTGTTAAATTTCAATCTAGCAAATCTTATATATTCACGGCAACATCGGGGGTCCCACAGGGTAGCATTCTTGGCCCTTTATTATTTAACCTATTCATAAATGATATATCGCATTATATAAAGTATTCCCAATTTCTCCTATATGCGGATGACCTCAAACTTTACAATGTGGTGAGGGGTCAGAGTGACTGCCCACCTTTACAGGTAGATTTAAGCTCTCTCTATTATTATTGTCAACAAAATGATCTTAAATTAAATATAGCTAAATGCAAATATGTAACATTCTGTCGTAGTGGATCACCAATTTTGTCAAAATATTCGGTTGACAATTGTGAACTGGAACTGCTGGAAGAAATAACAGACTTGGGTGTTCTTTTTACAAAGAAATTTACCTTCAATAAATACATAGAGAAATTGTATTCTGAGGGAATGAAAAAGCTGGGGTTTGTCTTGCGCTGCAGCAGTGAGTTCAGCGATATTAACACCAGAATATTGTTATTTAACTCATATGTTTGGTCTAAACTAGAATATGCCTCTATTATTTGGAATCCAACCACTTTTACCTACTCAAATATGATAAAGAATGTTCAGAAAAAATTCCTGAGAAGCCTATTTCTGCAAAAACACGGGTTCTACCCCGGCTTTCGCAATCTTGTATCATACGAATCTCAACTAGCAGAATTTAGCATAACACCCTTAAAAGAAAGGAGGCAGTTCAGTGATGTGTCGTTTGTATTTAGTATTATTCACCAATATGTTCCTGTGCCGGACCTACTTAGAATGATTTATTATGTAGTACCTGATTGTAGACTAAGAAAAAGGCATGTAATTTTTAAGATCTCGTTGGTTAGTTCACCATTAAACAGGTGCCTAGAGGCGGTGAATAAGTTTGCCCTACATCACTCTGATTTTGACTTTATCTGTGATAAAAATAAAAAGATAATCTTCAACTATTTTATTAAGTCTCGTTGTTAATGTTATTGAGAGTTCTTCTTTTTTATTGTATATTTATTTTTGTATTTTTTAATTTGTATTTACTGTACTGTTGTCATGGGAATATTTTTCTGTTATAAGTGCAGTCTAAATAAATGATTTTGATTTTGATTTTGATCTTGCCAAGATGGCGACCAAAATCGGTATTTTGTGAATATCTCGAAAACTATGCGTTTTTCGCGAAAATTTGAGGAGCGCAAAATTAAAGAGAATAAAGAAAAATTTCCTATAAAAAAGGTTTTATGAAAATTTTGGCTAAAGTCAACCGTTTAGGCACAAAATCCCTGGAAATTTTGCAATTTTACGTAAAATATGATATATTATGTATAGTCGATTTTCCGAAATCAAATGTCGATTAGGGTTCTAATCTACTAAATCTAGTTTTAGTTTAGTTTCTTCAATTTTGTCATAAAATCAGTGGCGTATCATTAATTCGCTCATTAATTTATGAATAATTAATTTTAATTATTGAAAATGTGTACTTGTTTCCACACCACCCAAGACGTAAAGTATATGGCGCGTTTATTTTAACGTGGTCTCCCCGGAGGCCTCCTCCACTAGATAAATTAAAAACTTTAACTTATCTGCACAAGCCCGACGGATCTGGCTCATTGATGTCAAAGTCGATTGTGTCTGCTGTGCTGGGCTCATCAGGGTGGTCTCTCAATACGTCCAACTCTTCATCTTCAGCCGCCAGAGGGATATATACAGGCAAGTCCAACTCCTCTTCATCGGATTCGTCGAGTGACACTTCAGTGACGTGTGACACTTCAGTCACAGGATTTCCCATTGCAGTATGCACAAATCATTGAACATTTTAATCCAGCTTTTCTGCATCCGCAGGCTTTACCATAGTTGTTGGTTTTACATTTACAGGATAAAAATGCCAACAGGGATTTTGGAGCTGGATCTTTCAACGTTGTGACTGGAGTAATGCCTGTTTTTGTTTTCTTCCAACCCCATTCTTCGGCATCTTTGGTACAACCAGACCAATGCTGAACCTGGTGGTAAGTTCGCAATGAATGCTGTCCAGCACGACAATTAATTATTCATAAATTAATGAGCGAATTAACGATACGCCACTGTTTCATGACAAAATTGAAGAAACAAAACTAAAACTAGTTTTAATGAACCCTAATCGACATTTGATTTCGGAAAATCGACTATACATAATACATATATCATATTTTACGCAAAATTGTAAAATTTCCAGGGATTTTGTGCCTAAACGGTTGACTTTAGCGAAAATTTTCATAAAACCTTTTTTATAGGAAATTTATTATTTTATTCTCTTTAATTTTTCGCGCAAAACGCATAGTTTTCGAGATATTCACAAAATACCGATTTTGGGCGCCATCTTGGCAAGATGGCGGCGCCGCGCCGGCGGCAAGTTTGGAAATGTGCATTTTATGGATTTAGTTAGGGACCCCAAAACCTATAAACCTGCAAATTTTCAATACTTCCGAACTTTTTTCCAAGCAGGCCCCTTTTTTGATCCCCAATGACTGAACTATTATTTCTAAATTAAAACAGACACTATTCAATGAGCAATAAAATACACGTCAAGGTTCACTCAAGGTTGTTAAGGTTGCTAAGTCATTTTTGCGACATGAACAATGCAAATTTTATGTAACTTTTGCGAATTAAAAAAAAACATTTTTGTTGGGCAGTTCTTTTTCGGTCCTAGTCAGTTTCGGTGATTAGTCCTAGTCCTTAATCAAAAATTTCACAACTGATTTGTGCAATTTCGTCGGGTTAGTACGAAAACGTAGAGCTGCAATACAACATTGAAAAATATTTTTAGCAAAATTTACCGGTTTTCTGTAAATTTACCATTTTTCTGTAAATTTACTCTTTTTCTGTAAATTTACGCGTTTTCTGTAAATTCTAAATTTACACAAAATTTACAAAAGGTGTATTTACAGAAAAAGTTTACACAAATAAAAAAAATTACGTTCGTATAAATTTACATTTTTTCTATAAATTTACACGTTTTCTGTAAATTCTAAATTTACACTTCTTCTGTAAATTTACAGAAAAGGTGTAAATTTACAGAAAAAGTGTAAATTTACAGAAAAAATGTCAATTTTCCTAAAAATATTTTTTAATGTTGAGATGGCAGCTCTACGCTTTGGTAGGTTAGTCACCAACCGGTAGCAGAAAGACGCTTGCAATGCCAACCGGTTAGGTACAAAATGAACAAAAACGTTACCTTATTTCTAAATTAAAACAGACACTATTTAAGAACTAAGAGACACTATTTAAGAACTTATAGAACTACATCATTTTCGCGAAATTAAAAAGACATTCATATAAATTTACATTCATTTACATACGTTCGTATAAATTTACATTTTTTCTATAAATTTACATGTTTTCTGTAAATTCTAAATTTACACTTCTTTCGTAAATTTACAGAAAAGGTGTAAATTTACAGAAAAGTTGTAAATTTACAGAAAAAGTGTAAATTTACAGAAAAAGTGTCAATTTTCCTAAAAATATTTTTTAATGTTGAGATGGCACCTCTACGCTTTGGTAGGTTAGTCACCAACCGGCAGCAGAAAGACGCTTGCGATGCCAACCGGTTAGGCATAAAACGAACAAAAACGTTACCTTATTTCTAAATTAAAACAGACACTATTTAAGAACTTATAGAACTACATCATTTTCGCGAAATTAAAAAGACATTCATATAAATTTACATTCATTTACATACGTTCGTATAAATTTACATGTTTTCTGTAAATTCTAAATTTACACTTCTTCTGTAAATTTACAGAAAAGGTGTAAATTTACAGAAAAGTTGTAAATTTGCAGAAAATGTGTCAATTTTCCTAAAAATATTTTTTAATGTTGAGATGGCAGCTCTACGCTTTGGTAGGTTAGTCACCAACCGGTAGCAGAAAGACGCTTGCAATGCCAACCGGTTAGGCACGAAATGAACAAAAACGTTACCTTATTTCTAAATTAAAACAGACACTATTTAAGAACTAAGAGACACTATTTAAGAACTTAGAGAACTAAAACTATTAAAAAGACACATTTTGCGTAACTCCTACGAATAAAAAAAAACATTTTTGTTGAGCATTTTTTCCGTTATAAAATAGTCTTATCAGTTGGATAGACGCAACACTAGTATATAAATTTTCTTTTTAGATATTGTTTATTTCAAAAATTCCAAACGAAAACTACCGTTACTGATTTATCAAGATCACGAATTCAGAATGAAGAGAAGAAGCGAATCAAAAACTTTATGGGTTTGCACTAAAGGAGATAGCATGAGATGCAGAAGCAGATTGTTCACGTATGGTAATACTCTGTACGCTAAAGTGATACAGCATTCACATCCGGCAACATTTGTCGGTCAGTACGATATGCTCAAATCCCAAAAAGTCAATGTTGTTTACCAATAAGTAGTAGCTTAATCAGATAGGTCTCACAATGCAAATTCACTTCAAATATCCATTTAATTCATCATTGACAGGCAGACTCTTATTATACATGAAAATGACAAAACAAACATTTACTGATTTGGATAAAATTGATAATTAAATACTAGAATTCGCCCGGAGAGAACCACTTTCTTATCCCTCAACTGGCGTGGTGGGGTCTAGCGTACCCCAGGCACTATTTAAAATGTTTACGTTTAAGAATTAGGCCTCGCCGCGCCATTTACCTTTAAGTTAGGGTACCCATATGCAACTGTTAAAGGCGCACTTGATTTCACCTAGTATTGTTCCTACCAGCACAGCGGGGGCTAAAGTTACATTGGGGTCTGTGTGGCACCATCACGCCTAGAATGTTTGACTTGACCACAGACAGTAGAAGGTGCCTGGTTTAAATGTCTTGGTGCAATTCCCTGGCCACTACAGCCAGAGACAAGACAATGAGTGAGATGCTTCTTGGACCGAGCCAAAGTGCTAGAAGAGATTCCGCCAGCACCTGACAAGGAGCTTCCCCACCAACGACAAGGTCTTGCATCTCCTAGGGGAAGTTCCGAAGAATAACCATAACTCCAATTCTGAATCTCTTACTTATAGAAGAGAGAAAATTGCATAATCAGTGCCAGAAAAGAAAGAGACGTGGTATATTATGTTAATCATATGTCAACGAAGTAATGACAAAAAACGAAAATCTCATGAATCAAACGGATCGTGCATCATGTGCGGCAAATGCAGATCTTATATTAGAATGAACTGTGTTTGAAAAAGTTATGTACATTCAAGGTTTGCAGATTTGTTGAAAATAATTTATGTTTATTACTTTAGCTTCACATTTCAGTTGTTTGTACTTTTAATAATACGGTAAAATCATAAAATATACAGGGTGGTCCGAACTGTATTCCGAAAACTTCGGCAGCATATCCTGCAGATAAAAGTAAGTAAAAAAGTTCGTATAAATATATGTCCTAAAATGCTTAGTTTCGGAGATACAGGGTGTAGAAGTTGCATTTTTATTTCGACTTTTTCCAAATAATTTCTGAAGTAACATCAATAGATGGATGAAAATTGGTTTCTTGACATGATAAATTTGATTTTGATGTCAATATGACTCCTACTAGTAGAGGGCGCCTCCTACATGTGTTTGAACTGATTTGAAGAGTAATAACTTTTCGTCCGTACCTGTATAAAATTACTGAGTGAAAAAATATATATCTCCGTGATTTTCTATGTAAAAAATATATCTTTGTAAAAATCGCTACAAGCAACCGTTCTTAAGATATTTAGAATGGAAATAGACAATACATGTCATTATTGACGAAAAATAAACACGCTGAGTAGATAGTTATGTCACTGAAATAATAAATTTGGGATTTTTTTTTTAAATTAATCATAATTTTTTCTGCAAAGAATGATGATAAAACAGTTTCTGTTGCACTTTTGGCACAAAAACATTTCAAATTTATGATTCCAGTCTAATAACTATTTAGTCAATATGTATGTAACTTATGTCAATGATGACAGGTATTGATAATTTCGATTCCAAATATCTCGAAAACCATTACTCGTAGCGATTTTTACCAAGAAACCTTTTTCACGTAAAAAACATCGTAAATGTATATTTATTTACTCAGTAGTTTTATAGGTAATGGACGAAAGGTTATTACTTTCAAACCCAGTTAAAAATATGTAGGTGGCGCCCTCTAATAGCAGGAGTCATATTGATATCAAAATTCAAATTTCTCATGTCAAAAACTCCCAGACACCAATTTTCATCCAAAATATTGACGTTACTTCAGAAATTGTTTGGAAAAATCGAAATAAAAATGGAACTTCTACACCCTGTATCCGAAACTAAGCATTTTAGGACCTACATTTATACGAACTTTTTTACTTATTTTTATCTGCACAATATGTTGCCGAAGTTTTCGGAATACAGTTCGAACCATCCTGTATATGTTTTTAATTTCTATGGGTTTCTTAGCCAAAAGTTATATTTCTGTTGTCAAAACTTCCTAAAAAATGTGTTTTACTTTATTTTTGTGTCCGTTCTTATTAATTTGTTGACAATTAATGAAATTGTTTGTTCACAAGTTTGAATATATTGTAAACAGTGTTAAAATAACAAGCTTTTTATATCATGTATTTGTTCATCATGTATTTTTAACTGAAAAAACTATTATTCGGATCTATTGATTAATCATTTTCGACAACTAGCTGGAGTCACCTGAAGAAATTTAGGTTTCCCCGGACGCATAACTTCCGCTAAACAGTTTCGCATCACAATGGATAAGGCTAATTGAGGTAACCTCACTGACCTCAATGTCTCACAGTGTCAATTGAGCCGCAAGTAAAGACCTCTTAGTCTCAAGTCTGCCCGCCCGCAGTACCTCAAGATACCAAATTTTACCCAATCGCAAAGATTTGATAATAAAATAAAATATAAAAATATTTGATCCAGCTAACTTGTCAAATTGTTGAGTAAAATCCCCTATTAGATATTGTATAATTTTTCATTCATACTCTAAATAGTTATTTGCGAGTTAGCACCAGGAGTGAAGGAGTCTGGTAGTAGTTTTTCTTTACACCTGAAGCGGTTTTGTCTCTTTCAGGTTTAAGTAACAGGTAAATTTTCTTTTATAGGTATTTATTGCTGATTACAGAAATAATTTATGAAAGTTCGTATTTATCTGTATTTCGAAAACCAGCAATTTTTGAAATGTATTTTAATGCATTTTTAAGAGAACTATAATTACTTTTGTAATATCTCATCACAGCTCTATTTAAATGAAAGTCTGTGGAGATATATAAATTTGTGGTAATATGGCGAATGCGCTAGGCTAGGGATAAATTTATAAATTCTCATATTTATTCAGTTAGATTTTTTCACTGGGTTAAAATAAACATGTTTAGGTATATGCATACTATATATAATTTGTGTACAATATTATATAAATAAATAATGTATATTTTCGAAATAAATTGAGTGATTTTACCATTAGTTATTGTAAAAATTTTAGTAAACATGTCATAACTACTTACAATCATAATGTACAGTATGAATAAACTGTTTAAGTGAATTATTGTTATTTTTTCCCCTAAACTGACATCCATATTCAACGCAACTGCAACACTTTAATAATAATATATAAAATTATAAACACTCCAACATACACAATAATATAAAATTTTGTTAATATGGCGGATGCGCTAGGCTTATGCATTCTCATATTTATTCATATTTTTTTTTATCGGGTTACCATAATCTTAGATACAATAATCAGTGGCGGAACCAGCTTCGGGGCGGGGCTGCTTTGTGGGTTCGGCTTCTGGAGCTCAAGCCCCCCTCCCCACACCCCCTTGAGTTCAGTCAAATAATACGATATTTTGTCACAAACAACTCTGGAGTATGTACTTTGAGTAAAGTTTTGAGTCTAGCCCCCCCTTTCCCGAATGCTTTATCCGCGCCTGAACATAATCATGGTTAGATATGGGAATACTAATTCATAATTTGTGTACAATATTAAATACATAAAAAAAAGGTGTTTTTAAAATGAATTGAACGGGTTTAACTATTTTTTATTATACAAAAATTGTACTAAATATATCATAGTATAGTATAATTATAATATAATGGATAGGTAATATGTTTTAGAGGCTGTTTAAGAAAATTACTGATTATTTTTTTCCTTTAAACTGGCATCCATCTGATTTCATCGCTGGAAGGCAGTTCATTGGACTCTTTGTACTTATTAATGTTCTTCTAAGGATAGCGGGTGCGACCCCAGCAGTTTCCTCAGCAATTTGGGAGATGCTGTTTAGTCTAAGAACCTGACTAAACCTAACAGAACTGACTGTCATGTGATGCGCTTCATCTACAACCCTTTAGTAAACTTGTTAAAGTGAACACTTTTATTGCTTAGTGGTTCTTTTTATGTGGCCATTTGCATACGATCAGAGGCGCATATACGGGAGGGGTAATGTGGGTAATTACCCCTCCCAGGAAGTAATTTATAAGTGAGGTAAAATATAGCATAAGATAAAACTGTCATAAAAGAAATTAATAATACCAATCAAAATACAGAAAATGCAGGAATGCAGGCCACTCAAAATAATTTCCTTGTAAATTTATAAGTCTATCCAACGACAAAATTCTTGACAGTGATAGATGTGTCTGTCATTTTAATTTCAAAGTAGTTTATTTTATTTTACAAAGAAATAAGTTAGTACAATTGGAACGCATAATTAATATATTTAAATTTTGAGTGACAAGTGATTACTTCAAAATATTGTGAAAAAAACCCGTATAAAACCGAAAAAATTTAATCTTGGTTAATTAACTTTAATCTTAATTTTTTCTGCTAGTATTAAAATGTATTATTTACCTATCGTGTGATGTTATTTTACAGATACTCCAGTTTTTGGTACCATATACGAGATGGTAAACAACTTTATTTGTGGCTAATACAACTCTCTGGCCATAGTCTCTGGCAAACTGTGTTTTTGGCGGTCTCTGGGCACCGAATTAACTGTAAACTATGGTCTGGGTCAACACTTAATTTTCTCTCGAGTTTTCCTTCACTTAAATTTTAAAAAACACTAAACATAAGTAACAACACAGTACAAAATGCAAAATATTTATTATTTCTATTTGACACAAAATTATAACCTATAATTTGGCAAGAGTTTGACAACTCTCAAAAATCTTAAGTCGAGTTCATACGCATCAGAGTCCGTTTGTCGTTCATCGTTGCTTCAAACCAATAATATCGAAATATGATCTGTCGTTTTGAAATAAACCAATGAAAATGGTTAAAAACAACAAGAGACGACGCATGACGAATTTACTTATAAACCCATCCATAGTTACCTTAAAAAATATTAGAAACTTTTTTAGTGAAATAAATGGATTGGTATGGAAGTCATCTGCTTTTTTTCTGCCATCGTCTGTCGAAATCTTACCTGAGAAAAAAAACAGAGTATAATTTAAATCTAGTAATAATACCTACTAATCCTAATAATACCATTACCTCTCACAGACCCAATCTTTGGATGCGCCACTGCATACGATGAGTCACTTGGATTTCTACCCAAGGACAAGAATGAAGCTACAGGTAGTAGCTTCGCTCTTGTTGATTCATTCTTGTCCCTAAGGTGGTAGTCGGAATTCCTTTTGGATTCCTGCTTCAGGAGGAAAGTGTTATGTTCTCCCAAGGATAAAGCGGATGCAACCTCAGCAGTCTCTTCAGCCATTTGCGAGATGTTTAGTCTAAGAACCGATAGCGGCGTTGCTAGTGTTTCATCATGCAAAGGTGTCTGTTGAGTTGGTAGTGTCCAGTTAGAGTTTTTCTGTGTTACATGATATAATGTTAAATATTTTTTTGGTGTTATTTTGTGATTGAGAAAGAAGAAATGACACTGATTATTTTTTAGAAACAATATACTTCTTGTTTAAAAGAAAATTACCCATGATGATTATGAAAGGCTACGAGTATCGAATCAAACGTAGAACTGAAAAAAGAACTCTGTGGGCTTGCAACAAAGAAGATGCCAAGAAATGTAAAGCTAGAGTTTTTACCACCGGCAATACATTGTATGCCAAAGTCGTAACTCATTCACATCCACCAACTTATAATGGACAATATGAAGTTCTCAAGTCGCAAGTCGTTAATATCTCCTATGTGGATCATTTTAAATAATTTAATTAGATTGTTTCTCTTCATAATATGTAAGTTATTTTTAGTATTTTTTACGAAGTTACCTTACTTGAAAAAATCCTGGGTAGGTCGCCAATGAAAGAGAAATCTTTAAAATAAAAAAGTATTTTTTTGTAAAATGTCATTGTTTCGAATTCGAACGTAAACCTGATTGTCAGTGTTTGAATTAATGTCCAGGTTTTTTTTCAAGAAACCAACAGTTACTGTATTTCTTGCCATTTTCTGATATTTATTAAATATTAATTACCTTTGTGCACATTAAATTCAATTAAAGCCTGCGAAATCTAAGGGGAACAATCTTCCCCTAGGAGATGTAAACCAAACCAAGACCTTGTCGTTGGTGGGGAAGCTCCTTGTCAGGTTCTGGAGAAGCATCTCATTGTCTTGTCCCTGGCTGTAGTGTCGTTGCCAGGGAATTGCACCAAGACATATAACGATGCCGGACGGGGCTACCACTGTCCATCATACCAGGCACCCTCTACTGACTTTGGTCATGTCTCGCGGGTAGAGGGTGTGGGGGGGGGGTCTTGGCTTAACCGCCTAGACTAAGAGGAGACAACCTCACCAAAAATCTAAATCCTACGATGGCGGGACCAGGTCAAAGGGATGCGTGGTAGATAGAGGACTAGCCATTACTACTGGCCTCAACCTTGGGGCATCAGGGGGCACCCCATTGTATTTACCCCTTACTTCAGCATGCGGGGCTCTGTAGAAGTGGACCGACTATCCCTAGCGACTCGTGGGAACACTATGAGATCTAGTATTAAAAACACCACCGGTGAAGCTGTGGGGAAGCCCCCTAGCGACACTGGCAACATTACAAATGAAAGTTCCAAGGGACAAAATACGAAGGAAACTACAGGAGGGGCGGCTGACACTTGCTTGGGATCATCCTCCACAAGTGGCACACAAGCTACCACCTTCTCCAGCAAGGGTCGGGAGCCCATAAGACGTTAGGACCCAATAAGCGACATACGCTACAGTTTCGTCTACCCGGCCTGGGCCAACCAGGCGGTCTAGACGATCCTCTGAGAGTAGGTCTTAGCGAAGCAGGGACGTATCACCAGCTTTGCCGGTATTTGCTGGACAAGTGAAAATGGCGGTGCTGCCAAAATATTTCCCAGAGGTTGCTCTGACCATCGACTCATTGTGTATCTTCTCAAGAATCGGCGAATTGGTTGGTGGAAATCGCACCTAAGCTTAAAAATTGGCAAGGGCCGGAACTGGTTGCAGTGAAGGGAGAAAACATCCCTAAAGGGGCAGCCATAACGGTCTTTCTGTCGAGGAGCAAGGGGAAAGACACCACCTACCTGCTGAGCCTTATCCAAGGTCAGAACTTCAGTGTAAGGACATCGAGTTGGCGAGTCATCAACTCGAGGGAGGAGGGTCATGATCGGGTCCTCACAATAGGAATTGACCTCAAATCCAAGGAGGCAATAGAGAAAGAGGGACATATCCTCTATTATAAATACGGGACAACACCGGTATCAGGTCTAAGGAGAGACCAAGTTAAAGAGTTGGAGAAAATGGAGACAGATCCTCCAGCCTCTACCTCACGGGTTCCTCAGCCGGAGGCAAGCTCCTCGACTGTGAAGAGCGGCACGGAGGGCCAAACTCCAACCGTGGAAGGGTGTGTACCCTCGGAGGAAGAACTGTTGTCAGAGGAGGATGGGAAATACCCTGTCTCCTCCACAACTGTATGATGGGTTATGGATTGTGTGATGACTCAAGGAAGGGGGGCACAATAGATCTTTAAAGTCGCAGTGATTAACCCCCCCCCTCTTACTCATTCTACATTCTACAAGGGAAACATCTCGAATCTCGACAGACGATATCCAAAAAATTACAGAACATTTATTCAACTAAAATGATAGACCACTGTCCTTGTAAAATTTCCACAGGTCTAAAAAAATGAGTTTTCTAAATTATTACAAGTAAGAGTATACCATTGCCAATACCGGGTGTTTTTCAAAAGTGGCGCACCCCTATAACTTTCTATAACTATTTTTCAGATAATAAAACTAAATTTAGTATGTTAGTATACGATATAAATCGGAATTGATTAACGTATTCAATTACTTTCCATCACTTCCTGTTTCACCGGAAACCACTACAACTTCTGAATTTTAAATGATACTCCCGGTATTTTTTACTTTATATGATAGAAAATTACATTCTGAATAGAGTAATATTGTATAATATGTCAACAGACAATAAATAGCATTTTAAATTTCAATCTGTGAGTCATCTGAGTGCCATAACTATTAATTTTAATCAAGGAGCCTTGGAAAAAAATAGATTTGATCGTCAAGTGTGTTTCGTGTCTTTTCCTGGTCGGTTAATAGATGCCTAAATCGTATTTTTAATCATAACTCAATGTTTTCAAATCGAACGAGGATGGCCCATTAGCATATTTGGAAAAAGCATTTTTTTACGAATAATTTGGTACCACATACTTGGCATTTCGAGCCAAATTATCGTTACATTTATGGTCATGGCACTCCAGATTGATAATTAAATTGCTATTTTTTAATTGAAAATGTCAAAAGTTATGAATAATATATGATATGTCATTCTACAGTAAAAAAATACCGAGGTTGTAGTAATTTACGATGAAACAGGAAGTGAACGAAACTAACTGAATGCGTCAATCAATCCTCATTTATGCCATATTACAAATATCGCTTTTTATCTGAAAAAAAAATAGTAGTGAGTCACTTTTCACAAACACCCGGTATAATGGTATAGGTAATTAGGAATTCATAAAATCAAATGAATAAGCTACAAAAACCTACCAACATTACAAAATTCTAGTCAGTTACTGGGTTCTTTTTCATATGGTAGTTTTAGTTGAAAATTGGTTATAATTTATTTTTACTTAGTATAGTATCAATGTTTATTTTTTAAGGGTGTTCGAGATATTTAAGGATTTTTTATATATGTAAGAATTTTCATATACAGTGTCCAGAGCTGCAAGCTCACAGAAAACTTCTATTCGAAAGGTCTTTTTTTGATTTAAATAATTTTAATGATTTAAGCCATTTGATTTTATTTGTTAAATATTTCAGGTGTGTTACTCTGTGATTTAGAAAAATGATGCCGATTATTTTTTTAGAAACTATATACTTCCTATTTAAAAGAAAACTACCCATGATGATTAGGAACGGCTACGAGTATCGAATCAAAAGTAGATCTGAAAAAAGAACTCTGTGGACTTGCAACAAGGAAGATGCCAAGAAATGTAAAGCTAGAGTTTTTACCACTGGCAATACATTGTATGCCAAAATCGTATCTCATTCACATCCTCCAACTTATAATGGACAATACGAAGTTCTAAAGTCCCAAGTCGTTAATATCTCCTATGTGGATCACTTTTAAATAATTTAATCAATTTCTTGACTTATTGGATATTTTTTTTTTCAAAAGTGGCTCACCCCTATAACTTCTTTATTTTTTCAGTTAAAAAAACGAGATTTGGTATGTTAGTATATGACATAAATTAAGATTGATTGACGTATTCAATTATTTTCTCACTTCACTACAACTTTTGATTTTTAAATGGCTCCCACGGTATTTTTCTACTTTATTCGATAGAAAATAACACTCTGAATAGAATGACATACCATATGTCAACTTTTGACATACACGCATATGATTTATTTGAAATTATAATATGCGGTTCATAAAGAAAATTTGACTCGAAATACCAAGTGTGTGGTACCAAATTATTCATAAAAAAATGTTTTTACCAAATATGCTAATGAGCCACCCTCGTTATATTTGAAAAAAAATTAACCGGCCAGGACAAGACACTAAAGACATTAGACGATCAAATCTATTTTTCGAAGGCGCCTTGATTAAAAATTAGTGTTTTTAACATAGCCATGGCACTCTAAATTGAAGTTTAAAATACGATTTTTTTATTAAGCGAGAATGCCAAAAGCTGACATATGATATGTCATTCTGTTCAGGATGTCATTTTCTATCGAATAAAAGTTGTAGTTATTTCCGGTGAAACAGGAAGTGAATCCTAATTTATGCCATATACTAATATACCAAATTACGTTTTTTTATCTAGAAAAATAAAAAAGTTATAGGGTTGAGCCACTTTTGAGACCCACCCGGTATATTCCAACCTTAACCAAAAATTAAGAAAAACTATTTTATATTTCAGAAAGTTTGGCATAAAATTTTGAACACTCCGTATAATTTAAGATTATAATTGACTAATTATATATTTTTCATTAGTGATGGGATCACTCGACTCGAGTGAAAAATACTCGGTCATCCGAGTATTCAAATCCTCGGTATGTCTCGCGTATTTTTGTCGATCCTCGAGGATTACTCGGCACGCAACTAACATCGGGTGTGGTGTACCGTCCTCGCCGCTCGCGACGATATAGGCGATTTACGATTTATGCTGAAACCTTTTTTTGTCGATCCCCGAGCATTACTCCGCACGCAACTAACATCGGGTGTAGCGTACCGTCCTCGCTGCTCGCGATGATACAGGCGAGTTTACGATTTATGCTCAAAACCTCTTATATAGAGGACAGAGGATAACCGTTTAATCACTTGCTCGCATATCGCTCGCAATAACAGTCGGTTTTCAGAGTAGCAACCTGCATTTTTGAACAGAAATACATTACTTATTTTTGTTTTGTTTAGATGTTTAGATGGGATATATTAATTATAATATTTATTCAAATTATAAAGATTTTTCTCCATACTTTATATTTTAAGATTTATAGTTTTTTAACCATTGATATAATAATAAAATGTTTTTTCAGTCTAATAGTTCTGAATTGAAACATTTGTTCAATTCATAATACGTCAGTTTTCGACTTTCAAAATTCCATTTGACAAAACCACAGTTGTTTATTTGGGTTAAGGCTTTGGAGATTTTGCTTTATTTACATTTTTAATTTTCAATTTACGTATTTTCTTGTAAAAAAACCTTTGCTTGTAGTTGTACGGTGGGAGACTATATTCTGATGAAAGTATAATCGAAATTTGTGTGATGGAACGTAGATATAAAGTGAATTTGCCAACAAGAACAATAACAATATTGCTGTATATTTTATTTCATTTTTTTTCAAACAGTTTTTAAAGCGACAGCTGACTCGTGGTAAGCCTTAAGCTCGGCCTTAAGTAAAATTTTATTAGTTAATATTTTTCTATTATGAGGGATCACAAGAGAAAGAGGTTGAAAATCCGAAACAATCATCATTAACAATTTTTTTTCGATTATTAGTTAAGCTGTGCCCAAACAATACAATTGTTAAATTCCGAGGGGTGTCTCAGTTGGGTAAAAAATGTACATGTACTGCCAAAATTATCATTTTACTCCAAGTGACTGCCAATAACTGCCAGCGACTGCCAAGAAAATGTACAGATAATTCCAATAGTGAAACACCCCTCGATAAATTCAATTTTAAAACTGGATATATTCACAATAACACAATACTACTACAATTTCTTAGGTACTACAGTTTATTTTCGGTGAAAGTACGCTATTAAAAAGTAAAACAAAATATATTTTTTCTACAAACGTCAGTAAAAATGTAATTTTTAACGCATGCTGTCGGTGCCTTTTGTATATGCCTAAAATGTGACATTATGTCACTGATGGTAAAAGTCATTTACTTTTAGCACTGGTGCTAAAAGTAAGTCACCTGATTTACTTTTAACCATCTTTTAACACTGAAGCGATAATATTACTATAGCAACCATAAACTTCATAATTAATTTGATTTCAGAATGACATATTATGAATTATTCATTAACGTAAAAAGTAATAATACCTTGATATATACGAGCATAAACTTGTTTGTAGATAAAATAGTGTATGATATGTGTGCTAAAAGTGATTTTATTTTGTTCGAAGGGATGGGCCACTCCGCCTTCGCCGTCGTGTCCCGAGCTTCCCTCCTCACAAAATAAAATACCACTTTTAGCACTTATATCATAAATAACTATTTTATCTCAATGACCGACCGCCGACAAATAAACAATAAATAAATAAGGAGCCCTTTTTAAAAAGCCGCACGTATTACCTAGAATTACTTGGTTTCATTTGGCCTGAAAGTGTGCTGAAAGGTTGCCAGATTAGCCTCAAAGTCGGAGTTAAAGAAAAAAAATCAGCACAATTTAAAGCAAAACCTATGAAAATCTTATTTCCCACATGAAATTATACACGAACATATTAAAAATTATTAAAAAAGTGTTTAAAATAATTAGTATTAATTTTTATTACAATATTATTTAAGTCATTCAAGTACATGGCAACAGTGTGTCAAAAACAGCAAGCAAAATCACCCACACCCAGCGGCGAGTATTATTCAGGTTTCGATCGAGATATTATACAGAGAACATTTTATGACCGAGGATTCTTCGGATCCGATTATTGGAATCCTCGAGGATCAATACTCGAGGATTGAATTCATCCGATTTTTCCCAACACTATTTCCATGTATTTTTATTTACTACTTGTCAAACATAATTAGAATACGTCAATTTGACTTAGGGGCATCATAGGGGTTCCCAGTAGTGTATATTATATAATTTATATCTATTTATATCATTTATATCTTTTGACTAGAGTTACCAATCCTAAAAAATATTTATTTATGGAATTTTCTTATATTTATAAGTAAAGAATTGTAGTTTTTGGTTATTAAATAAAATATAATTAAGTCTGTTATTTTTCGTGTGTTCAGGTATAGCGCCAAAAAGAAGCCGTAGCAATATTGATTGATATATTTTTTTTAGAAAAGGTCTTTTTCCTCTTTAAACGAAAACTGCCTATGATGATAATGAGAGGTTTCGAGTATAAGGTGAAACGTAGATCTCAGAAAAGAACTGTGTGGGTGTGCAACAAAGAAAATACTGAGAGGTGTAAAGCCAAAATATTCACCACCGGCAACAGATTGTATTTCAAAAGAGTATCTCACTCCCATTGGCCAACTTATCTGGGACAATATGGAGAACTCAAATCCCAGATTTTTGACATTACTTATGTCGACACCTTTAAACTGCTCAACTTGCCTTAAATTATTTTTAGTGCATACATCTTACTTATATTACATACAAAATTATTATACCGGGTATTTCTCAAAAGCTCACCCCTATAACTTATTTTTTTCAGATAAAAACGATTTGGTATGTTAGTATTCTTTTCCATAGTTCGGTTTTATTCTTGGTAAATACAATTTTTTTTTAATAAAAGCCATACGGAAGGACTACCAATCTACAACTTCACTGCTTCGCCCTGAATACCAATGGCGTGCAGCACCAATCAGATTACTTTTGGCTGTTTGGAAGATAAACGCGTTTGGCCAATTGTGAAGTGTTGCGGCAGTTTCCAACTGCTGTAACCATAATTTAGCTTTACTTGGCTCTTCCTCAGCACTGAATATTTCTATAGTTTTCGAGAGATCTGGCATTACGTTATAATTTCGAACTGTAGATTCTTGATTTGGCGATGTAATGGCTGCGCTGTTGTTTTTGTAGCATTTGCAACATCTGAGTATTTTGTTGCAATAAGGTTGTTATCGTATTCATAAATTGATTAATATTAGCATTACTGGTTGGATTTTCTTCAGCTCTATTTTGCACAAATCTTTCAAAATCATCAGCAGAAAATTGGTGACTGGTTTTCGTCTTGATCTTCTATTTTATTTTACCTTTATTGCCGGTAATCTTCAAACTCTTGTTATAACTTATTTATTCTTCTCTCACTTGGGGACTACGCCGATTTTACCCCACACCTGAAGTTATAAAAGGGGGAGCATCAATTTTTATTGTCTTTTCAATAAAAACGACTTCAAATAATTTTCGTTCTTTATTCTCCAATTTTGTTTATTTATCAATAATAACAACTGATAACACCATAACAACTAATTACCCATAATTCTTACAAGAGTTGCCAACCTAGTTTTGCGCGAAATTTAAATAATTCTTACAATATATGACATAAATTAAGATTGACATATTCAATTGTTTCGTTCGGCCACTTCCTGTTTCATCGGAAATTACTACAACTTTTGATTTTTAAATGAAACCCTGGTATTTTTTTTATTTCATAAGAAATAACATTCCGAATAGCATGACATAGGTATCATAATATGTTACATTTTCAATTAAAAAAAATTAGCATTTTGAATTTCAATTTAGAGTGCCATGGCCATAAATGTAACGACAATTTAACTCGAAACACCAAGTGTGTGGTACCAAATTATTCATAAAAAAATGCCTTTTCCAAATATGCTAACGAGCCACCCCTCGTTTCATTTCAAAAAAGTTATGATTAAAAATACGATTTGGGCATCTTTTAACTGGCCAGGACTAGACACGAAAAACATTAGACGATCAAATCTATAACGTTCAAACAGGAAGTGACCGAAAACAAATGAATACGTCAATCAATCCTGATTTATGTCATATGCTAACTTACCAAATCTCGTTTATATATCTGAAAAAATAAAAAAGTTATAGAGGTGGGCCACTTTTGAGGACCACCCTGTATGGTGTGCGAATGTTACCTACTAGGTTAATCACATTTTTAGATAGAATTATGATTTAGTTATTATTATTATTGGGCGTAGTTATGGTATGGCTATATAGATAGTACAATGTAATGTATAGACAATATTTATATTATAGTACACGTATGATCGACAAAAAACGGCGTTCAATTGGCTTAGAAATGATGATCGATGACATTCCTCATATAATTTTACATACAAAATGACAGTGATCTTAATTTTCAAGCTGTCTCTGGCGTCCTTTTTTTTTGGTTGTATGGTAGTCTGCAGCACAACTTTCCTTGACCAAAAACTGTGATGTCGACTTTGAAGAATTCGTACTTCTATACAGGGTGTTTCAAAAAACATATGCCATCTCTCTTGGGGAAATTCCTCACGTAAATATAAGATTTATTTTTCATATCAACATAGGTCCGATCAGTGGCGGACTAAGCCTGTCGGGGGCCCGGGGCGGCGAAGCTAAATGTGGCCCCTGGTCTGTTAAGATAATGATATACTTCTAATGTATATTCTTTATATTATAAATTCAAGTATTTATACAGGGTGTCCCAGGCTGAGCCAGCGTTAGAAGTTTCTAGAGAACTACAATATCTAGATACGAGATTTTGTGCATATCATTGTTTCACAATGAGATCTATCGATTAAAAATATTTTTAATATGGCGGCACTTTCGGAAGTACCGGAAGTTGACAGCAACTTTCTTATTTTAAATGGGTGATCCCATTTTTTATTACATACTTAAATGCTCTGTAAAATTTTATGAATTTTGATATTAAACACTCTATACCTAACGTTAACCGTTTTTGAGAAAAAAAAAATATTTAAAATTTTTGGAGGAAAAAAACTGCCTGCCAAAAGTATGTATATAGCCTAAACGTCAAATTTAGTGATTGCCACAGCCACTGTACCATAAAGAGAAGACATGTGGCTATCTATTTCAAAAATTAATTTGTCTGAATGTCATATAATAATGGCCGCAGCTGTCATGGAATTGAGCGATTAAAAAATTATCATAAATCATTTTTTTTTTCAAATGGAAATCCACTTTTTTTATTTCACTCGTGAAAACTCGCTTTCGTTACTTTAGTTTTTGAAATTTGTTACTTTTTGACTATACATGTTCCTGTACCTAAAATAAATCGTTTTTAAGTTATTTAAGATTTAGCTTTAAAGCCTTTAATTTTTTTATATTTTTCTTGATTTTAACCAGTAGCAGAGCCAGTAGCCTATGACAGTATATTATCGATCATCATTTCCAAGCTAACTTTAAGCTAACTAAGTAAAACTCCAAGCTAACTAATTCTTAAGAACGAAAATACAAGATATATTTTATAAATACTTTTTAAACTTTTTAGCAGCAGTAGTTATAATATAGGAAATTCAAATAATTCATTTTCTGACAGATGGAAATAAATTGTCTGACTGTTTGACACTTAATGTCAAAGGAAGCTAGATAAAATCAAGAAAAATATACGTTTTCAAACTAAAATTTAAATAACTTAAAAACGGTTTATTTTAGGTATAGGAATATGC
Source organism: Sitophilus oryzae (assembly GCF_002938485.1). Classification (NCBI taxonomy): domain Eukaryota; kingdom Metazoa; phylum Arthropoda; class Insecta; order Coleoptera; family Curculionidae; genus Sitophilus; species Sitophilus oryzae. The sequence goes on from NW_022147488.1 coordinate 1,042,698, forward strand.
GAGGGGTGTCTCACTACTGGAATTACATGTACATTTTCTTGGCAGTCGCTGGCAGTCATTGGCAGTCTTTCGGCAGCCACCTATAATAATTACATGGCAGTCATAGGCAGTCTTCTTGGCTGTGATTGGCAGTCGCTTGGTAGAAAGACGATATTTTGGCAGTACATGTACATTTTTTACCCAAGTGAGACACCCCTCGGGAATATGTCTAGTTAAAACGTAACGAAGAATGCACGTCCCTGGTCAATATGGCGACACTTTTTTAGCCTTAAAATATTTAGTAACATTTATAGTAACTTTTACCCTCAAAATTTCATTCGAAAGGCTAAAAGTACTTGAAAGAAAAGTATAATAAATCGAAAAAATATTAAGACTTTAACACCCTGTAACTAGGAAACAAAGCAGAATCAGACCTATGTTGATATGAAAAATAAGTCTTATTTTTACGTGAGGAATCTCTCCACGAGAGATCGCACATGTTTTTTGAAACACCCTGTATAAAATGTCAATTTTTAAGGTAAATTAACGAGTTTTTTTTCGATCACACAGTATATTTTAACTTGATGAACAGTTTAGATAGGATTTCAATTATTATTTGCACCAGTGCTTTTGCTTACATATTACATAGCTACCCCACTGGAAAATCGTACTTATTTTATACTTTCCCACTTTATTATACAATATGATCCAAAAAAGACATCAGTGATGGCTATGAAATGAAAATCGCTGTAATTATATGGGAAATGTCATCGATCGTCATTTCCAAACCAACTGGACGCCGTTTTTCTCGATCATATGGTATATTAAAACCACAGATTTATTTATGTTTATATCCTATATAAAAATATAATAAATATTGAACAAATAATTTTTAAGTTTATTTTTATTTACATTAATTTTTCCAAATATTATAATTATTACAATAAATTAACACATTTATTTAAAAAAATGATTGAAATTACAAAATAAAAATTTTTTAAAAAATATTTACAAAAACTAACAACTCTTTTTAAATGTTTTCTTAAAATTAAAAACGTATTGTATTAACTGAAAGTTGTCTACCTATACAGGGTGAGTCTTAAATAAGTGCAACATATTTTCTCTTTACCATTTTTCAGATAAGTCCAAAATAACCGAGTTATTTAAGTTTGAAAATTAAAAAAAAAATATATTTTTTTTAAATTTTGAGAGCCACCGGATTTTTTCTGTAATTGCATCCCTTTTAGTGCCGTAACCATAAAGGCGTAACTATGGTAATATCAAAGATTAAGAAATTACACCGTGGGAAAATTTGCGGTGAACAGGCAGTTAAAGTTTTCGAAAAATATACAGGGAAATTTAAAAGAAAATGTACGATTTTCAACATATTTTTTTGCGAAAAAAACCTCATAGACGTGTTCATTGGGTCGAAATATACCAGCCCTGAAAATATTTACACTTATTTAAGACTCACCCTGTATAATTTTTTGATAGTATGGCTTATCTTTAAATACCCTAAAAAATAACTTACATTTTATTAATACTGCTATAATATTCTTCTTCTAAATCATAAAGATCAGCAGCCATGTCGTCCCTCAAAGACATCAGTTTTTGATCACACTCTGCTTGTTTTGTCCTGTATAAAATAAAAAAAAATATATTAACAATATCAGACATCCACAGATTCAGACCCCCACACAATAATAAAAACCAATTATTTCTTTTGAATAGTTGGACCTGTACGTAACAGTGATTTTTATGATAAACAAATAAAATTTCTGATCCAAAAATAATATAATGGCATCTACAGGGCCCGGCAATAGTACGTCGGGCATTTAAAAATGTATAATCTTCCCTGAGAGATCCCTGTAAAATATTATGTGCTGCTACTACCGTAGAATAAAAAACTTGAGAATTTAGTTTATGTGCAAAAATAAAGTATGTATGAGGCAAAAAAGTGTGAGAGGATCAGGATGAATTTTTTTAACGGAACACCCTGTATATTATTGCATTTTTGGCTTCCTTTCAGATCACTTTACATAATCCGAAGATATGAGTAAATATATTTCAGTAATTTCAGATATATTAATAAATAAATACACAAAATATATATTTTTTAAACTTCTTTAAAAAAATTATTACAAATACCAGAACCTGTCCTAAAATAAAAACTATATTAGGTATTTACTTTAGATATTTGTATCACCCTGTATAATCTTCCCTGAGAGATCCCTGTAAAATATTATGTGCTGCTACTACCGTCATATTTTATAAAAAACTGCAAATATGCCACAACAAACCGGACACTGAGGTTGTTACTAACATTGGCTCACCGTTTATATTATTTTGGTTGAATGTTTATGTTCTAAATGGTTATATACAAAATGTTAATATATGTCTTTCTTTACCTAAACAGCTTAGAATTTTGTGTGATAGCTTCGTTCACCGAAGGGAAATCGTTCAATATAAGATATTGCTTTATATCTGATACAAGCTTCATTAGAGATTCACCAGCACGAACAATATTTGCTGACCTTACGTGCATTTCATAGGTATCCTGTTCGCACTGTGTGAGCCTGGATAATTGAGTATCATGTTCTCCTTTAGCCAGTTTGATAATCTCTAGAAAAGTACAGTTTATTTTTATGTTAAGGTTTGTTTGCTTTTGAATGTTTTATGAATACAATACCTTCGAAGTTTTCTAGCATGCTTTTTACATCGTCCTTCAGTCTGGTCCTGTACGATTTTAATAAAGCTTCTTTGCTTTGAGGTAGGGCTCTTGTAGACATTATTTTTCACTTAAAATCCGAAAAATCAACAAAGTCAGACAATAACAAAAAAGGCTTCTTAGAAATTAGGTTAGGACAAGGTGTATTTAGGGTTGCCTACCCTACCATTTTTAACTGACTTTTGTCCATCTGTGTGCTATTTATTGAACTGATCTTATTGCCGGTTTTTAAAGAGAACTATATTTTTTCTTCATATTCAATTGTTTTTAGATGTCATGCAAATAAGATTATTTAAAGTAAATTTAAATAAAAATAGATCTCTTATTTTGTTTCAAGTGTAAGGAATTTTTTCAGAAACAGAATGTCTATCAAAACACGCTGTAAGCGTGATTTCGTTGTTTTTGTTTGATTCTTTTTTTTTTCGTTTTTAAGGGCTTCGTTTGTCCGCTAGAGGGCAGCAAATTTTAAAAAAAGTAATTTTTTTTGGTAGTATTTTAAGAACCGTTATTCCGATTTGAATGATACTTTGAGTGTCTATGTTTAGATAAGTGCCTTAAAATTTGACATTCACAAAAATCAAGAAAAAGTACGGGTATGGTGAAAACTACCCCTACCACTACATAAATTTTAGTATAAATATTTTCCAATTCAACCGACGACCGATTTTCTTTTCGTACAATATTCTTTCTATGTATGTATTTACTACATTTTTTATCTCTTGTAAGAAAATGCTACATCGCATAGTTTTTGAGAAAATAAATTTTGGAAAATTTATTTTCCAAAGCAGACCTACAAAATATACAGGGACTTCCAATATTCCGTGGAGATAGAACAAATACGTATTCTTTGAATCTCAATAAATTAATTGCACATAATTTACCTTTATATAAAAGTGTTTTGTTTGTCCGTTAGAGGGCATCAATCAAAAACAAACCCTACAAACCCGAACGTTAATTATTAATTTTAAAGTTATTAATTTTTTTCAAGCTTTTATGAAGCTTAGAATGAGTTGGAAAATATTTATAGTAAATAATACGTAGGGGTGGGGGTAGTTTTCACCCGAGGGGCAAACCGCTGGTGGTATTTATTGTACAAGCACTTGGTAATACTCGTATTTTTTGGTACTTTTGGTACTAATTGGGTATTATTTGGTAATAAACTGGTATTATTTGGTAATAAACTGGTTTTATCTGGTATTAAACTCGTTTTATCTGGTATTAAACAGGTATTTTGTTGGACATCTCAACGGTGGATGTGGATTAAGCTTGATTCATATAGACGCGAATCGCGAATTGCGAAAAGCGATTCGCCAAAAAATATTCGCAAAATTCGGACCTATTTCATACAGTCGCGAATTTTTAGGGACATTTCATTTTTGCTCCACTGAAAGTAACTAAAAAAAATCATAACCTGAGATAACTTAATTTGTTTATATTCGTGTTTACGATCTTTATTTTATATTTTATAGCATACAATATGAGTTTAAATTTGTTTAATGATTATGAATATTGATTACGATTGTGGGATTGGAACAAAGCAAAATTGCCATTTACTTATTGTTAAAACGTAGAATAGAACGGGTTTATAGGTCATTTGGGACATGTGAAATATTTAAATTTCGTAAGCAACAAGGTGCTTATCGCAATTTAATTCAAGAAATGAGGACAAATTTTTTCAGAATTTTCACAGATTGTCTGTACAGGAGTTTGATAACTTGGTTGAAAAATTGTCACCATATATCAAAAACATACACGAGAACCCATTTCACCTGGAGAAATGCTTTCAGTTTGGGGGGTTCATACAGCCAAATAAAATAAAATAAGAATAAAATAAAATAAAATAAGAAAGTTGGTTATATGGGATACCGTACATGCGTTCATACAGCCAAATAAAATAACAAATAAAATAAGAAGTCTTTATCTTTTAACTTCTTGTTTTATTTTATGTGTTATTTTATTTTAAACGGCTTTGCGGACGCTTAATTCTAACCTACAAATATTTTCAGTTTGGATTTAATTTATTTTATAATTTCACATAAGTAAAATATATAATATAGTAGGCAACGAACAAATAAATATACTATAAATGGTAAAATTACTATAAACAATCGTAAAAGTTAACTTTTATCCAGCCTCATCGTACTGCGCATGAGCAAATATATATTTCTTATTTTATTTTATTTGACTGTATGAACGCACACAAATAAGAATTCCTTATTTCTTATTTTATTTTATTCTATTTTATTTTATTTAGCTGTATGAACCTACCATTACTTTGTACTTTGGTACCATAGTTTGGTACTTTGTAGCAGCGTCGTCAAAATAATCGATAACCGGATCACAACACCATTCTGCGCAAACGCGAACCTTTAAAATCGCGCGAATATTCGCAAAAAGTTGAAAACACTTTAACTTTCCTGCCCCCCCAAATTTTAAATCTTGCGAATCGCCAAAATCTTAAAATTTCTGACAGCGCTGCATGATCATTAAAATTGGACCAATGAGAGCAGTTTCGCAAAATCGCAATTCGCGATTCGCGTCTATATGAAACAAGCTTTAGACGCACGTGGCGACGCCGACGGCCGGGAAGCTGATTGCATCATTTGATCATTTCTAGTTCTAGCCTCTAGCTACAAGTTCTAGCCCATTTGCATTGAAAATGAGCCGCCTTCGCGCTTTTTACACGATCAAAAATTTTTGGTGTTGACCTATTTTATATATGAAGTATTTTAAAGTTTTTATATTTAGTGTCTCAGGTAAGTACCTACTTAACAATAAAATATACCTCGTAATATACATACTTAAGAATAATTACTTGCGTGTTTCGAGATTAGGTTGCTGGTCTATTTGAAAAATAGGTTATTTTTAACCGATATTAATGCCAAGCTTGCAATTTTTCAATCCATAAAAATGGTTTTTACGCAAAAACGGTACATAGCGTCATATGAAAAAATGTCAAGAAATTAAAAAGACCTCGCACCATGGAAACATAATATGGATCTCGTTAGAATTTCTTATTTTTCTTGTGCATATAATTATTATATTTTTGAGCTAATAAGTAACAAATAACGCAAATAACAAAAAATTCGGTAAAGGTGTGGATCCGGTGGCTGACCTTGAAGCTCAGATTTGCTGCATTTGATCATCAATACTACGCAAGCGCACATCGTCGATGTTGCCAAATACCAGTTTATTTTCGAATTATTTGCAGTTGAAATTTTTTTTTGAGTGTTAATCAATTATAATACAATTTTATAATTTCAGATTTATCTTGATATCCAAAATTAAGGTAAGAAAGATAATGAAGATTGTGAAATGAAAGTATTATGAATATATAAAATTGTAATAATAATAACATTTATTTATATATTTACATTAGAATTAAAAATTATCATTTACGGATTTTTTCTTAATGGTTTTAAACTTATTAGAATTATTTTATTTCTTTCAAGTTATTTAATTTCTAGTTATTTACAGGCAACAATAGTTTTGATTATATGTATTGATGTATTGAAGTACTACCATGACGAGTCTTAATAGAACAATACACGTCAATGGGAGATATAATAATAATATAATATACTTTGATTATAATGTTTGTATCATAATTTCTCAAAAATATCAAGTTAGTGGATTAATAGCAATTTTAGACATATATTTTATCGAAAAGTGTGTTGATAAGACTAAAATAAGCTTTATGTTTTATCTTAGAAGGGAGATGGTTTGTGTCGTAGAATACATTACAGTATTTGGTAATAATGGTAATTATCCAGTATTTAATATCGTGTACTTTGATATTCTTTTCTTAATTTACTGCAATTTCTTGTTTCCTATAATGCCAAATCTTGACAATATGGTGAAGGTTGAGTTTTGATCTTATTAGTTTTATACCTGTGTTGTATAGTTAGTTTGTGATTTATATTAAGATCTTTCTTATAATATTTTTTATGTCTTAATCTTAATACTATATTATACTTTGTCTGGAAAATAAATGTTAAAATATATTAATGTTTGAAAATACCGCGAAATACCGTTAGAGTAATAGTAGTTGCATAAGTTGTGTTGTAAATAGTATAAGTTGTGTGTACAGAGTGAAACAAATAAATTCGTTAAGTATTTTATCGTGAGTTTAAATAGTGGACCCACGGAATCCGTAACAATATGTATAAGCAGAATTAAACAAGGTAACTGTTAATGTTGCTGAAGCTGATTCTACAATTTTAATTACGGAGGCTAAAAGGCCTTTTAAGGCTACCGTAGTTTTGATGGAATGTTAAAAAAAACTATTATGAACATGACATGGAGCTACAGCATTTAAAAATTAAAAAAAAGAAAAAACTTGGACACATCCCTTTTAATTTCCACCAAGCCCTTTTTAAACGTAGCATAATAATCTAGAGCAATTAGATTAATTATAGGAATCTAGAGGTTTATTTCTATTTAATTTTATTGACTATGAAAATACATAATAAGCATTCACGTGTTGTGCGAAATATTAAAATAATAATCTAAATAATATACTGAGTACTATGATTGAAAAAAATAGCGTCAGCGATGACTATGAAATGAAGATCGCTGTCATTTTATATGGGAAATGTCCTCAATCGTCATTTCCTGGCCAACTAGACGCCGTTTTTTCGATCATACGGAATATATTGACAAAAAAACACTGAAAAGCACATATTTGTTTTCTACTGAAAATAATTCCAAAATAACTTGCAAACTGGCAACATCGAAGATGTGCGCAAGCGTAGTGTCTGTGACTATATGCAGCAAAAACTCGTTTCAAGGTCAGCCACCGGATCCACACCATTACCAAAAATTCAATTACTTTTTATGTCTAGTTTTTATTTTATAAATTTTTGAAGTATCGATGTTAATGGAACCGTTAAAATTACTTTCTAAATGTGTCATGACAGTAGCTTTATTCGAGTTCCCAAAAAGTACGGTTCTAGAACGGTTCAAAACACTGGAACAATATGATTTTTTGCAACTTTAGACATGAATGATTGTCGTAATTAGACTGTGCTATTGTTTAAACCGTTCTAGAACCGTATTTTTTTACACTAGTAATTTTGACATGCATAGACCCTAAAGCTTCAAATATCTTAAATTCTTTAGATACTATAAAGAATAATCCTAATTTAGTATTTTTGGTTCTAATTTGGTATTTTTTTGGAAATAATTTGGTAGTTTTGGTATTTTTTTCCCAAAATTGGTATTTATTGTACACCATTTTTGGCAGCGGTTTGTCCCTCGTTTTCACCCTTCCCATTTTTCTTGATTTTTGTGCAAGTAAAATATTAAAACATTAGCTAAACAAAGACACCCAAAATGTCATTTAAATCGGAATAACGGTTATTAAAATATCTGAAAAAATGCCTTCTAGACGCCCTCTAACGGACGAACGAAGCACTTTTATATAGAGGTAAATTGTGTCCAATGGACTTATTTTGATTCCAAAAATAGGTAGTAGTTCTATGCCCACTTATTAGGACACCTTGTATATTTTTATATAGTTATATCGTTCTATATATTATAAAATAGCTCACAGCAAGGGTACAAACGTTGTTTCAGAAGCATGTACTCCTAAAATTTGGCAATAAAACATTAGCCATTGCGACAGGCTAATCCCTAGGGACTAAAGAAGCCCTATATGGCGGGAAGCCTGTACATGTCTAAGGGAATAGGGAGATACTATAAAATATCGAATTTGTTTTTTTGTTCTTTGTTGTAGACGTCATACATTGGTAAGGTTTGTTTTATTTCGTATACAGGGCGTAAAAAAAACAGTGTACCAAACTTCATCAAAGCCATATTACAGATATAAAAAAATAAAAATCTGATTCTCGTAAAATATACAGGGTGTTCCCTTTAAATTAAATTAAACAACTTATTATTGCTGTTTAAAGTTAGTAATTATTTAAAATAAATTTTTAGACACTCTGTATAAGGTAGTATTGTTTTTATTATTACAACACAATATCTGATCAATAAATAAACTTCAGTATAAATATTTAGCATTAAAAACTTTCATACCCTTGGAGAAATGAAGCCTTAAAATTTTTACTCAATTACGCAAAATTGAATATATTTCAAAAACGGCAAGGTAAGTGTGATAAACCCTAATGAAATACCTCTATTTTAATCGTAGAATCTAAAAATAAAATAATATACAGGGTGTTCCATTTAAAAAAAAAAAAAACTAAAATATTTTTTATTTATTTGAGACACTCACTCTGTGTCTTGTAACAATATTTTTAAATTGTAGCTCTAATAGTCCTTCAACGAACCCAAAACCACAGATAACAGATTATATGTTATCTGTGCAAAAACTTCAATACTCCGTGTGGTATGTGGTGAATAATTAGACATTACAATAACAGAACAGGAAATAAAGGACTCCATAAAACAGCTTAAAAACAAAAAATCAGCTGGCTGCGACGCGATTTCAGCGGAAATCTATAAGTGTGCAAGTAAAGAACTTATTGGTCATCTTAAGGCTCTCTTCGATGTCATATGGGAAAGCGGAGAGGTACCTCAGAACTTTGCAACGCTAATATAGTGAATATATTTAAGTGCATCAGACTGCGGAAACTACCGAGGAATTTCACTACTGGCTATCGGAGGAAAAATTCTTGCAAAAATTATGTCAAACCGCCTGCACCCACATAATATAGAAAAAATCCTCCCAGAATCGCAAACGGGTTTTCGCACCAACTGCGGTACCGTCGATTCCTTAGACAAGGAAAGAGAGGGTAACACGGCAGCTGAAAGTGAGGCAAGTTGTCACCACGGGAAATTCTCCAATGGCGTAGCATCAGAAATTACCTTGTACCTAGACGGTACAAAATATTTATTAAAACGTAAACTAATATATCGTTAATTTTTGAGTAATGCATATACAATTTTGTATTTTATAGTCTCACCTTTATAATATTAGAATATCTAAGTCGATAATGCAAAATTTATTTAACAGTCACAGTGGACTGATTATCAAGACAATTATTTATTTCTTAACGTCTGTATAATGATTAATTAAATAAAAAATAATGTAATAACATATGTTTTAAACGTGTATAGACATATATACTGTATGATCGAAAAAAACGGCGTCTTGTTTGTTTGGAAATGACAATTTCACAAATGAATATTAAAAATTACATTATTCAGTGAATCCGTAAGTAAGTGTGAAGGGAACTGACTAGATTCATTATTATACCGTATAATCAAAAAAAAAACGACGTCCAGTTGGCTTGTAAATTACGATCGATGATATTCCCCATATAATTCTACATATAAAATGACATAAAAACTGTACAAAACGACATCGAAAAAAGACGGCGTCAGCGATAGCTATGAAATGAAGATCGCTGTCATTTTATATGTAAAATTATATGGGGAATGTCGTCGATCGTCATTTACAAGCCAACTGGACGTCGTTTTTTTTCGACCATACGGTATAATAATGTAAATAGCCATTCCCCTTCACACTTGCGTACGGATTCAATGAATAATGTAATTTTTAATATTTGTTACCTTCAATCATAAGAATATCCTAATTTTCCACAAAAAAATTCTAGAAGCTTTGTGTTATTTTATTTATTTTTAAATTTTTATTTATTTTTAAATATATTTTATATATTTTAGACTATTATTATACACCTAAATTAGCAAATTTTTTGAAAGAATATTTAAAAAAATATATGTAGTAACAAGTAGCCCACCACAAGTTTGTCCACCCCCAGCAAATCTTGGCAGGTAAATTTAAGTTTTATATAACAACTATACATATAGAATTTTTATCACTAGAATTTTTAATTTTTTTTTATACTTTATAATTATTTTACATATTTGATAACAATACTTTATACATTTTTTTCCATGTAAAATATATAAAAAAATGTTTATTGCAGAAATTGTATTTCTCTGATTATAATTCCCTACGCCACTGGAGAAATTCATGCTGAGTAGCATTATTTATAGTTTCAAACATTAATTATAATAAAGGATATTGAAAATACTACTTGGAATTATTAAAAAATACTTTGGTTTGGATGTGGTACAAAAACATATTAAAAGTATTTTACATATTTTTACTGCTATATAATGAAAAATGTACATTTTATGACCACATAACAAAAGTTGTGTATCGATTTTTACCTGTGAAATGTAATTCCAGCCACTTTTTTCTCGCTTCGGCCTTTGCAGCCATACGCTGAACATCTCACCATACTAAACAATACAGTTTATAAATTTAAAACAAAACAGTTGTCACAAAAAAACATAAAAATTCGCTCGGTGTCACCTCGAAATCTTGTCACCAAAGTATGGCCGCCGATCGAATTTTGGCCTCACTAACCGATCACGGGAGAATATGCGTGTTAGCCGTCCCCTCTCTTTCCTTGTCTAAGGTCGATTCCATATTCTCCATCCGCCAACTACAGGAAAAAGTAAAAGAGCAGCAGTCTAAACTTTACGTTGCATTCATCGATCTACCAAAAGCCTTCGACTCTGTGAACAGAGATGCACTTTGGGCAATTATGAAAAAGTTCGGAGTACCCAACAAATTTCTTACAGTGTGTAAAATCTTCCAACAATTCACGAGTTCTGTCATATCATGGATCACTGAGCGATCCCTTCCTAACAAACACAGGCGTTAAGCAGGGTTGTGTCTTGGCGCCTCTGCTATTCAATGTATTCATGGCAGCGCTCTCCATTATAGTGGACAGCAAACTGCAGGAGAGAGGTTTGGGCATTAGATACAGATACGACGGCGGTCTTTTCAACATAAAAAGACTCAGGGCAAAAACACGTACAAAATTCATCATAGAACTTCAATACGCTGATGACTGTGCTCTAGTTACAAATACGTTACAGCAACTGCAAGAAATGTTGAACACATATACATGGGCATACGAGGCTTAGGGACTTAAGCTGAACATCGATAAAACTAAAATCATGTGCACTCTCCCGGAAGATCAACAATGCTATAAAAATCGGAGAACTATTGGAATATGTAGCGGAATTCAATTACCTCGGCAGTGTGATTTCGGAAAAAGCTAATATCGACTCTGAAATTCAGCACAGGATTAGCAGCGGCAGCGCCTCAAGAGCATTCTGGAAATTAAAAGACACGGTTTTCTGCAATCATGATTTGAGCACAAAAACGAAACTTGCAGTGTACCGAGCAATAATAATTCCCACCCTGTTATATGGAAGCGAAACCTGGGTGCCGTACCGCCGACAAAGCCGCCCCGACACATGACCGCATTAAACAAGTTGCAACAGAGACATCTTAGACAACTCTTAAGAATAAATTGGTTCCATCATGTCTCAAACGTATCGATCCTTGAAAAAGCTAATTGCGGGAGTACTGAAGTCATGATTACAAAGTCCCGCTTAAGATAGGCTGGTCACGTATACAGAATGCAAGAAAACCGCATACCAAAATCTCTGCTTTACGGTGAGCTTGTAGACGGTAAGAGGAGGCCGTGTGGACAACTCAAAAGGTACAAGGATATTTTCCACGAAAACTTAAAGGGAATTAACAAGCAGAATGGGTGGGAAGAAGCAGCTTACAATAGAAGGGAATGGAGAAGAATTGTAAAGTCAGTTAACAGCGACAACCAAAAAGTAAAGAGGCAACAAAGCAATGAGATATTTGAATGTCTGTAGTACGGTAGACAGATAACATCACGTATCGGGCTTTTCATGCAGTCACAGAAAAGCTCATGAAAGAAAACGCCTTGCGTGACCATCTTCTAATGCGTGTCAAATACTCGTCAGCGAGTAATGGCAGTATGTATGTATGTGGTGAATAACCCTGTATAATAACTTTATAAGAACAAATCCATTTTGTATCTAACAAAAGACATCTCGGTAATATTTAATGTATCTGCATGCGACTGGATGGTGCATTTTCAAACTTTCTCAATGGAAGACATCGTCTCCTGTAAAGTTGTTAGAGACAAAGTTTTTCGCGAAACTTTTCAACCAATAAAGTTTCCTGAGGTAGTCTAAGGCTTTGGAATTTTGCCTTTAATGCCTCTATTGTAACGATGGTAGAAACTTTCTCAGGTGATTTTTTTTTGAACGAACTGCATTCATATTTTTGCCTTTTATTACTACTATTTTAGTTCAAGATTTAACAAGCGTAATGTAAAATGTAGTTCATTACCGAAAACTTCAAGACTTGTAGAGCATTACGTATTTTTTCTCAGAAAAAAAAAAAAAAAAAAAAAAAAAAAAAAAAAAAAAAAAAAAAAAAAAAAAAAAAAAAAAAAAAAAAAAAAAAAAAAAAAAAAAAAAAAAAAAAAAAAAAAAAAAAAAAAAAAAAAAAAAAAAAAAAAAAAAAAAAAAAAAAAAAAAAAAAAAAAAAAAAAAAAAAAAAAAAAAAAAAAAAAAAAAAAAAAAAAAAAAAAAAAAAAAAAAAAAAAAAAAAAAAAAAAAAAAAAAAAAAATAATAATTCCCACCATGTTATATGGAAGCGAAACCTGGGTGCCGTACCGCCGACACATGAATGCATTAAACAAGTTGCAACAGAGACATCTTAGACAACTCTTAAGAATAAAATGGTTCCATCATGTTTCAAACGTATCGGTCCTTGAAAAAGCTAACTGCGAGAGTATTGAAGTCATGATTACAAAGTCCCGCTTAAGATGGGCTGGTCACGTATGCAGAATGCAAGAAAACCGCATACCAAAATCTCTGCTTTACGGTGAGCTTGTAGACGGTAAGAGGAGGCCGGGTGGACAACTCAAAAGGATATTTTCCATGAAAACTTAAAAGGAATTAACAAGCAGAATGAATGGGAAGAGGCAGCTCACAATAGAAGGGAATGGAGAAGATTTGTAAAGTCAGTTAACAGCGACAACCAAAAAGTAAAGAGGCAACAAAGCAATGAGATTTTTCAATGTCTGGAGTGCACGTATCGGGCTTTTCAGTCACAGAACGGCTCATGAAAGAAAACGCCTTGCGCTCGGCCTTGCGTGACCATCTTCTGATGCGTGTCAAATACTCGCCAGCGAGTAATGGCGGTATATGTATGTATGTAAAGTTGTGGCTCTGATGGGACTTCTCAGTATTTAAGCGCCTTTGGTCTTGACCGTTTGGTCTTCCCAAAACATTAAAATTTGTCTTATTTAACACCAATTTTGACGATCAAGAAGATAAAACCACAACTAAATTAGAAACTGATTTTATGGAATTAGTGGGCGTTTTCGAGTGCGTCTTTATTTTTATTTATTATGACCGGAAAGAATTAGTTTTTGTATAAATTTATGCATGAAAATAAACAAAATTGTTCTGATGATATGCTGTTATAAACATACGGAAATCGGTCTATAAATATAGTAAATACAGATACACATATAATATGTGATCACTAATTCGTTTTGATTAGTTTGGCTGAACTTGAAAATGGCGCTTATCGTGCTTTTTCCCTGGACCCTTCATTTGTTTTCAGTCCTATTGTGATGCACTTTCTGTAATAAAATATTGGGTGTTTATAACAACCAAAAGTTTTATTATCTCTTTACCACTAGCTAGAGCTTAAATAAAGCTTTTCCACTTTTATGTTCTAAGATAAAGCGTAATAAATAAAACTTAGGTAGTCATAAAATTGCATCTACTTCGGCCTTAAATATATAAGAAAGCATTCAATATTTGAAAAGAACAACTGGAAAGAACTTTTTTGATTTTTTGAAAAGTTTGCACAGAAAAAACACTACCGTATCTACAAAGATAACAATCGTTAATGTAACTTACAATTAATATCGTCAGTGAAACGTTTAGAAATTTTAAAAGTGAAATAATTCGGTTACTTTGGATTTATTTGAAAAATTGGTAAAAAGAAAATATTATGTTTCTTTTATCGAGATTTACCAGCCCTAAAAATATTTGCACTTATTTAAGACTCACCCTGTATAGAAATCAGGGAACTACCCTAATGCAAGATAAACCAATCCAATGCAAATGCCATAATGCAATGCAAAAGCAAATATTGTTAACAACAAATAATGAACTATAAAGGGGGCCCGCGAAGGCTAGGGGGCCCCTAATAGTTATATATATAATATGGCCAGTCCGACCCTGCGTCGATCCGTTCTGGAAATACGGGGTATCTGTAAAGGGTAAGGGGAAAAACGAAATTCTGTATATACGAGCAATTCATTGGCGTGGTATAAATAGTTTAAATAACCATTACTTACTTGTACAAGAATTTCCATAATGCCTAATCAGTTTTATTTTTTTCAATGTTTTTCCACGCAAATGATGCATAATTTTTATAAAAATTAAAAAATAAATAGAAAAGTAATCATAATTTAATAAAATCATGCACTGTATTCCAAGCTCGGTGTACTATCGTTTTATAAAAATTGGATAAGCATGGAAAAATTCTACCATATCTTCTAAGAATTATAAGTTTAAATTTTAAATTATTTTCATATTCGTTAAGTCCAAAATGCTGCTATTCCAGTTCTTTAACAATGCATTAAAAATTTATTCGTTTTTGGACTTGTATGTTTTGCTTCTAGATCTTCATCATAATCAATTAAATTTAAAAAATATGATATTCATCTAGCTTCTAGATGAATATCATATTTTTTAAATTTAATTGATTATTTCTAAATCTGTTTGGGTAATATTCAATTTCATTTTCAAAATTTCAAACAATAAAGGTTGCTATCTCCAGAAGTATATTTTTATTTCTTATTTCTGCAAGACGAATATCTGCTATCTCCCTATTGTGTATGAAAAAAATGACGTAACACAAAATATTGAGTTTCATTGTTCCCCAGCAAATAAAATTCTTATCTATTTATCATATTAACGCATGAAAATACTTCCTACATGTGTACATATTTTTTTGTACCGTTTTTTTGCTCTCCTGTAAAATTAGGAATAATGGAGTTAGCAGTTTATCACATTTCACCGACGATATAAGAATTCAACAGCCGAAACAACACATGAGATGCCTTGAGAAAGATTTGCATAAAAAAATCGAAACGTCGCGCGTCGCGTCGGCAAATTAAAGATCGCGCACACTATACCTACACGGACCAGTACGGACCAGCACAGCACAAACCTGCATCCTGCATGACATCGCACACTTTACCGCCACAGACTAGCAACATAAGCGAGAGTTTCGAAAAAAGTACAGATGTCAAGGCTCAACTACTAGAGCGTGCAACATAGAAGTATTGAAAATGAGTAGTTCAGAGGAAGAAATTATTATTTTAGCCATGTTGTGTGAAGAAGAGGAGGAAGAGAAGGAAGCTAAGAAAAAAAGAAGATTTTGGGTTCACCCTATAAATCAAAAGAGAAAGCAATATGGCGAATTT